>NC_138826.1:1800000-2055000 GCF_965183815.1 Platalea leucorodia
TTTAGTTTACTTACCTTTTAACTAAAGAGATAAATTATTGGGTATTTATGTAATATATGCGTGCATAATTAGCATAGAATCTTTATTTTAGCATCTGTAGGAACCAAAATCCAAGTGGCAGCACAAACCTGCTGTCATTCAAGTACAATTAAAGCTAATTTTTTTATTTAATGATGTGATGTGAATGCACATCATAAAGCTAACACAACGTAAGGCGAGAGATGTGCTTTATCGCTGCAAAGCAGAGCCCAGATAACCACTGAGCCTGAATTGCACTACAGACTTTCCAGTACAGTCAGGAGGAGACATTTCTGTGTTGAGACAAGGCCAACATATCCTCCAGTTGTGTATAGCAGCATAAAAATACTTTGCCAGTAAGGCTCACTTTGCTTGCCAAATCAGCATTTTTCCCTGGCATAAACTTGCTCAAGTGCATTATTTACAGAAATAGCAGACAACTCAGCTTCAAGAGGAGCTTTGGGACAGGTCCTTGGGCAATATAAGCAGCCTCCCTGGACTGAAAGCAGTGGGTTTACTCACACTGAAGAAATGGTTTGGAAAGGACATGCCAAATGCTTTTACTGAAAAAGAAAACCTGATATTCAGACCTGCAGATCTTTTCAAGATAAGGTGTCCCACAAGCATAAGCACAGTCTCACGTAGGGGACACGGCAGTGACCAGGCACCTGATAGTTGGCACAGGAGGAAATGACAGCTGAAGATAAACAAGACCTAGAAGATATAAGACATTAGCCTTGTACTTGAAACAGCCTCACATGATGCAGGTATATACGTACCACACTTATTTTCATCTAGGAAAGCTTTTAGAAGAAGTACCTGGTCTGAAACATTCTGTGAGAAGTGGATCCAAAAATAAAAGCTCTTCCCATAAGCTTCAGCTTTGAATAACTCTCACATGAAGACCAAGCTTGGCAGATTTGTGGCTGATGTGCTGGGTTGTGACATCTGAAGTCAGATTGTAACTTGACATGAGAGATCCAATCTGACAGGATGCATCAGCTTAAGATGCAGCAACTGAAGTCTTAAAAATATGTTTTTCTCTTTGCTCTGCAGTTTTGACAAAAGCTCCACTTACAAAAATTGCCCATCAGGTACTCCCTGCCTCAGCTCTTGGCTGACTTTAACTGGTGGGCTCAGTCACAGAATGCTGGACCATTCTTCGCAAAGAAACATGATGCATTTTTTGACATTTCACAATGTTTGTTCCTATTTCAATACCCAGACCACTGACTACATTTTCTTGAGGAAAAGGCATTCAAATTAAAATAACACCTATGAAAGTGGCAAATCAAAGGTCTTGGAGTGCGATGCACCAGCACTGTCCTTCCCCTTTCACACTGGTTTGTATTACTTAGGGTGACAGATTTTATCTGTGGATAGCAGCCCCATCCCTGTACCTTTGGCCGGCCTCCTTCCCACAGTGATGCCATATACATTTATCTCACCGAAGCGTCAGTGAATCAAATTACCTTCTCCATCCACAACGTATGAACCTTCACAGGACGCATGAAGTATCCTCTTTAAATTAAGCTTATTTTGTAACATCCCTCATGTGCAGCCACTTCCATTCCATCAATATGTGAAGGAGACTAAACAGACACAATTTGCATCCCAAAGAATCAGAGATGTGAGCTAAATCAAAGAGATCTATACGATAACTTGCAGGTAGTTAAACCCTTTTCATTATACCAGCATAGATCCCCACTGACTTACCCTTTAGTATATTAGGTGTAATTATGTCAAGAGAAAACTAGCTGAGCCTAAAAAGAAAGTAAAACCTACTGACAAGCAATTTACAGCAATCGTATTAGCATCTGAATTTGGGTCGGGAAGCATGGAAGTTCAAGATCTCCTTTTCCACCAGCAGAGCATCCACACCCAGCCCTTTATGGTGGCTCTGACCCCGGGAGACCATTTTGGGGGCTCTTCAGTGACTGCAGCCTTTGGCTGCTCACATGTAAACACCAGAATTTTGCTACTTCTCAGTAGCTGAGATTGTCTTCGTTAGTATGGAAGTGACTAAAATGAAAAATAAAGGCTGCTAGTGAGGATTTCTCTTCAGTTTCTTGGTGCAGCTTCAAATATTAACAAAAGCCCCAAAGCAGCTGATGGCATCGGTTACCCTACGCTGAGGCAGAGTGATTTATAGAGAAAAAGCATCTAAACAGAACAACACTGGCATTGGTCAAGGGTAAAGTGAAAAAAATCATTCACTCAATGGTGACCCAGTAATTCAACTCAACTATTGGTCATAACAAAACTCTTGACCTCATCTCCTATTTAACTTCCCAAAGGAAGTTTTGATGGCATCCAAGACTGGATACGTTTGAATATGATCACAGACATACTGGCTCTTTCCTGGCTAAACCATGTGAAGCTGGAGAATAGTATCTGTCCTAAACAACCAAATGACATAAAAATCGATCACATCCACATCCTTATTATCATGGTTAGAAAATACGCTTGAGTAAACACTACATGGAGCAATCTCATCAAATTCAGTACTAGGATTTTGTGCCTTCAACTGGTTTTTCCCACCTATGAAGACCACAAACAGTGTTTCCAGGCTAATTCCCTTGTGTCTTCATAGGGACAAAGACAGGAGACAGAAAAACGTAAGGAGGAGAACAGTTATGGAAGGACTGATCCAACCACCCTCAAAGTCATTTTGGGTTTTGAATCAAAGTTTATGTCAGCTTGGGAGATTGGTCCCACATCCTGCTCCATCCTGCTCCAAGTTGCTGAGACTGAAAAAAGCACCCTCAGAAAGAGCAATTTTAGACCATTTCTTTATGTGCTCTGTTGCTCACCTTTTTTTTTCATATTTCTTTCAAATATTGTAATTCATACAGGAGATAGAGGAGATTTAGAGGATAATTTTTGTTAATGATACATAAGCTTAACCTCATATTGATAACTGGTTTTGAGTAGCAATTGTGTTGTTTGCAAAAAAAAGTAGGAGCCAATTTAGGGAATTAACCCAGTAATTAACCTTAATTAACAAATTAAGTAATTAACCCTCAGGGCATGAGCACTGCTATAGGCATCAGCCCACCCTGGGCACACCATGAGGAACCCTATCTGCAGGAGATCACAGCGACGGGAAAGGAAAATTGCATGGCCATTCCCAGAAAATTAAACACCAATTTGAAAACTCATCATGTGTTTTTAAAGCTCTCTGAGCACTTGAAGAGTGCAAGGAGCACCCTGGGACAAAGCACTTGTTCAAGCACAGGCTGTACAACAAGCGCTGCTTGTGCCAGTGGAAATTCATCCACCTTTGGGTCCTTGAGCAGCCCGTGATGGGAGGACCACCAACCTTTCATTGCTAAATCCTGACCCAGTTGGTTACCAGTGTTAGGTGGAAAAGAGCAGACATTTTGCACCACATACATGGTCAGATCGTCAGCTGGGATGAGCTGTCAGAAGCTCCTTTGAAAGAAACTGTGATATTTTGCACTCACAGAGATGCTGCTACTCTGGGGACAGACAACTTTTTTCCCCAAAATTCATATGTCATCATAATAACGGATGTCAAAACGAAATGTGAGTGTTGAGCAGGCCCACAGAGCATGACCGCCAGCAGATATAACCCAACTTACCTGGGCTGCTTTCAACATCCCATCGATGTTTGGTCCTGGTGGCATCTGCTATATTTCGCTCACAAGAATCTCCGAGACCTATAATGTAGCTTAAATCCCCAAGCCAACTTCTGGTCCCCATGAACCATCATGAGAAACATCACCATGTACCAAGAAACCCATGAAGCAGCTTTGGATGGATTTTGGGGTGAGGTTTTCAACACCCACTGCTTCCCTGAAGTCTGTCCCTCCCTGCAGTTAACAAGGACACAGCACAGGAATCATTCTGCAGTAACCATACCTCAGCTTTGTACAAGAAGTATAGACCCACAAGGCCACCGTGTTTTGCCTTTTCTGCTCAAAGGAGGAGCTCACTGTGGATGCAGCAGACCCAGGCTCAAAGCACCGAGAGCTGAGAAGACAGCCAGCAGTCCCAAGCCCAGGCAGCCCTGGTATGTTGTTGTTGTTCTGCTTTACAGTGCAATTGCCAAAATGTAAAAGAAAACATGTTTTCTGCATGAGAAATGTGTTTCTAGCTCAGACAAGGAAAGAATACTTCATTTTTTTTAAAGAATAGTTAGAAAACTGGATATTTCTGAAGAATGAACTCTGTGAATATAAAGTAGCCGAGTCCCTGAAGATCGGCAGTTTCCCAAGGAAACCTCTATGAATCTTGCCAAGCACACAGTATGAATAATTCCTAAAACAATTATCGGGTGAAGTAAATAGGTGGCTCAACAATTCAAGTACGTGCCTCCGAGGGTGAGGGATTAATTGCAGGGAGACAAATCTGAGCCGGGTGCCGCTCCATGAAGTTCAGTGGCATCTCACCGAGGCTCTGCCCATCCCGTGGGGACACGGGCGGCGAGATGCCCTGGCACCAGACCCCCAGCCTCCCCGCCATCCAGCCCTGGCACTCCCTCGAGCAAAGGCTGGCCCTTTGGTTACATTACATAGTGATTTTGAGATGCTAATAGTAAGTTAAGATGTGCTTAAAATTCACGAGACCTAACGCATCATTTAGCACTAACGACAATTGGGCTGTGCCTGCACTTTGTCACCCGCAGAAGGGACCAAAGAAATGATTCCTCCACACAAGGCCAGGGGGAAGAAGCGATACGAGGAGCAAGGGCTTCCCTAACGTCTGCTGAGAAAGCTGTAATTTCCTGAACGAGAATCATAAGAGAAATTACTTTCATATCAAAGATAGGCAGGGGTTTATAAATATTTATGTAAAACCTGCAAAAAATACATGGTACTGCATAAATAAAATATTTTTTAAAACATTTAAAAAATGATAAGTGCTTCGTGACAAGCACGTGGGAATTTTTTTTTTTTCTGATCCTAGAAGCTTTCATGCAGATCTGGCACTGCTATACTGCACTTGTATAAACCGTCGTAAGAGATACTGGAGAGGGAATAAAGGTCCAGGTTAAAGAGCTGTGTTAAATATTTCCCTCCTGCTGTGCTCTACGGGCCCTCTCTGCCCCTCCTCTGCCCTCCCAGCAGGTCCTCATGCACACGATGCTTCTCTACCAACATAAAGAGAGCGAGAAAACATTCCCTCAGCAAGTTCAGCTCTCTTACAGAAAATAATTTACTTAATATAAGGCTGAATTAGGAGGGCTTGAATCACCTTGTCCTGGTCTGAGTGCTTGGAAAGGGTTCTGTGGCCCCTGGGGCAACGTTTCTGGGGAACATTTCCCTCCAAAGCTCAGCTCCTGCTAAAGGTCCTCGTCTGAAGGCCAGTTACAGGCTACTAACACATCCAGCACACAGTGAATTTAGGCAGGACTCTGCTATGTGCACATTAGCATTGGTTTACGCAGCAGAAATGGAGGCACCCCCCAAACCTTTTCCCTTCCATTTGCATGCCTGCCTGGCAGCACGCTCCAGTGGCTGCACAATTAGCTCCGAGCACACTGCAAACACAAGCTTGCCCCATTGCTAATATTCCCTTTTTTCCTCCCCACCTTCTCCACCCACTTCTCCAAATTAAAAAGTCCCACATCTACTAAAGGACAGAGGCGTCCTTGCAATTTAGGGTAACACAGGGGAGAATCAGGTGCACCGGGAGCAGACACGGACCAGCCGAAGCTCCCCGCAGGCATGGGGAGGCATTGGGGGACAGACTGGGGTGAGGAGATCACCGCTCCAGCTCTCCCTGCTCTGCCTTCCTCTGTCCACGCACGCACCGAGCAAAGGCTCTGCCTGTCCAAGCTGTTCAGGAGCCGGCAGCGGTTCTCTGAACCCGTAAAAGCTGCCAGTTGAAGCAATTTGGTGAAAGCGTTTGCAGGTTCAGGAAAACCAAATCTGTTTGACAGAAACATCATCATCATCATCATCATCATCATCATCATCATCATCATCATCATAATTTATACTGACACTTGATAAATTCCTAAGAGATTTAGAAGTCTAGATGATGACTTCAAATATCATCGGTCCACGGGGATAATTTGGTAGTTTGATCCTTACCTTTCACTTGAGTTTTATGGCGCGTTTCTAACAGCAATGAAAACCACTGCAAAGTGTCACAGGGTCTTGTGGATGCATAAGAGCACACTCTCCTCTGAGCTCTTTTCCTATTAGGAGGTCTACATGCATTAAAAAAAAAAAGGAAAAATTATCTTATTTATAATTTTTGCCAAAATATTTGAATGAGGCGTAGTGGGTCTGGTCTGTTCCCTGGCTGCCAGGGTCCCCGTGATGGGATGACTGTGCTGAGGGGCTGTCAGGGCCTTTTTAGCTCCCTGTACAGGGAAGAAATACAGGGAAAAAACAATACTGAAGTACCCAACTCCTCTGAAAACAAAGATCTGAACAAAAAACCCCACGCTTCAGTTTAGAAGTGTCATTAACAGAGCAACCACACCAGCAAAACCTGCCTGCTTCATACAGTCCTGGGAGATCTTGTCCAAGTGTCCGGCCGCTGCCGTGTTCCTGAAGGTCCTGGGGGCACAATTTGCTGTTGTTCATACAAATGTATATGACTTATGCAAAAGCGTTCTAATCCAAATGTCTGTCAGCAGTTCCCAGCACCGACTTGTGAGAATGCAAAGGAAGAAAAAGTAATCTTTGTGTTTTTCTCAGAACTAAACAAGTTAAGTCATTTTGCTTTAAGCTCTGTTTTTCAGTCTACTCTATTTCAATCCACTCACTATTAGGTCTGTGCAGACTGTGTTTTCCTTCTCTCTCAGATTCAGTACACAGTTAGGTGAGTAATATAATCAATAAATAAAATGGTTATTATCTTCTGGATGTCATTAGGAGGCTTAGAATTACTTTGTGCCACTAGATCTAACTTATCGCAGATCATCTGGGACAGATGTTATTTAAGATATGTATTAACTATAATCATGTGGGTTAAAATTAAGAGAGGGTATAATGAGCTTCTTAAATCACAGGGAATGTCACTATGGGAAATATCTGATTTTTTTAAGCAGCCCAGCTGCCTGACTCAAGAGTTCGCAATACTCCACCCAAACAGTTCATCCTTCCACACTTCATTACTCTCAGCCTTTCGTACATTAAAAAAAAAAAATAGTCTCTTCTATTCTACCATTATCAGGACACCATTAAAGCATACAGCTCATTAGACTGCGTAGTTTCATGTCTATAACAAAGCTATTAGACAGAAATTGCTACTTCCACAAGTGGTCCGTGCTAGCATTTTAACTTCTGGGACAAAAAAAGCAGGAGGAGGGTCCATTTCTGCGGAGGATCAAGGAAAGATCTCTCTTCCATGGGATCTGTTCCTAACTCTGAGAGAGGAACAGCAACATGGCATGAGGATGAGACTGGCAACATCAGTCACTGCATCACAAGTAGAGAGCTGCCATTTGAAAACATTAGAGATCCATTGCATTTTAAAAGCCAGGGCAAGAAAACATGATTTTCTGCAAAAATGTATTTAAGACAAATGACATTTTACACATCAGAACCTAAGATGGTTAACGCTATTAAATATCATTCATGATCACGTCTTAATATTTTTTTCTGTCTCTCTCAATGGAATTTGCTGGCAGAACAGACGCACAAGTTGTTTTGACCACTACCATTAAAAAGAACAGCAACTGCCTGGCTAATGTCGATGGTGGCTTTCCTGAGCAGGAAACATTGGAGTTACTCTGCAGATGGAAGCTGTGGATGCCTGAAGTTCTTAACACTGACAGATAAAAATGCAACCTAAATTCCTTTCATTACTGTATTAATTCCCACATTTTATTCATTAATCTAGATTAAATTTAATCAGTTTTTACACAAGTGTGACCAAAAGAAAGTTGATAATAGATGTGAGAGGCCCACAGAGGAATACAGACAGAAAAGGAAAAGACAGCCAAGGACTATTTGTGAGCAGCAAATCCCTCCTGCGATGGGCGCGTGGGTCGGTGGCCTCCGCAGCACCGCTCCTCTCCCACCGCAGACACCAGTGTGCCAGTGCTCATCTCGGCATCAGTCAGATAGAGGGGGGCTTCCTCGGGGTTTTCCCCAAATCCCTTACCCAGCCTCACCTTATTCTTTCACAGTCCTGTGGCCTTATAAAACTCACATTTGGAAAGGCGTCTCTCCGTGTGTGAGGGGAAGGAGGCCAGGAAGGGTGAAGCGAAGCCTTTTTCGCCCTCCATCCAGCCCATCCGCTCCCTCCCCGGGCAATCGCTGAAGCCGCAAGGTGCCCACTTTGCCAGGACTTTCTGCCTGTGTTCGGGTTAGAGTCACAGACATTTTCTGAAGACTCCTGAGTTACTCCTCGTGGAAGGCAAAGCAAAGAAATAAATGTTTATTGTGGCTTTAATGGCTACTTATGTTATTGCAGTCAATTGCACACTCCCCGGAGCGGTGCGGTGAAGAACGCACATCCCTGGTAATAAGTAGCAATTAGGAAAAACAGGTAGCACCATCTACGAGGACTCTCTTTATGATAAAAACGGGTGGCACTAGAGCTCATAGTGGTCCCCGTGGCAATGGCTGGGAGCTCGGTCCCGGGCGTGGGGAGGATGCCCCAGCACGGCTCCAAGAACCGCGTGGCTTTGCAGCGTGCCCTGCCTGGGAGCAGCACCACGGGCAAACCCCGGGAGGGAGCAGCGGCCAAAGGCAGGACGGAGAGGAGCCCCTGCCTGCCAGGACAGCTGTTTGCAAATAAAATAAAACTAGATTAGTCCAGGTCCAACGCTCACCAAGTACTCGGCACAGCTGCGGTATTTTTTCTCCCAGAAATCTGTGTGAGCGGTCAGCAAGGCAGAGCACGTTTCGAGTTCTGCTCCATGAGCGCTGGCGATTAAAAACCTTGGTTAAGCGTGTAAAACAAAATGCTTTGTTCCTTTTATCTCATTTTAAATTGTTCAAAAGGTTAATTGTTGTTAAGGTTCGGCTTGTTCACATAAATGCTTGCTGTGTGTAGGAATTAACTATACAGTAAGCTCTATACCTGCTCAGAAGTGTTTGTGAACTCATAATTATTATAATAAAAGCTAAAAGTTATTTGCTGGGGTAAGCCAGCAGCATGGGTATTGTTAGCGATCGGAAAGAGGAAACAAAGGAAAAAAGTGCAAATGAAAACCCAGGTAATCCAATTACAGGAGCACATTTTCTCAGCTAAAAATGAGTTAAATTTCTTCATTTCTTGTATTATGTCACTATGTAGGAGTATCTCTGTAAGATGCGGCTGTAAGCATGCAAATTTTCTAAAGATTTCCGCAATAACAACTGCCGACGAACTTTTACAGCGGTGGTCATTTTAAAGAGTCTCTTCATGCGATCTGTTGGCAGAAGCTGTTGGGTATTGTAGCGACTGGCGTCAGCCCCATACGAGCAGCCCTCAGCGCCCATCAACAGCCGCTCTAGCAGCAGACCAAAAAAATCCATCATCCCACAGTATTAGTGCCTGATCTCACGAGCTCCTTAGGAGGACCAGAGTCCTGCATTGGTAGATTCAGCAACAGCAAACTGTATGTGTTTATTGTGCATTCATTACTAGGAGAATGGTATTATATATGATCGTGACCTTTTGAGACCAACTATTTCTTACTAAAAGAGAAGCAGTTGCTATTGCAACTCCCTAAATATTGTTGCTTTCCACCCGGGCAGCGGGCGCTGCCTGCGGCTCCGCACACCCTGCAAGAGGCAGCCGCGGCGGGCAGCACGGCCAGCACGTCACTCTGCTTCAGCACCAGCAGCACTGCTTGGCACAAAGCTCGTCTGGAAGAATCACCTTTACATTTATCAGGTGTAGCACCCATTTTAAATCTCTCCCTGTTCTGCTGTAGAAAAATAATAGAAGGTTGAAAGCATCCTACCTGAGTTACCCCAGTCTTTGCTTGTTTATTGCTCCCACCCCTCCTTGGAAGAGTCAATCTCGGCCACGTTGAGCAGCCCAGCCTGGCACACAAAGCGATGAAATCGTCTGCAGCCCGAGAGCCTCTGACACCAGTTACAGCACGATGGGCTCATTCAGCGAGAGCTGACCTCCTCCGTGTCCAATATCCCTTTCCTACTAGTATCTTTTTTTTTATTTTATTGTTTCTGGAAATCAGAAGCATTTTTAAATCATGACACACTGAATGACAAGCAATAATCTTTTGGGGAGCTTCTCAGGCAAGGTCTAGATGAAAGAGGAGAAATCTAACCCAGTCTGTACTTGAGAGGACTATATTCTCAATAAACATGCCAGCAATCATTCCTCTAAATTCATACAGATATACGGGTTCCCTAGAAAGAAGAAAAACCTGGGTTTTCAGTGGTGCTAAGTATCTATTACTTTAATTTCACTTGTGCCATGGGAAATGAACACCCCTAAAAGGCAGATTCAGGTGACTAAGCACAGATGTGATGAGCTAAGTGTAGCCACGTATGTCTGCATAGCTGAAGGTGTGACTCATTTTTGGCAGAAACACCAGAGATTTGTTATAAAAGACAATGTTACTGCATTAGTTAATTAGCTTCTGGTACTGAAAGCTCATTCCCAGAAGGACTGCATTCACAATAAATTCCTTCCTGCCGCACAGCAATATATGTAGCAGCAGACGATTCAATCATGACAGCAGAAACCCGATGTCCACAATGCTCAAATCTTTTCAGACATCAGCCTTCAGCAGTGGGACAGCCTTGGAAGCTGAGCTAGGAAAAGATGGATTACATTACAGGACGTGGAAGGTCTGCCGCCCACCAATGGAAAATGATCTTCTTAAAAAGAAGATGGAGGGACTTAATGAATCCATAACTGAATTTCATCACAGTACTGTTATAATGGGACATATCAAAGTTTGCCGTCAGCTATACATTATTGTCTGAGCCTTCTTCCTTTTTAGTTTAATGGATAAAGTGAATATTTTTTCCCTCTTGCTGATGTGGTGGAGGAAACAACCAAAGCTGATACTCCAACCGGGGAGCTCATCGGTCCCTGGGCCACGCTGGGCCGGGTGCTCTGTCAGCAAATGCAACAGGAGGGCAGGATTTAATGGACTGCAGCTGCACAGGGCTGGCAACAAGGGCAAAAGGGAAAAACCTTCTCTGCAAAGAGACTCGAAACAAGCTGGAAAGCCAAATATGAGCCTTTCCTTCACAAGTTACATTCATTGGCCATACATTTCCAAATACATGAAATAGCTCCTGTTCCTTCTGTCCTAAGAGGGTAAAACATTTTATAAATAAGCAGGACTATGTCAAAGAAATACCAAGGCATAACATCACTTTCTCCTAAGAGAAATAACCTAACAAGGGCTTTAATTTTGGCTAAACAGCACACAAAAGTTGCCCAGAGTTGCAGTTTACAACAGGACAAAGGATGAGGATGGTGAAACTATAGACACAGAGCACAGGTTCTTGCTAAATAAACTCATTACATCTAACTTTGCACTATTGCTACGTAACAGTATTTCATAGAATCATAGAATGGTTTGGGTTGGAGAGACCTTAAAGATCACCTGGTTCCAGCCCCCTGCCATGGGCAGGGACACCCACCACCAGACCGGGGTGCTCAAAGCCCCATCCAACCTGGCCTTGAGCACTGCCAGGGATGGGGCAGCCACAGCTTCTCTGGGCAGCCTGTGCCAGTGCCTCACCGCCCTCATAGGGAAGAATTTCTCCCTTATATCCAATCTACATCTCCCCTCTTTCAGTTTAAAGCCATTACCCCTTGTCCTATCACCATGTGCCCTTGTAAAGTCCCTCTCCAGCTTTCTTGTAGGCCCCTTCAGGTACTGAAGGCTGCTCTAGGGTCTCCCCGGAGCCTTCTCTTCTCCAGGCTGAACAACCCCAACTCTCTCAGCCTGTCCTCATAGAAGAGGCACTCCAGCCCACTGATCATCTTTGTGACCCTCGTCTGGACTCACTCCAACAGGTCCGTGTCCTTCTTATGTTGGGGGCTCCAGAGCTGAACATCATACTGGTTGTTGTTAATAACGTGGTATATTGTAACAGAAGAGAACACACTCAAATCTGTGCCATAAAGGACAATGGTAAACTGTAGCCTGATATGTCCAAGACGGGAGTCGATGGCACTGCTGCCCTTAGGTCCAGCACTTCCCCTGCCTCACTGGGGGTCGGGGACCCCATCATGCTGGCGCACACCCCATGCACCCCAGGGGATGCAATGAACTCCAAAGACACTTTCACAGGCTCCCTGGGACTCACAGGTTGTTCCCCACGTTGGGTTTCCACTCTATGACCAACCCTACCCAGCTGCCCAGAGTTTAAATTAGGAGAGTAAATCCTTATCATTTATTTTAGAGACTTTTAAGCTGGTATTCTTCATTGCCTTGCCTGCTCTCCTGCCTCATAAAGTAGAATAAAATAAAATCTCTAAGGGCCTCCTTGGAGCTCCTGTTTCAATAGTGGAGCTACTGCTGGGAATAATTCTGTCATTGTTTTTTTGGGCTTTTGTTGGTCGATGTGACACACTACCAGCTTGGGATTTGAGGCGGGGGATTTTTTTCCCCCATCTGAAGAGGAGGTGAGGCATCTATTCTGAAAACAATGCTCTGTTTGTGGTAGGCATTTTCAGAAAGGAAGGTTCCGCATTTTTTTCCAAGCACAGTCACTCTGATTTTGCCTTAAAGTCCCCCAGAAATGTGCCCTGCTCCTGAGTAGGACAAAATAGACAGTGCAGAGCCAAGACCTGGTCCAGGGGGGTATTTCTGACTCAACGGAGAGAATTCAGTACCTATTCTTTTTAAATAGGAAAGATGGTGGCAATATGCCTGTTTTGTTTTGCTTCCCATTCAGTGCTCCATCCTACCAGGATTTCAGCGCGTGTTTATCTCTGCAAATATCCTTAGAGACTGTGGTAGTACAAAAAAGCTGTTTGTTTATTGGGGCAGGGGAGGCACACACAGGGGTTAGGATGCAAATAATCTACATGTATACAACCTTTCTGAAATGAATTTGTTTTCTCTGAGATTTACACTGCCATCCTTGGTAGCAGAATAACTACAATATGCAAGTAATCCAATAAAGTCATTCACTTCTCCTAATGCCTGCTCAGCCACCTCCTTTGCCACTGCAAACTTGCAGAGAAAGAAAACAAACAAACAAACAAAAGAATAACAAAAAAAACCCCAAACCACACACAAGTCTCAACATTCACAGTATTTTGAGCTCATAGCGAAGTCAGAGTGCCTGCATATGGGAAAGTTTCCACCTGTTTCATTTCCAAGAGGCGTCTGAAAGCGCTCTGGGACTGCCCCTCGCCCTGCCGGCACGCACAGCTCCCGTGCCCGCAGGACATCAACCCCAGCCTTCGACCCAGTGGCAAAGAAAAATCTCTGCTTTTTGTCACAGTAAATAATCCGGGTAATGAGAAAACTCAGTTACTCATGGTTGTAAGGAATGAGATGTTGCATGACTTTAACAGCGGTTCAAAGACTGTTTACACTGCTGCCCAACGCTGCTCAAACAGCATAGGCTTATTACCCACACGGATTCTTCCCTTTAACTCCATATCAAGCTTTCATAGCTTCAGTGGTTATTTAAGAATCCCAGTGTTATTAATCAATATTTCTTCCTCACTGAAAAACAGGATCAGCAAATTTAGCAACTTGTGAGATTTGTTTAAGACCATTGTCTCACATCTGGACAGCGCCAATTTTGATATATGGACTTTCTGCCTTCCCACTGATCCTCTCTCAGCTTGCTAAACTGCTTCCCTCTACGAAAAACCTTTCACCTCACTTATAAGCAAAAAAGGGTATTCTTTTCACCATGGTAAGACAACCGGTCATTTGATTTGGCACTGTGCAAAGCCCAGATCCCTAAGGATGAAACCCCAGCCCTACCATGAGAGTGCCTTCACTGGTTTCTGGATTTCCCCTGAAGCGTTGTACCTAATATGCACACACTGAAGGCTGCAGGTTGTTCAGACAGGGTTACTATTAATAGACCAGCGAAATATTGCAGCATGGAGCACAGTGCTGCTTGATTTACGGCAGTGCTGCCTGCACGTACAGTGCCTTATAGCTGAGCTACCCAACGCCGGTGTGGGTATCCCGTAAACTTGGTGTGCGGAGCAAACAGGGAAAACTGACACTGATGCTCCAGGTCCAGACTGGTTTGTCTTTTCCTTTTGCATCTTCAGTGCTATTTTTAAAATAAGAGGAAGTGTCTTTTTCCTAAAAAAAAAAACAACCAAACCTTTCATAACCACTTCTCTCCATCCCTGTGTAACACTAAAAAGGCCTCATAAGGTTATAATCTTTGAACATATTATATTATTGAAAGCCTTTGATATTAAAATTAACTGCTGTGAGTAGTTAATTCCTGGGCATTTAAGAATAAAGACTATCCCTCTGCAGTGACAATTTGAGAACAGAATTGAGCTGATGTTCCTCGACAGCTCGGGCTCAGGCACATCCCTGGGCTTTCTGCAATCTCTAAGGCTCAAAGAGCATTTCAAACTTATTTATTGGGGAAGGAGGGAAAGGGGGGAAGTTTGCATAAGCTTTGAATAATTTGCATTTCATCAATTATTTATTTCTTTTTTTGGGATGACCAGAGAAATACTAACCCCTCATAACTTGTTATAGGGCATTTGGGAATTTCATACTTTGTGTGTAAGAGAAGCAGATAGGAACCGCCTGGAGCCCCGTGCTATCAACAGGTCCAGTAGTTTTGTTATCTATAACTTTGTGCTGCTGCTCGGTCACTATTCACATCCTAAGCAGTAAAATAATGTTCATCCAATCTAATTTCTTGAATCCTTCTGAAGAAAACAGAGAGCGAACATATCAGACTCTGCAGCTTTGCCATGACACTTAGTACTTTGTGCTGTCCTCACAAATTGCTCATAATACTTAGCACTTAAAAAATAGGTTATGAACACTCAGTGATTAATCCTCCCAAAGACCCCAGGAGATCTGTAAATAGATATTAGCTCCCTATCTACAGAGAGTGAAATTGAGATAGCAAGGATTAGACAATAAGCTGACCCAGTGGCCAAACTGATGCCCTGCCTTCTTTACTAATCCTTATCATCTGTGCTCTGTCTAAGATTTAGGTTGATGACAATATTTTAAGCCTTGTTTTGAAAGGCAGGTACAGAGCTGTGGAACAGCTACTGCTATCACCAGGGCGAGCATTAACTTCTCCTCTCAATAGCAGAACTGGCTCGATAAATGGCTGAAAGGCAGGCTGCAGCACAAGGAGCTGGCTTCGGCAGCGCCGTCCTGAGCCCAGTGCCTGAGTGAACTCCAGCTTCTCCAGGCACCTCCACGCTGCGGGGTTGACAGAAATGCATCTTAAAGCATTATTGGGTGATATCTATCAAACACAATGACTAAACCTGCTCTACTTAAAAGCTGAGATGCAACACTTTTCACATACCCTGCGACTGTCTCCTCTCCTACTGCTGCCCACTCTGGAATGAAGTAGCACACGACAACGTGTTGTTTTTCCACTTGCTGGGCACCACCACACTGACATTTCTGGGGGAAATGGCTGTACCCAGCACACCTCTGGGCACTCAGCAAAGCCTATGCTCAGTGCAGAGTGGGATGACCAACACCCATCGCCTCCCCAAGAGGCAGGAGCTGCTGAGGCGTCTGTCCCCAGGCAGAGCAGCTCCTGGCTCTTTTCTCCTGCCGAAATCCCAGTCTGGGAAATGCTGGAGGCCAGTGCCTCTCAGAAAGGCAGGAGTTGTTGGCATCCAGGGTCTGCTTGCAGACCTGTCAGAGCCTTTCTCCTTGCGCCCTGACTTTGCATTCTCCCTGGTGAAATACGGCTCTGCTTTCCCAATTCCCACCAAGCCCTGAATTTGGCAAAAGGGTCTAATGTGGAGCACTCTGAATGCATCCACTATTTCCGTAAATGATTTTTTGTTCCCTCCTGTGAGACCGCAGATATACTCCTTGCTGCTTCTGAAGACCTACCGTACAACCCGTTGTGAACCAGCTGCCACTGACGCAAGATCCCCGTCTGCCGTTTCCTATATCAAACATCCAAGCCTCCTTATGGGCCTTTGTAAGCACGCATTGCATAAATATATGTGTGTTTATACAAGCGCACAATCACACCAGTATCTCCCCAAACTGGCAAAACCAAATTTGCTCCCCAGTCATGACAAGCCAATTGCCAAGTTTCAGGCTGTAGTGTTTTCTATATGGCCAGCTGTACATCTGTAACAATGGTGGTTTCTAAGAGACACGCCAAGAATTACTTAAGCAAAGCTTTGTGCAAATGCAAGTGCTGTGATATTATACACAAATAGCATATTTTTTCTTTCTTATATTATAATGTTTGGCATAGCTGCATGTAACATACCATATAAACTCCAGCGTACATTAAGACCGTTCGTATAGCAGTTTCTTCAGGATAATCCCCAGAAGACGAGATAAATTACATGATTTCCATGTGTGAGATCTAAACCAAATTCTTTTGATTAATCATAAGACATTAATGGTAATGGTAATGAGTATGCCACTAAGCATACTATAAAATATGTAAAGCCTGCATGACTCTCAATAGATCTTGGCAAGTGCCTCATTTAACCTTCACAGCGCATGAAAAACTGTTCGAACTTCTTCGTTTTAGACATGAAAACTATTGATTGTTTACAGCATTGCATGACCTTTTCTGACAAGTGGGAAAAATTATGAGATATTAGGTTGTAATTCAATCATGCAATATGCTCTAAATTATGTTGGGTTTCAAAATGCCGATGTTGTTTCTGCACATTTATTTTAGCTTTGAGTCTCATCTAAGTCTTTGGAGAAGATATGTATGAAACTATTTCAAATTGCAGTACTCCTTGAATGGCCTTGAGTACAGATAAACTGTTAATATCTGTAAGGCATCAGATCTGAAATGTTACTCTTAACTGTAACAAATAATAAGTAATTTTAAAAGCATCATCTAAATGAGACTTAGCAGTTATATATAAAAGAGATTGTGTATCACATGAACCAAGATCCTATTTTACAAAACCTGTGCAAAGGCATACCCAGACTCAAACCACTAGTGATGTCTAACCACCACAACGTCTAGCTAAGACAAAGTCTTAGTCTAAAGCATCTGTAATAGTCCACTTTGACCCATTACCCTGAACCTGAGCCTCAAATGAAATCTTTCCTTCACTGCTGATCACACAACACACAGGGCTTCAAGCTTTAAAAATATAATGTGACAGCAATTTTTCCTCTCCTATGGGATCTCATTTATCTTCCTCCTAATCATATTTTCACTGTTTATTTTACTTCAAAGTCTTCTACCCTTTCATCATCAGAACTACGCCTCCAACGACAGGGAGTTATTGTATCTTATTATAGACCTGTAATTACAAGCGATAAGTGACCACTGAAACGGATCTTTGGGAGCACAATGTTACAGAAACATCTAGAAACTGGGTTGTGTTAGAAAAATATTTTGTTATATACTCTTTCAGTGGTGGATGACTCTGTAGTTCCTATATATGACAGAGATGTTGCTGATGGTTATCTATGACTTTTCTGAAAGACAGACCGTTTCCCCTATATCGGTAGAATACTTTCACTAGAAGCAGAGGACATCTCTGCCAATGCAAGCAGATGCAAGAGAAAAAAAGCCACATGAAAAGGTCCTACATTCACTAATTGCTTTGGTCTCAAACAGGTCAGTAAATTTTGCAGAACTCCAGCTCACCCCAGGCCCCCCGGCAGGCATCCCACCAGAGATCACTTCCCATATATAAATTCACATTTCATATATTTTGCAGACTGCTCAGCCCATTTCAAGTGTTATGAGTTAATTGTTTGCAACTAATAAGATTTAAAACTCTACAAGACGTAAAAAGTTTTTAATATGCCCATTTCAGTGAAGGGAGCTCATCCTACCTTAAAAGACTGCAGAGGGGAGGCAGGTTTTGTTCTGCTTTGTCAGACATTCAGCTCTCCATCTGGGATTTTCTCCAAGCCAATAGCTATTGAATCAAAACTTTGTCTTTCCATAAGTGACTCAAATGCTCGAACTGAAGTAATGATAAAGTATATACATACAGTGGAGCATAAATAATGGTAAAAGTTGGGATTTGAAGCATTCAGGTGACTCAGCAGCAGTCTTTCACAAGGAATGATGAGCAATATGCATCTTCTGGGCTGGTTTGAGTTAGCATGTTCCCATCCACACATACAGCTGTTAATGTGATAGCTCTACTGTGTATTCCTAAGAATAGGACTGGAATCATTTTTCTGTGATGGGCATTAAAGGTGTTGGCCTGCTATAAAACAGTAATGGCTTTGGTCTGTAAAAGAGCTGAATATAGACAGGTTTTTTACAGCTGATAGTTTAACAGTAATTGGTCCCTGTCATTCTGACCCATTTCAGGCACTGAGATTCCTGAACATCCTGCTGCATAATTCAGGGCTGATTTATAGGAAGAAGGACAAAACATTACCAGTCTCAGCGGAAACATACTTCCACTTGAACTGGAAAGTTCAAATTTGCTGGAAAGAGGTCATTTGAGTTTGTATTACTGTGCTCCTTGCCCTCAGATTCAGCCTGCTCTTTCAAGAGGGCAGGTCTTTGAGGGATTTCACTGTGTAAAATATTGAGGAGACCTCAAGCCACTGCGAGGAGCACTGGCTTAATAGGAAGAACCAGCCGTGCCTCCACATTGCTCAAACCCACTGTACCAGGTCCTCCGAGGAACTAGAATGAGCATGGTTTTTAAAAAGGAACTACGTAAGTTAATTTTACCTAAAACCCAGCAACCATCTGCCATTGGGCACAAGTTTCGAGGTAAGCTCTGTATAGAGGCATTTCCCACGATGACTATTTGGTAAGCCACCAAGTTGCTGATAAACTGATAAACATCAGGGACGTCTTAGCTTCAGAAACTTCACACTGAGAAAGGAAGCATCTAAACCATGTGCATAATCAACTTTTATATATATGTTTTGCTGAAAAATTAGATGAAAAACATGGAAACGTATATCAGCCAAGCGACTCAAAAGAATGCGGGGCTGAATGTGTACTAAAAATGGATTGGTGATGGTTTAACCATTTCCTTATAAAGACTAGGCAATCCTTTGGAAAGGCATCAGCCTTGCATGGCTTTGATCCGTGACATGAGAGGACATTATCAGACTGTCACCCAAAATAGGCTACATTCAAATATTGGGAAAGCATCAGAGCTGGTGCAGGAAGGATTTGACCTGAGACTGCCAATTAAGGCACAGGGTGACTGGCTCTTCAATGGCAAGCAAGTTCCCGTTACTTTCTTATTCTGCTCTTAACACAAAGGCACATAAAATATTCCAGTACAACTCAGGTCAACACAGCTTGTTGCATTTCAGAGCAGCGAGTTCAGTTTCAGTGAAAACAAAAATAATACAACTCACTAAGTTGAAATACATATGGGAGGGGTTGGTAGAGGGGTCATTTACAGCTGCCTGGGGTAATTACTCTGTAGGTACCAAATTCTGGTGTTTCTAAAGGCATATACATCTGTCAGCTTCTCCTGAAGGCAAAAAGAGGATAAAAATGCTGAAGTGGAGACATCCCTAAGGTAATAAAAAATAAGTTTACAGGCAGAAGTTGTCATTTCCACTTCATAGTTTGATTTTCAGTATCCCAAGTCTGAATACACACTCAGCAGCACCAAGAAGGGATGCAGTGCAACATTGCCTGTGTAAAACTCCTAGATCTCCTCAATCCTTTTTTTTTTTCCCCTCCTTTTTTTCTTTTTTTTTGGGGGGGAGGGGGAAAGGTATACTCAGGTCTGTTTGCTTTAAAACAAAGAAATCAAACCCCTGACCTATTGATCCACTGTCATGTTAAAGGTTATCATATTTACCACCAGGGATGCACAACCAAGCAATCAATTTCCTAATTAACAAAAAGTGGAATATATTTCTGCCATCAGATTCAGGTAGTTTAAGAAGCTAATCACAGCTCAATTAAAAGTTACTGCTCTCAACTGGGAGTGAACACATCTAATCCATTTAAAAAGAAATATAAGCTATACTATTTGAACAACCACTAAAAAGTAGTGATGGGTGTGTAACCCCCTAGGCAGCATATATGGGACCATCAGAAGGATGCTGCCCATGATTAACACCATCTGTAACGGCTTTAAGTGAGTTTCCAGTGCAGTGCAAAGGTCTGAGCCATTTAATTGTAAAAGATGGATAATGGATAGACACTGAGATTGTGGAAGACACCAAGACTGTGAAGAGAACTAAATCATCAGTAGTGTGAGACTAAGCCAGACTGGATCTGATTGCCTCTGAACTTCGAGCCAGTCCCATTCCAGCTTGGCCACCTCCAATTCTTATACTAAAACTGTGGATGTGAATTAATAAAGAGCAGAAATCAGGGAGACAGAGGTACAGAAAAGGAAACAGAGGATCGATCCTATTTCTACTAAAGGCAACAGGTATTTCAATTTTGGTTGGCACTAAATGCAAAATGTTTGGAGGACAGGAACAGAGAGAATCAGAAAAGATGGAAAAGATCTGAGAAAACAATAAACTATGTGGGGAAAAAAACAGAAACGGAAAAGAAAAGCAGCAAGTTCTTGATCATCTTGGCACTTTGTGTATGGCTTCACCATTGGAAGACATAAGAGGTACAGAAAAGTTTCATTTCCTAGCAAGAACTTACACTGGCAGGGCCCGTCTCTGCCATGGGGCCCATACCGGTATTTGAACCAGAGCAGGCGTCCGACACCCTACGTTTATGAAAAGCCTTTGGCCTTTGGTTGAGGGACACAACATCATTTTCTGCTTTTCATGTTGCCAGTAAACCATCGAAAGATGGCTTACCATCATTTCTGTCAGTGCAATTGATATTTTCACCTCTGTACAGCAGTCGCCTTTACTGTTCTACACCATCCCTCAGGAAGCACTGAAGAAAACTCTCGGACGCATGAGCAGAAGCGAGGAGAAGAGACTTCTTTCCAAGTCTGTGTTCTGCGGCAGCTGATGGGACACTGACTCACGGCACCACCAAAAATGGAGCCTCCCACAGCATGGGGGAAAAGCAAACTCGGAGAGTGACACAGCCTCCAGCACCAACTCCCAGCTACCGGTTCCCCTGTGACTCCTTCTGCTGGTTGTCAGCTGCAGGCAACGGCTTTGTGTGCCAGCGCTGAGCCAAAACCAGCGGCGTGGGAGAGCCAGAGGACCAGAGTACGGCATAGCCACAACAGCAGAGGTTGGTTCTCCACCAGCATTTGCCGAAGACAGGGCTCTGGGCACAGCCAGAACAACAAGGGACGACACACAAAAGGGACAGGAGCCTAAAAACGCACATTACAAGAAACTTTTTCTTTCCTTAAAAACATTTACTTGAATGCCTTCTACACTGATGAACAGGGATCTAACACACTCCGTTTGCCTTTGTCTGTACCTACGGACTCCCTCTTTACCTAAATATCTCTACCATATTTACACCAACGCTGCCTTACAGAAATGCTCAAAAGTGAAAGGTATTTTACTGTACTAAATAGACATTTTCTGCTGACAGTGACATCTTATTTGCATGTGGAGAGAAACACAAAAATAATAGCCATATCTGAATTTCTTGCAGGCAAAAAGTTTGATGGGCACCTTTAACATAGATGGCTTCAGTATTTTTAAAACACGACAGAATACGAGGACAAGTATCTGAAGCTAGAATGCATTTTATGAAAAATTCAGAAATAGCTGGGAAAAAAAGAAAAGCATTACAAATTGCTGTCTACCTGAGGGTATTTTTTCCTAAGGCCTGAAAACAACAACAACAAAAAAGTTGTTATAAATTGTAAAGGTTATAAAAGTTTTAATAGTATTTAATAATATATAATTGAAAATATAATGGCGAAAATAATTTTAAATATTCTGTGCTTTGATTCTTATATGGGAAATGGAAAAATATTCATATATCACTTTCTGCTAGGCAGATAAATAGTAGCAGCGTGATGCATTGCACAAGTGCCTCCGAAGATTACTACCCTGGGTTTGCAGCAACTTGAACGTTTGCCAAGCCCATGGCAAGCTGCGCTACCTTTTGTTTCACAGCAGTATTGGTCTGCATGCATACATGGGTGGACCAGGAAGAATACGATTTCAGTAACCAAAGTCACCTATTTTAGCTCTCTCCAGAATTCAATATCAGTCAATTGCAGCCGTTGCCCTTGGCACCGTGGGAAATGCAGACGCTAACCACCCCTGCCTCCTGCCGGGAAGGTTATGGTGACCGTGGCCTGCAGTCAACAGTGCAACACCACAAAAGTCGCACGCTGCAGAGCAGGTATGCTGCTGCCTCGGTTGTTTCTTGTCACGTTGCCTTCTGAACACCTCCTAAATAAAACAGAAAATAAAGCAGTTTTGTTTTAACCAGAAGACTGAAATGACCAACTCTCCAGAAAAGGAAACTTAATCCCGATGAATAAAAAAAAAAATCTTTAAAGCATATTTTTCCCCCACCTGCAGAAGTGACCACCTATGTTCCCAAGATCATTCCTCCATACCTTGACTGAAATATCCTTCTTAAAGAGGAAACAATTCAAGAGCATCAAATGGCTGCACATAACTAACTTTAAAAAAATTGAAAACAGATATCCAGTATATGTCAGAAAAATTGAAAGTGCTGAATTTCTGACAGGCTTCTGAAAAACACTTTAACACACTTTTTATATAATATATTATGGTGACAATGACACATATATATTTATATATAAATAAAACTTATAATGTATTTTCCATATGAGTAGTTCACATAACGTTTGATGAATTTTAGAGATTGCACAAGCTGCATATCAAGATCATTTTTCCCACTACATCTTTTACAGTTGTTCCTGCTGTAAAATGGAACATTTCATAGCACAGAAGAAAAGCGGTCCCTCTTCCCAGAGACAGCATTACTGTGTTATGCATCTCGAGGCCATGGAAGACTGAGGTAAGTGCAATGACAGCAGTGAGAACTTCTGACAAGGCTCCCTGCCTTTGGAGAAAGTGCCTTTGCACCTCCAGAGGCTGTGAATGGTTTGCTCCTCACAGCTTGGTCTCAGTTACTAAAAAGCATGCTTTCAGGAGCAGGGCGTCTCTTCAGCTCATTTCTTGAAGATAAAATACTCGTGACTCAACGCCCTGAACCATGGCTTAGACTTTCCTTAAGAAATGGCTTTACAGTGCAGCTGAGCCAATGCAACCGGAGGCCATCAGCACTGGTGCTTGCCTGATGCCACCACCATCTGGTTCAGAAAAAATTGCGCTCCAAAACCAGCAGACCTTTTTTTTGCAAGTTTAGCTCCTTGAATTAGATTCTTGTGTCGTCAGACAAATTGTAGCGCTGTGGCAAGGCAAGAAATGGAAGCTGCAGCTGTCGACAGAGCAGGACTCTCCCTCTTGGCCACAACTAACATCTAGAGAGGCTTAATTACACCAAGAAACTGAACTTTTGGAAGTCTTCCTTCCAAACTCAATCAACTCTCACAAAAGCAGATGCCTTTCTTGCTCTTATTTTCACAATGCTCCTGATGTAGCTTGCTGCTAAGTGACTAAAGACATCAGCTGCTCCATTGGCAGAGCAGAATAAATCCCAAGGTGGGGAATTAAATAGGATTGCATAGCCTTAGTGTCAGCGAAGCTTTGTCATTACAAGGATTTTTCAGTTTCGTTCGGTGATAATGGACTCTCTGAACCTTCACTAAGAAATCACAATGCAAATTTTGCAACTAAGTCTAGAGTTATGAAAAAGTGCACTTTTCTAGACAACTATAATTAGTGACATCTTAAGCAACAGTAAATAAAAACCGTATAAGTAAATAAATAAAAAACATCCTTTCATAGTTGTAATGCAGACCTGCAGATTAGGATTAGAGCTTCTTTATTTAGCGTCTATTCCAAAATCTTCCGAAGCCAACAGGACCTTTACCTTAACTTCAGAAGGCTCTATCCACTCTCTTGATCAGAGCAAGAAAATGCAAATCAAAGAAAGAGTTAGAATTTAAATGTACTCAGGTGAATGCAGGAAGTGAATTCAGAGCCCAGGTCTCTCAGGGCCCCCTACGTAGCATTTATTTTAACTTCTAATGTTGTGTCATTACGTTTCATGAACAGGAATCACACTTAGCAGAGATACTACAGCAGAGATTCACCAGCAGAACTACTTGGAAAGAGAAAATCATTCAGCTTATATTATTTTAATATTTCATTAGCATTCTTAACAGAATCTCCCTCACGTGGAAAATAAAAATAACCTCAATTCAACACAAATTATGCGCAAAAAATCTGCCCCAAAGCAGTTTCAGCAGAGATTTAGAATTTCTCTGACTGTAGACCCTTGATATTCACTCTCTTTGCTTTGAAAATATAACTACTTTTTAAAATATATTTTATTACAACAGACTTCAATGACACAAAATTGTTTGGGGCTACACCTGAACAAGCCAACAAAAACAGATACTTAAATAACATTTTAAATAACTGTGCTTGACCTTACCAAGGAAATCAAAGCAATACCCTGGGTCACACCCTTCACCCTCATCAGGAAAACGATCTCACAGGGCCTTTGTTTGGTCATTAATGCAAATTAGAGCTGGGGAGGAAAGGAAAGGAGAACGTCTTTCAGGGGGAGCCCTTGCACAGAGAAGCCAAGGCACCAACTTTATTTCGAAGATGGCCCAACAGAGCATCCTTTAATGAATGGTGACAGTTCTGCTCTATGAGAAACCTGGCTCAGCACCCTTACAGGCAGCATCTCTGCCAGAGCCCACAAAAATAAAACTGGTTCAAGAAGCAGAAGAGAAAAATGAATGCTAATTATTAATTAGTAGATCTTCAGGCAAAATTATGTAACTACCAATGGAAAGCTCAGACAGATACATGACAAAATCAGGCAGAGAGGGAGACAGAATGACAGGACGCAGGGCCAAACTTGACAAAAGTATCGTTTCAGTCTCCAGGGAAATTATACCTTTCATGTCCATTTACATTTGATGTAACAGGAAAGTACAATAAAGAAGAATAATGATTCAGTCCCACTAAAGGAACTCAACGTGACGTGCCTTCTGCTTCTAGGCATCCGTTCCACAATTAGTTTAAATCTCTGGCGTCCGTGTGGCACAGATGAAGTATATATCTGAACACTGAAAATTAATGTGTTGAAAACCATGAACCTATTTACTTTCTTTCAATTCACTTCTGCACTTAAAACCTTGGTCAGAGTACAAGCTTTCCAGCCCATCTATCTAAGCTCTGGCCCCTGCCTCCCCTGGTAACCCTCAGCTGGATTCCCCTGCCTCTTCACCGATAGCATCAGTTCAGAATTGGCTATAGCTGGCCCAAATCTATTGCCGGGACTTTTCTATGCAAATCTTGGATGAATTTGGCTTGTTCTTTCCAGAAAATCTTATGTCACCCTATGGCATAAAAGAAGCCAAGCAAGAACATCTCAGGAAGAGAACAGCTCTCCTCCGTGCCCGTTGCACATCCCCCTCAGCACAGCAATGGCTCGTTGTGAGGTTGCTCAAGGGCAGATTCCTGCTCAGGCCACCTGCTTAATGTGCAAAAGATATTTCATGCATTATCCTACATATTTTAAATGTATTCACAATAAAAAGTTTATGAAACAACCAATAAATTACTGCAAAGTTAAAGTTTCTTCTGCACTGGAAAGTTTGTAAATCTTATTCTCAGTATGAATCAGGTTTTCAAGGACATTGAAGGACAAACTTTCAAGGTACAGTCTACACCCGCGCCTGTCTCAATGGGTGCATCCCACAGTGCTTTACACAAACAGATATTAGAAGTTGCCCATCCACAACGGATTAGCACATAACTTTTGCACACAAACCAGGCCTTGTGCATTTCTTGTATTTTCCCATAAATTCCAGGAAAAAAAAAAAAAAAAAGGTGAAATGGAAGTGTTCCTCACTTATCAGCAAATCTGTATTCTGTATAAAGTACAAAACAATCTTTGTGACTGATGTCCAAACCAAACATCTTTGAAACACAACATTTATGGTAGAGCACAGCCCTGGAAAACTAATGCCAGATTTCTTGATGCTGGACATTTTTTTCCATGTAAAACTCTTTTTGAGAGGTCAATTTAAAATCACTTTATGCTTTTTATCTTGGCATTCAACAGCTAAAAAGTATTACCAACCTAACTTTTGAAGTATTCACAACTGCAAAGTGGAAGTTTGAGGTGTGTTATCAGAGGCACTGCCTTTTAAACACAAGTCCTTGTGCTGTTCAGCTACTTCCCTGGCACACCTGCATTACCACGCTATGAATAACATTGATTAATAACATTAATAACAAGATATTGGGAAATATCTTTGCTCTGCAGGAAAAAAAAAAAAAAAAAAAGAACTTTTTCCACTGCCTCTTAGGAGTCAAGCACAGGAAGAGTGCTAGGAGACTCAAAACCTTGTTAACGTTGCTAACAAGGATCCAGCCGTTACGAACAAGGACTGTTATTTTGGTGCCAATAGCCATCCGGAGGAGCAATTGCTTTCTGTTACACCTCTGTGTTATGAACAAGAAGGGAAATTAGAAAAGTAGGAATTTCAATTCCTCTTTTTCCCCAGGACAGTTTATTTTCCAGTCTGTCCAAGCTGTCTCCATCTTCAGGCTCTGTTTTCCAGGTGTCGTTGATGCATTTCTTATCTTTAAGGTGTGAAATTACTGAAAATGTCATCGTACTTTGGCTCTAACACACAGTGTGGTAGCACGGGACAGAACACTGACTGGAATAAAGTTTTGCAGTCCAGCCAAGACACCTCCCTGATCAACACCCCACAAATTCTGTAGAACAAGATGCTTTGGAAACGTTTCCTTACCCTGACAGATTGAAACTGAAGAACCTGTTCCCATTCCTTACTAAACATCCCCAGTTTTCTAAACCCATCCATATAACCATACTTCAAGGAAATGAAAGCTTTTTGCCCTAAAATTCAAAGCACTTAGGACATATTGCAGTAACCATTTATTTCAGTTTTTAATTAATATAATCCTGAATCTCGACTTCTACTCTGGGAAGCTCTTTGGAATTTTATTTGATGATGCAAAAGCCTGTCTTTTAACTTTGGCTGTGGCTTCATCAGTTCAAACACTATAAATAGAAGAGTCAAAGAAAAAAGGCAGAGAGAGACAATCCTGGAAGGATGAAGCAAGGAGCACAAGGGAGAAATACGGTTCAAGCCACGGGAAGGAGAGATAATTTAGGAAGCTGCAACATAGACATCCGCTATTAATCAATGGATGTGCTATTTATTTAAAAGTGTATCATTTTGCTTAAACAGTCAGGACTAGATTATTACCACAGGATACTCTATCTATTCTTTGTCAATTATACTGTAATCACTATACGATGTGATCAAATCACTTTGTTCTAAAAACAGCCTGCAACTCATTTTCCCACCCTGTGCTTCTCCAGAATTCATGGGTGGTGCTGGCTACAAAGTTTTATCTTCCCACCTTAGAAAACTACAAGTCTTTAATGGAACATCAAAGAAAAATAAGCTAGAAATGTTGCCATGGCACAAAGTGCTATGGTTTATCAGTGCAGGAGCATGGGAGCCTGCAGGAGTGCGCTCCGCACACCAACAATCACACGTGTCCCACTGCTCCCGTTGGGGAAGCCTGGCCCACCTGCCCAAGAGCCTAGAAGTCCAGGAGATGAAGGACAAGCAGGATCTCCTACTGTCCTCACTAGTGTGCATCTTCTGCATCAGGCTCACTTGCCAGTCTGGGATGCAGCCCTCACCAACTGTTAGTTGGACCATCCAGCCAAGGACAACATTTCACAGGAGATCTCAAATGTTATGGACTCACCCTTCGTCTGCATGGGCATAGGCAAGTATCAAATGATAAATAGCAGGCATTGGCTCTCATTTAGTAGCACCGAGCAAACTTCCTTTAGTTACTAAAGAGATGGAAAAATGCTGCAAATTTGCACAGAGAAGTTTAAAATGCATCAACCTTGCATTAATGCTTTTAAAAGAAATAATGTCCATTTAAGCAACATAAACGATCAATGGAAGTATTCAAAATCTGTGGAGAATGTAAGGTACTTTACTTTCTCTTTTTAATAAAGATGACAGAAGAAAAAGCTGCTTCTGCCACAGTATTAGTCAGTAAACTGCCATGTACAAAATAAACTATTCACTTAAATTGTTGGGTGTGACAACAGCAGTCAAGGTGTTAAGGCTGAATACTCAGTAATTTCTAGTGAAAGAACCAAATTATTTTTTACTATATAAATGAAAAATCATTTTACACTACGCATAAAAACCATGAAATGGGTACCACTAAAAAAAAATAAATACATAATAATCAGACATGGGAAGTAATTAAGTTTGAAGGAAAAGACTTAGGACTTCTCTATACAGATATTTGAGTACAACATTGTCTCAAGATCGATTTTTTTGCTAAAGTCAGATTCAGGCTGTAGCTCACCCAGCAATCAACACCAACATTTGTTTTATAAATGTATACAGAGAATTTTCTTTCAAAATTATTCAAAGATTACTCATCAACATTTTAGTCCCAATGATCTTAATAAAATAACCTAGAAAGTAATTTCTTTTTGTAAAATTCTTACAGGAATAGTCAGGTTTTACAGTCTTGCAGTCAAATTAAAAAGCTGCAAGAAAGCATTTGGTGAGGCTAGACTAGAAACATGCATAAATCCAGCATTTCAAGGGGATCCATCTTTTGCAAACCGTTGCTTTTCTAGATATCTCCATAATAATCACCTTCCTCAAAAACCTCTCAAAACGCAGACAGGCAAGCTTGAGCATTTTTTCTTTGGCTTGGAAAACAGTACTTCTTAAACTATCAGTAAAGAATAAAAAATGCACCTGGAGCTTAAAATCTGGAAATCACGTAAGAAACACCAGCAATCAAGTGTTTAGGCATTAGAAAATTGAAATCCCATAAACAATGTGTAATTTAAACAATATTGGCAGATTAGATATACATATATATATAAAAGACATTGCACACTATCTAAAAAGTATCATGTCAATTATGAAAAAAGATTAATTTCATATTCAAGATTTTTTGACCACCGAAGCAATGCTGGACATCATAAATCTTGTCTTTCAACAGTTTCTACACCATCCATCTGTGCTTGCAACAATCTGCACTCGCAGGGGTTTAGTATTTCATCTTTGTTTTGGCACTAAATGAAGAGAAACTTATTACTGATTCAATTATACCAATGCCATGAACATTAACACAGAATAGCTATGCAATTAAGAACTTTATGAATTAAAAAATTATTTGAGAAATACAGTTTTGGGTTGTGGCTTCTGTAACCTGACAAATTCGACAGATCTGTGGAAGAGGTTAAATAAGTATACTGAAATTTTCCTGGGACCAACTGTTCCCTAGCACTTTGTTCCCATAACATAGTTTAAAATAAGTATGTGAACCTACAGACTTAACCCACATGCAAACAAATATATCGTCTAGAATTGCTGGCATGAAAAATCAGTATTTACATATTTTTATGTGAAGAGATAAAATATTTGTAAGTATTTTTGGAGGACTAGTCTGTTCTTTAACTCTGTTAATTTTCTTCTGATTCACCGATAGAAAATAAAAAAAACCCTTTTCTCCAAATTTCAGCTCAGTTATATTGTATTATATGACATAACGTGTATAACAGTACAGAATTTAACCAACAAGAACATTGTGTAGGTGTATTTATACTGTCTATCCTTAAAATAGAAATTACTTCAATATAACATTACAAATGTGGCAAAGTCAAGCCCTGAAAATCAGGAATTGCTTCAGTCTCAATCCAACCTTCTTATGCATATGCAATGTAAAGGTTTAACACATATATGCTTAATAGTTTAAACTATGCTTGATACACATGGTCAGAAAACGATGGTGCCATGAGAACAGGGAGGTTGTGAAGCTGTTCAGTCACCGCCGCTGCCTCTCGATCTTCCCTTCCTCCCAACGAATCTACACTCGAGTACACACGCTTGCACTCAGTGCACTGACCATCAGCTCTGTAATCAAATTTAATCACAGAAAGGTTATCACAGCTCTTTTTCTTTGTTTTTTTTTTTTTTTTTTAAAACATTAAAACAAGGTAAGTAGTTTGTTTCCTGGATTATTAAAACCTATCATCTAGACCATCAGTGTCTCCAGTTGAATAAAATAACTGATACAAACCACTGGTAACCTGATGTACTTCTGTCAGCCAGGTTAACTTACAAATTAGTTTGAGTTAAATATGACGGCATCAAGTGATGACACTGCAAAACTTGCACGGATTTCTAGGAAAGTAGAAAGAGAAAAGGAATTCACACAATAAAATGGTCCTATTGAAAAGCAAGCAATAAAATTTAAGACTCAGTTCTGTAGGTTGCGAACGTAGACGCTCTCTTTTTGACATGTTGAATATATGATTGAAGTTAAAAACAATATTGTTTCCATAGGCGCAACGTATCATTGAACAGAATGCTTTTACAAGAAGACTGCATCATAAAACTTACAGAATTGGATCACGGCATAAATGCAAAAAAATCTTAAATATCAAACTTCTTTTCTCTGCCTTTCTTACAATATATGCTTAGATTTTGTTATTCCAAAGCCAACCTCATTTGCACATGCAGGAGCTGAGACATACTAAAAAGTTATTATAAGTTGAATCAAAATAATTTTTTAAAAGTTCTGTGTTTCACAGCACTTTTTGCTGTACCCTTCTGAGGCCTGTGGCAATCGCAGGTTGAGATACGTCGGTGGAGAACATTTTGAGATATGGTCTATTAACGTTTGGAGAGATGGGCTGTTCTATGGAGGGCCTTCCCCAAAGCCAGCAAAGCCACCGCAAAAGCTCTCCTCCCGTATCACAGGATCTGTGACACTGCTGAGGAATGGCACCGATGGACTCATACCTTCTCCTCTGGCCTGAACGTCTGTCTGTCTGTCACAAGTGTTTCATTTGTTGCTCTTAATTGGAATCAAAAGTCCTTACTGCCGGCAAGACCAACACTCATTCCTTGATAAGGACCCTGCTTTTATACGTTACTGAGTGTGCCTCCAGCTCGTTTAACTGGAATTCAGAGTCAAATGAAGACTGTAAAAATTGCAAGAGCTCAGATTGCAGCAGCAGATGACATTTTAGCACTGCTCAGCTGATGTGCCCGCTCCTCTACCCAGAACCCAGCACTGGCGATGCACCGCGGTGCAAAACGGGCACGGCAGCGCTCCTGCCAGCTCCGGGAGGGAATACGAGAGAGCCAAGGGAAGCACAGTTTTACTAGGCGGTACTTGGGTTAGTAATACTCTCAGGCAGATCTGAGCGCAATATCCGAGACTTTCTACTAGCAAAGCTTTACTCGTGATGTATTACATGCCGTGTTTACAGAGGGAAGGAGCATACCACTGTGCAATAACCATAGAAAGTAATAAAAACAGGGGAAGCTGTAATGTAGCTGGGGAAAGCCACAGTCCCACTTACAGTGGCAACTATTACTGTGGCCAAACGCCCAACCATGCTGCGAGACCAGAGAGTGAAGGATTCAAAACACCTTCCTCCCCTTGTCCTGCGGCAGAAGTACTAAGTCGGTACGACGAGAAACCCTGAATCGTGTGTGATTAGGAGTACGAGGGTGCAAAGCTGACATACGAAACAGCACAGAAAAATCGGGCTGCGTTAGGTGAAGCACAGGAACTAACAGCTGGTTGTTAATCCACTGATATTGTCGATTAATTCTCGTGCCTATGATATGTTTGATGCAGTGCTGTGTCTCTCCAGCACTCCTTTTACATATAAGGAAGGCTCGTCCTCTATGCCAGAGGACTTGCCGTCTAGATATATTGCCTAATTCCTCAGGAGAAAAGGCCAAACACAAAGTGGCTTGCAGGGTATAACGCACTCTTTTTGGAGAGCTCAGACACAATAGTATGTAAGGTACTTCTAGCTGTGCCCACCAGGGACTACAGTAAGTCCTGTTTAATTCAACTAATGCATTATACAAGTCCCATTACTTCAGACAGAGCAGCTTTAAATTGTTTGGGTTCTGTTATGTTTAATGCACTTCACTATCAGTGCATGTTTTTTTTTTAAGTGAGAAATTAAATACTCCACCATTTGTTTCACGTCGGTGTGAATTTTTTCACTTGAATTTAATTTTACTAAATAACATCTTTCTCCCATCTCGGTCCCACTGTTCTCAGATCCAGAACAGTTAAAACTGGTGAAATGCATCCCTTTCATTTTTGTATTTGTTTTATGCATCACATAGCATGACACATCTTCAAAGCCTGGGCATTTCAAATATCTATGAAAACAATACAGATTGCCTGCCAAAATTCACATGATTTTTTTCTACTTTCCCAAATTTCCAAACAAATCATCATAGAATAGCCCCTCCAGAGCAAGTACTGCACACTTACTAAGCTAACATAAAAAAACAGATTTGCAACTGTCTGACCCTGGCTAAGAAAAGGACTGTTTAGGATACTTTTTACACATTGATTTACTCCCCTGAGACTTAAACTCTTCATGTTTAAAGAGGAGTTTTTAATATGAGGGGTTAAGCTATATAGCCATACACACCTACAGCATGGCAGCAAGTAACTTGGTCTGTTGTCTACCAATATTTCTAAATTGAAGTCTTAAGGCACTAGTAAACTTCAAGTTCAAAAAATTAAAGCACCAAACCCACCACATGCCAAACCCGAAGAAATAGCATATTGCTAAACAAGATGTGCTACTTGGCTCAAAAAGTGAGATTTGCTCTCCCTCTAGAGTTTTAGCTGCATGTGCTGTAGCCTAGAAGTGTTAGCCAGTCAAGTTATTCTGCTAGTGGTGTTGGTTGCTGTTCTTATTCATTCAAAAAAAGGTAGTGACCTTGAAAATAAATCTTTTCATCAAATCCTGTCACAAACATTTTATCCAGCCTTGACCACCACTCTAAACTCCTCTCAGATACATTATAACACTTTAATATAATAGCTGTAAGCAAACCTCTTACAGAAGTTCATGTTTATACTGTCTCAGTACTCATTATCTTTAGGCCCATCTTTCCCTTCACTTTTGGCATTGCGATATAATCAAGAAAATTCACCCTGAACAGTCTAATAAAACCCTGCACTGCTCTAAAAAACTAACCAGATCAGTCTTTTGAACAACATGGGAATGAAAAGCATTTGCTTCGTGCTTATTCAAATATATAATGTGCAAGCAGGAAAAAAAAATCTCCAAGAAAAACAGATCTCCAATAATAGACATCTGCTCTTTGTGCCTAGCAGAAAATTCGGCCCCTCTCGGCTGTCAAGAAATCGGAGCTAACCTTTGAGTTCACAAAGCCAACAGCCACGCACTGCCCTGATCCTGGCACTCGTGAAATGTCAAGGATAATCTCGTTTCCATTTTGATGAATAATGTACAGAACAGCAAACACTTCTGCATGTGCATATGTGGGAATTTGGCCATGAGATCTCAGGAGGTTGTGTGGAAATGGAGGTGCGAGAGAAAGAGATGACTTGAGGGTCAAGGACGCTGATGCCTTTCAAAGCTACAGTTATTTTAGCTCCCTTTATGTTAGAAGATAATGGGCTGAAATAACTACTTTGAGTACATATCCATTTGATTTTCCAGTCCTTGCAGCTTTATTGCCCCTCCACCGGCGGAGGGGAGCCGTGGCGCTGCAGGGCAGCTCCTCGGCAGAGGCGACGCCGGTGATGCGGCGCTGTAGGCGCCGGCTGTCAGTCACCGGCCCTGCAGAGCTCTAGCCCAGCGCCCAGCTCCGCGGGGAGCCTTCGCTCAAGATCCCTCTCAACCCGAGACTAAAAGCAAGAATAAATCCTCTCTTACACATGCCCTTTGTCCCAAAAGGGGCATGTACACATAACAAAATATAGCACGTCTTCTGAAGGCCAAACACTCATTTGCATGCAGGAACTCAAGCTGGCAGCCCTCGTAAAAGCTACCGGCTAGGTCATGGTTTGGCTTTCTCAATTATATACTAGAAAAAAAAAAAGAAAAAGAAAAAAGAAACCCACAGAGCCAAAATACCTAAGAAGTGGTATCGTGCCTGTAATTTCTCAGGTGTAATTTCGTGCAGGTGAAGTGGCATGAGAAGCCCAGACAAACAGCTGAAGGTGTGCTCTCCTACATCTGTTTTTCCTTTGTTTGTGCCTATTCTGCTCAATCGAAGAGAGAACAGGCGGCAGCAGTGCAGGGTTGGTTATAAGTGACGTTCTGGGGCAGAGGCTGAGCTTTCAAAGTTTGTTTGTTTTTTTAAAAAACTTTAAACAACCTTAAACATACAGACCCATATCTTAAAATAAACAAAGTAAAGAAAGGATAATTTTAGGTGTGTCACAAGGAAACACAAAAGAAACTTCTTACTTTTCTTACGGAGTTTCTCGGTTGCAGTGGAGGTTACGATGGCACAGGACCAAGCGCTGACTTGGCACAGCAAACGGCACCGAGCTCCGGCAGCAAAGCCCCCCAGCTCTGTCCCTCAGCCGAGCAAGACCTCCCGTACTGCCTGTGACCGTGACCTAACGCCCGTCAGAAACAGTGGCCGTCCCTGCAAAGACCAGACTCAAAGTTTTGGGTGTTTCCTTTTCATATATTCTCATTTCAGTGAACTTCTACAGAAAACAGCGTAATGGCTGTGATTGCTCGCTTCTCTGAAGTACACTTCATCACAGCTTGTTGTATAGTATCAACTGTCAAGATCTGCAGGATTTTCTTGATTTGATCAATCATCAAAATTTGATCTAATTACCTCTTCAAGTTGTTTATTGTTTATTGCACGCAACATAAAAATTTGCTTCAAATATCCCTCTATCAATTAGCGTCGCAATTACATATGAACTCAAATGCCCAACTCCTTATATGTATAAATGCGAAGACAGCGCAGGCACATGGTGAGTCTTAATAGGCACATCTTTCTTAATTTGGCAGACTTTAAACACAGCAAACGATGTGCAAACTGTTGCGAACGGGCAAGCATATTTCTGTCTAGTGTATTAAGACTTTCAACAAACATCTGTGAAGACGTTAAGAGTTTTGCAGTTTTTCATCTCCTTCTTAATGTTGCTTTTCTGAAATGAGCTGAATTGCATCAGTCATCATGTGGTCTTCACTTTAACAAAACGCCTTGGACAATATAATTCTAAATTCATAGCGAGAAGCTCATTGAACTTGATGGGTTTTCGACAAAATTTGTAATCAAGTGAAATACTGACTGCAGAACCAAGTGGCACCAAATTATTTCCTCTAACTCCCTTACATCAAGGGGAATTTTGCCTACAAATGCAGTGCCTGAAATCTGTTTTTCTAACAATACGCTCTGGATTCAAAGGCTTATATTAAGTCTTATTAGTAATGCATTGCTATACAATCACGGCAAATTTGACTGAATGCTTCTTACATTGGGAACGGGACGTTGAAATCATTTTGCTTATCTGATTATCTTCGCACGCATTCAGTCAGAAGGGATTTGGTCTTCCACAGAACACACTCAGTATTATTTTTCTGCTTTGTTTTTTTTGGTCTCATATCTCTTTCCCAAGTAAACTGATAGTATAAATTGAAATAAAAGTCTTTTTGCTTCATGAAAGTAATCTGAGAGCAAGGCAGGACTGCAACAATACACATTTACATTCATTAAAAGTCCCTCAGATTGCCTACAAAACTTCACAGTCAAAATTTGCTGAGTCTTAAGTGTATGGAGATTTATAAAAACTGGATTAATAGGAAAGGCTATGTCCGCACGGTCACTTAGTGAGTACACAGCAGCATTCCAACACACCTTGCACGCACACGGTAGATCTCTGAACGTACCCTGGTGCTCAGTGCGAAGGAGGACAAGCAGCACAACATCTGACAAGAGTAAAGAAACAGAAGATTTAAGCTGAGATTGGGCATGCAACGTCAGCGTTGGCTTCGACTGGCCAACCTGAGCGCACACTCAGACGGACCAGCAGCTTTCCCCTACCACCTTTCACTCTCAGGCAGCTGCTAACAGACAAGAAGTGTTATTTGATGGCCTCTCATCTACCCCAGCCGACTTCTGGTGGATAGTCAGGGAAGTGTGTGTTGCCATTGCCAAGAGCACAGTCTCAAGCTCTATTAAGCTTTCTCTTAAACTCCTTCTGTAATAAAGATAATGATTTCCAAAGTTGTATGACACAAGTACGTGTTGCACAGATAGTGCTTAGAACTTCCATTAATTACTTTACATGTCTGAGATGCTTTCTGCAGGAGAAGAAAATATATATACGTGTGCTCAGAGGACATGATATTGAACTTCTCCCCAGATCCCAGGGACAAAAACCACTTCAGAATGGCCCAGGAGTTCTCATTAGATTACTCTGATGATATTCTCACTCAGCCAAGGTCCACCAAACCCAGCAACCTTTCCTCAGAGGCGGCCAGTAGCACAGCAGCAGATACTTAGGGAAAGAAGAAACAAAACCCATGCAGAGGGGTCCTTGGCTGTTAGAGACACCACAGGTCCCAGCAGCCCTGAGTGGAGGCTATTGTGCTCACTAACCACAGACAAACACACCCTTCATTACTCCAATTCTTACTTTAGGCAGCCACAGAATTTTTTGGCACTGAGTTCTGCATTGTATTTTATGTGAAAAAGTACTTGTATTTTATCTGATCTGAAGCCAAATGCAAAAACAACAGAGAGGCTGAGTACGACGGAGGACGCAGCCGCTGCTGTCTGTGTTCATACCGCCGTGTGCTCACTTCTCCCCTCTGGCTCCTGGCCAGCTCCTAATGAGCTGTTTTTGGAGAAGCACTCTGGTACCACATACTGGAAAGCAGCATAAAACTCCAGGATAATTAATATTTAGAATGCACAGATATAAGAGCACATTAGGAACAAAAACTATTGAAGCTATTTGACGAATGCTGGAAGACACAGTCAGAGTTACCCAAATCACTCAGGTAGCCACTGGCAAAGCCAAGAAAAACCCTAAATACACTGCTGTAGATTATGTCGTATTCACTAGGTGAGTTCCTGTGTCACAGGAAAGGGCCATGAGCTTACATTATCCTGCTTGAGGTGCATACTCTATCTTTGCAGGAGCATACCAGGCAGAAGCACAGAGCTACATTTTATAAAGAAGGTCTTAAAGTAATCCATTTACTTAAGGAGGGGGAAAAGCTCTTCATTTGTAATACAGGCATAGATTTAATGATGAAATGGATTTTCATTAGAAGTTTCTAAAGATTTCTAAAAAGCTTTGAGCATTAAAGAGAATTTGAAAGAAGCTTGGAACTTTGCCTAGCGTTTTTAGCTGATTTCTTTCCCCTTCCCCTATCCCAGGCACAAGATGGTAATCGGAGCATATTACTTTCCCTCTGGAAAATACATGTCATTATGTGAGAGTCTGTGAATAAGGAGTTCAACACATCTCTATTTCATGTAAGTAATCTCCTAAAAATACAGCAAGTGGTAGAACATTAAAAAAGACAGTGCCTAACCAATAACAAAACTAAGATTTGATTTAGCAATAACTAATGTGGTACTGCAGTGACCTTTAGAACTATCCTGCCAAGAACTTTTTAGATATATAAAGAGAGAAAAAGTGGACCCCATAAAGACAGTAAAGAGAAACATTATGTTGGCAAGTCCCTATAGCAGTAATCAAGACAATACAGATGCTCATTTGAAGGAAGGGCAATTTGGCTTAAAATTATTGAAATCCCACCATTTTCTAACATTCTAAAAGCTTTTCTAACTAAAAAAGGCTCTTAAACTGTCATGTGCTGGATATAAACCATCTCAATCAGAACCACTAATATCTCATGAAAGAATTTCTTTGGTAAAAGGGTCTCTCAGGACTGCTGCTAAAAACTTAATGATTCAATTTTTTTGTATCTTTTTTAATGAAGTCATATCACGAACACATAAAATTTATGCCACCTGTGGAATATCTTTCCGTATTTTTGATGAATTAAGGGCTTATTCAGGTCTGAAAGCATCCAGCATTCCGGTGTTGCCACAAGCCCTTTTGTGCAATTATTTACAATGCAGGCTTAATTACAGCATCCTGCAAGCTCAGCTTTCATCCCTGAGGTTACATAATACACTTCAAAATAAACAGATTTTTTATTATAGGAATTTGAAACTGTGACGAAAATCAAGATAATAAAATATAAATTTATCTTTCTGAACACATTCTCATTACTTGTAAATTTTCCTCAAAGCATTAGGAAGCAAACAAGGGCTCTGTTTAATCTAGTGCACAATATTATTCCAGTTAGGGCCACAAAAGTGATCCGAGGGCTGGAGCACCTCTGCTGTGAGAACAGGCTGAGAGCTGGGGGTGTTGAGCCCGGAGAAGAGGAGGCTGCGGGAAGACCTTATTGCAGCCTGTCAGTACTTAAAGGGGGCCTACAAGAAAGATGGGGACAGACTTTTTAGCAAGGCCTGCTGCGACAGGACAAGGGGAGATGGTTTTAAACTAAAGGAGGGGAGATTTAGACTAAACATAAGGAAAAAATTCTTCGTGATGAGGGTGGTGAAACACTGGAAGGGGTTGTCCAAAGCGGTGGGAGATGCCCCGTCCCTGGAAACATTCAAGGCCAGGCTGGATGGGGCTCTGAGCAACCTGATCTGGGTGAAGATGTCCCTGCCCATGGCAGGGGGACGGACTGGATGGCCTTTGAAGGTCCCTTCCATCCCAAAGCTTTCTATGATTCTATGATTCTACACATAACGAAATAAAGACTAAAGGTCCATTTGGTCCGTGTATCATGTTTTATCTGCTAAATTTATCCCTAGCAGAAGGGCGGTGGGAGAGGCTCTCCAGGGGCTGTGCAGGCTCCGTCCTGGGGCTTTGATGGCCCGCCCGGAGGTCTGGCTGCAGCCCTGCCCCTGCTTTGGGCAGGCGCTGGGACAGGAGGCTCCCTGGGGTCCCTTCCCTGCATGGGCCATGTACAACCCATTCCTAGATACGGTCAATGCAAAACCACATCCTCTTTTAATGATTAAAAACATAATCTCAGAAAGAGATTAAATGGCAAAATAGTCAACAACATGAGATTTCAAAAGAAACCTCAAGTGAAGGGTTAGTTTTACAAAACAATTGGTTTTATTTAGACTAATAATACTTTTTTTCTGAAAAAAAAATGTTAGGAGAAATTTGTATCAAAGCAACAAACCTCATCTTCATTTTCAATGTCTTTATGCATCAGGGTTTTTTTCAAAACTCTCTGCTGGAATAAATTTTTTAAAAGTGGGAAAAAAATTTAGGTCATTCAAAATGCAGACCTATAATGTTAGCTATTTAAATTTGCCACCAGTAGAATAATCAAGCATTTTCACATTTGTTAAACTAATGCAGCATGTGAATTATCATGCTACCCTGGTTAGCACATGGTCAGCAATTATATTCTTTAACAGTCCTAAAACAAAATGTATGGAAAACTTCAAAATAAAGCTTGAGGGTTGCATAGCTAAAGAAGAGAATGAAAAGAGGGGTGTAAGGAGAGCATTTTTGTTGATTGTCGGCTACTTTTGAAATGCATAATTCACTAGACCAGATAGAGCATGCATACTAAAATAGTCTTAAGGTGGTTAAGGAAAAAAAAACAAAATGCCAGAGTTATAAGAGGAAACACTGAATATGCTACAACGCCTAAGAAAAAGTCATCCAAGTGACTTTAATGCTGAATTGAGTCATTACATAGGTTTATTAATGAACTGAGGAATATATGCATTAAATCCAATTCTCACCAGATTCAAGGACAGCTTCTATGGAGGACGCTTCCCAGAGTGCCAGCCTCACCGCTTTTCCACAGACCACGAAAGGAACCACAAGGAACGCACCCTGAACTACCCCAGTTTAATGGGATTTCTCCAGGAAAAGAACATGGCATAGAACATGACAAGTTTACATTATTGCAGCACAAACCAGACCACTGAGCAAGAGGTATACAAGCCTTCCTCTGATATCCTACTTGGGAAATACAGTTCAAAGCAATTCCAATTTAAATCAAGGAAATGGAAATAATCCTGAAGTTGAGAAACGGCAGGGTGTACATGTAACACTTGATGATGCACTGCCAAATGAAAATGAGGATCAAAGTAAATTTCTCTAACAGTGGGATAGTTATGAAGAATATTCATTCCAGCTCTAATTTTTTAAATTACTGTGCTCTGAATATACAGTTCATTAAAAAGATAATCGTGCAGACTTTTCCTACAGACATTATGCAACTTAGAAAGTTCCAGCTGCACCTTTCAGAAATATCTGATCGTTGTTGCATTGTCAGATATTTGCATAATGGTGTTTTAAAACCTGAAAATCCAAAAGGGCAAACACAGTTTTAATATTCAGCAGCCTTCTAATGATAGTTTAGAAACAATATACACACGTGCATATGTAAGTGCCATGTGATGATGACATGGGCAGCATGGATGTACCAAATGCAGTATACACCTGTTTCTGAAGACAGGTTGTCAACACTGAAGCATTTTGCTATAAATTATTTTTTTACCATAAAAAACATGTATTAGTGGAGAACAAGCACAGTGTATAAGCATTCTTATCCTCTTTCTTTCTTTCTTTTTCGAGGCAGGAAGAAGTTAGCCCAGCTAAGAGTTGTGTTAGTCTCTGCAACAGACTTGGATATCAGTGAAATAAATACTTGGTCACATATATCATGTGCGTGTGTGTGCTGATATAGGATATTTAGTATAAGACAGGGTACATCATCTCTGTCAGGGGACTAATGAATGGAATTGCCTATGTAATGCAAATATCTCTGTGGTGTTAGTGTGTTGGGTGGGATATACTTTAATGCCTTGTGAAGGCATTTGATGCTGAAGCAGCTTTCTTGCATAGATTAAAGGAGTCAAACTATATTTTTCAAGATTAACGATAACACTGTGCAACTGGTGATGATATAAGGCTGGAGTGCTGCAAGCTTAATGTTTACTGACTGAATAAGGTTTTTAAAAGACAGTAAGGTACATAATTTCAGCTGACGAAGACTACAAACGTGTAATCAGATGAAGCAGCCTTCATGGTTCAGAGAGCCATCCAAATTAAAGACCCACTATTTAGCTCACTTGTCTTCGTTCTGACTGCTACGAGCCCCCGTAACGGTTGTTCATGAAAGGTAGGGGAGGTAGGGTAGTATTTTACAAATGGCACTGATAGCAGTTTGTCCCTTACACCTTTTAAAATAGGGCAGTCTCCTGATTTATGACCTGCAGCCTCTCTGGAGGTGCAAGCACACCGTGTCTGTAGAGCAGCGTTTGAATTTACAGGCGTTTGTCCCACCTCACCTTTCCCTGCACTCCAGGTTCTTGTCAGAGGGATTTGGGCTCCGAGGATGGATTAGAGACCCAGAATACACAGGACATAATGAAGACGATCTCAGGGAGTGGCATGGAGATAAATCTGCCAAAGCAGCCTGCATGCAGACTGCTAAGATGGTCAATTAGCTGTACAGAAGAACGGAGTTGATAGATAATTAAATTACTCGAGGGGTCAGACCATTAACACATCGCACTCTACTTCACAGGCTACTCAGAAAAATGAATCCTGATTCCTGACTATTTAGGCAGAGCTTAAAAGAAAATAAGATGTGCTGTAATATTAATTATGTGAGCATGAACAGCTCTGCCCCATAAAGCCTATGCGAGAGTGGGGGATTTTTGTACTGTTTTTACAGCTGGCAGAAGTGACACATCTATTTACAAATTAGTTCTTCATCCATCTATAAGGAAAATAAATTAAGAGCGAAAAAAGGATATCTGCTTTGAAACTTTCTGATATTTGTTCCTTCGCCTCATCTTGTATCACCTGCTCAAAAGCGTGAAGGCAGGGAGGTAAGGTCTCCTGCCGTGCAAACTCCAACCAAACAGCAACGAATGTTCAAGCGTGCTAAAAAAAACGAGGCAAGAAATAGCAAAGGAAGGTTTTTCTATTCTCCTTATGTCTGTATTTCTTTATGCCACCTAAGGAGTACTTGTCCTGAAATCCTTCTACGAGGCCCAAGCCTGTCTGCTTTGGTTGTCACGTGCCAGGGAGGTATAAAGAGACCATCATACAGAAAACAGCAAAGACCAGAGGACCCTGCCCAGGGGAGGCAACTGCAGCACCAGGGCTCAGCTTTGGGGACAGGATCTCAGGAATGGTGAGGAGCAATGCCTGGGCTCTGTTTTGGACAGGAGATTAAGAGCACAGCTTTAGTTTACGGTGGAGGACCCAAGACCATAGCTAAGTACCTACAGGGATGTCACTCATCCCAGCCAGCGACAATGAAACTCCTCATCAGACCTCTGCAGAAACGCTCCTTGTATACAGAAAACTACGTTCAACAGTAACTATTTTTCAGTGACACCAACCTGAGCAACTCAGTCACAGGCTCTTTTAGCGAGGAAAATTTTCTGTGCTGGAAAAAGGTCCTGTGATGTATCTGCCCTGTTTCCATGGGCATCCACTCCCTACCAGTGCCAGTACCAGACTTAAATGATCCCTCGCTGCTAACTACAAATCCACAGCTCAGCGAAAAGAGAAGAGGTTCAGGTCCCTCCTCTTGGATCTTAGGGGCTTTTTATCCAGTGTATAAAAGCACCTTAGAAGAGACAGTCTAGCAAACAGGGTCTAAACACGTTGTATAAAAACTGAAGCCATAAAACCTTTGCTTGGGGGAAGCTCTTTTTTCAGAGATACAGGCAAAACTCACCTGTTTCATGTGGTAGTGACAAATGAGAGAAGTTATTGAACTGATACTTTAGAAACCATATACCTCAGCATTTATGAGTAGCTTCACTCACTGAAAGCAAGGGGCTCTGCTTAATTACCACTCCAATATTTAAAACCTAAAATATTTCTGTTCATTTCCATATACTGGGTAGCTTAATGAACTTCATTAGCCATATAAATCCTAGGTGTTGGAAAGGTGAACAAAAACTCCCAAAAGCAAACAAAAAAATATTTCTCGAACTTTAGTTAATCAGCAAGGTCAAATTCTGGATACGGCCTTGTTGATATCACTTGGAAATAATGAATTTTGACATCAAAATGTGAAGATTAATTTCCTAACCTAAAAATATATGGCACCCAACATAAATAATTAACTAAAACAAGGTCCATTAAAAATGCAAACAAAAAAAAGTAACCCTGAGATTCAGAAAAATGTGTGCCTAGAATACAAAACATATTTTCTGTGTTTTAATTGCATGCTTCCCTTTAACTGAAAAATACTTTGATTAAACTTTCATTAAAGTGGAATTCAATGAAGTACCAAAACATAGTGTGTGAATCAAGAAGCAACCGGCACAGAGAATTTGTTCTTGGTTGCTACAAGCAAAGAGAGGTGCTTCAGCCCTTGCTCCTTCCGAAAGGGATCAGTGCACGATGATACCACCGGTGACCACCCTGTCTAAGTGGTGGTACTGGGTACTAACTAATGATAAAGTATTTCACTACAGATAAATATTTTTGGATCTACTCAGTGATCTGCTAGGAAGTAGCTGTGTTGGGGTCTGCATTCAGGAATAAGGTTTTCCCACCTAAACCATCCTCCAAGTCTCCATGTAAAGCCAGTACCTTTACCACCAGAAAAAGCAAAAAATCACATCAGCCCAGCCGGGTCTCATTGCTCAGCAGCTGACAAACCTGCAAGACTGATTGCAGTAAAATAACACAGGGAATATTAACAGAAATGTTAATAGATCAGCTCTGCAGCTGCCGCTATCGCCTCGGGCCACACCACGGTCCCCGGGGACGCGGGTGCGACCGGCGGCGTTGGTGTGACTCCAGGTGACAGCTCGGTACTCCCACCCCCTGTAACTGCAAAGGCGAGGGAGGGAAAGCAGCAGCCAGCCCCCGCCTTCATCAGAATTCATTTTTCTACGCACTTTTGTTATTCTGTCAGTCTTTCGCATCAGCCCAAGACTAAAAGGAGAAATTTTATATATTTATTTATATATAAAAATTATAAAATATATATACGTATATAAATCCCATAACTTAACTATATCTAGAGAGAATACATAAATCACAGGATTTTTAAATTCACTCATAGCTGAATAAGCAAGGAGGGAGGAACTCCTGAAGCCTCACGCTAGCAGTGCTCACTGTTACGCACTGTAGAAGCAACCAGTAATTACGAAGTGGCATGATCAAAGCTTTTAATGCTGAATTTTCAAAGCAATTTGTAACCATTAAGCAAATGTTTCAGCTCAGAGGCAAGGCAAACATTACTATGCATCTTCAATGAAGAGTTAAATTCAAGTAAACAAGAGAAATGAAACTTTTGCATTGTTATGCAAATAATTTATATAATCTGAAACAGAACATACAAGCCCCAATCCCTAGTCTTCTGCCTTAGAAAGAAAGTCACAGAAGCTTACACCCTGCTTGAAACTTTTTTTGCTATAACATTAACATTATTTTATTTAGCAAGAGAAGAAAAGTCACACTTTGAAATATCAGCATTAGTCCAGAAAGCCATTTATGAGAAGCAATTACTTTAGGTTATTGATTTGAAGCTTCAAGGGAGATGTATCAGGTTTGTTTTGAGATTAAAAAAAAGGAAATAATTATGTTAGACATAGTATTTCATATTAATGCTAATAAGGTTTTTGGAGGGTTTTTTCTATCGCTGTGTTGTACAGAAGGGTAAACAGCAGAATCGTGCTGACCCCCAAGGTGTATGCGCTTGGCTCTACAAACAGCATGTAATGGAAAGCCTAAGGTTCCCAGTGACCTAGAAACAACCTGAATTTGCATACATAGTTAATGAAAAACAATGAAAAAGTGTTAGGAGCAGCATCCACTCTATATAAAAAAATTCATGTTGATCCAATATTGAACACTAGATGAAAAATGGCAGAAAGCTTTACAGGGAAACTGGGATGTTATCTTCAGTCGTGCTGTTGAGAGCAAAACAAAGTGCCTTAACCCACAAACCCATGGTCTTTTTACAGTCTTTTTGCAGTTTTCCGAGCACAGGTCCTACCCTGAGTCCAAGCCCAAAAAGCAAGGAGCCAGGGTGTGCAAGCAAGTCTTTGCCTGGAGAGCAACCCCAACCCTTACCTCCAATCCTAGCCCTTACCTCCGCGCCTCGCTGACACCATGGGTGCTCTTGCCTTTTGGGAGGATAAAATGTGCTTTTTCCATTTGGGGACCTTTGTCCAGGGTTATTTCCAGAGATCACTCTTACCTGAAGAAGGCGGGTGTAGGTGTCCATCCTCCCTATGCAGAGGAAACTCGCAGGGGTTGTGGCACAGCCTCGCTCACTCCTGATTTATCTGCATTTAACTGCAGACACCGATTTAGCGATGACTCCTCAGCAGCAAGACATGGACGCCTTAACTGAAGGGTCTGTGCTTGGTGAACTTTCAGCAATACTAGAAAAAAAAAAAAGCTGAGTTTTGAAATAAGGGCTGTTGTGGGAGGGATGCGCCCAAGTCGATTTGCTGTACAGCTAAAGCTGGTCTCTGAGTAACTCTGCCATACTAAATTCTGTACAAATTATTTTTACCTGAGAAGAACCACATCCAAATTCAAAGGAAAGGTATGTTCTCAAAAGCCATGGATAACCAGAAGAGGAAAATTTCAGAGCTGTAAAGAACAACTCTCCGCACCAGAGAGACACACAAGTCTGTTGCCACGAAGAAAGAGGGAGGACAAGGGGTGTGAACTCCTTGTGCTGTCCCTGGGCTGGCAACCCCGTCACAGTCCCCGCGGCTGGCGGGGGTCTCTGTCACCTGAAAGCCACCTCCAGCATCTCCATCCATTTGATCTATGTGGATTGTTACCCTTGTGATAGATCCCGCAGCCTGACTTGCAGTAGGTCATGCACTATAGCACGAGAAAAGGTTTAAGTGTAGATTACTATTGAAGTAACTAAGTTACACCTAAGATTGGATGGGAAGGCTGGTGTGTGCTCAAGCATCATTGCAAGTGTGTGGAGGGTGGAGAAATCTGGCTCCTTTAGATTACACTTCACATTTGAAGACATTCAACTGCTCTGGAATAATGGTAGAAAAATCCAAAAACACTCTTTCAAAACACCTAAGATTTCACGTTAGGTTAGATATGAATTTCATAGCAGAAGCACACTTTTTCATTAAGGCATGCAAAAAAAAGGATTAGCTTGCTTAATAAGTGACCTTTTATCATCTGAATTTTAAATGACTTTAAGACCAGCTTCATTATGTTCTCAGTATAGTTTTATTTGTAGCAATGCTTCTTCCAACAGTCAAATAGGAGGGTCAACATTGAGAAAAATGGATTTGTTTAAAATTTAATTGCCTAGGAAAGCAGAACAAAGTAAATTGCTAAGGTTAATGCTGGCTTTTGATGAATTATCATCAGCTTCAGAGCACCTACCTTTTGCAGTGACAACAGAAGTGAACGCTGTTGGGCTGTGCGAGGGCACGGAGGGGTGTGCTGGGGCCGGGGCTGGCGTGATGGGTGTCCACCACCCCGAGGGGAGATCTCGGTGCCGTTCCCCAGGGACTGCCCCAGCCATGGAACTGCACCACGCTGGGGCAGCAGCGCTGCCGAGGTGAACCTGCTGCAATACAGGCTACAAACAAGCTTGTGGTAAAGAGGGAAGAGAAACCAGCACGGTGGAAAACCAGCACTAAAACTCTGCGGTGGGAGAAGAGAAAGGCGTAAAACTGCATTTACAAAGGAGCTCATTTTTTGAAGGCAAATCAGGATCACAATAAAAAGATATGTAACTACAGAAATCTTCTATTTGTAAGTACACAGGGTTTTTTTCTGCAATATTTATGTGCCTGTATAAATACCTACAGAAACCTGGCCTTCCCTAAACCATACCACACGTGTTTTAGATTCTTAGATATTTACTCAAAACATTCCTCCTAGTTTTGTTTGGTTTGGAGTCTTTTTGAGTTTGATTTTGGTTTGGGTTTTTTTTTTTACTAATGCAGCTGACACAGCAGGATACCGCATCCTCCAGCCCGGAGCTCCTGCAGCACCGCCAGTCTCCAGGCACGACACGCTTCCATTCATCACGCTCCCGAAAAGCCCGGCCGCATCCCCAGGAGCCTCCCAGGGTGCTGGGGACAGCGCGGTCCCCCCACTCACCTCCATGGGAACACCTCCGCTCAGCCCTCTCTTGTTTCAGGAAGGGAACAAGTGGAATATCCAATTCCTCAGACTTTGAAATATGGCCATTAACAGTATTTGTCTGTATTTATTTAACATTTCCCCAGCCGTAGCCAATTTCCATGATGCATCACACAATGCAGCTGACAAAAACCGCAGTAACCAGGTGTGACAAGTAACAACATAGTAATAAATGATATAACAGCTTTGGGAATTGCAAAACCCAAAAAAACAACAAAAGCATTGTTTTCTGGATCACATGGTTAAAAGGCACGTAGCGCTCTCCCTCACTCATGTACTATTTATATGCTGGATAGCAAAATAAATATTGCAACAAATGATTTTTTTTTTTCTTTGCTATGAAACTTTGTTCTCTCTGCCATACCTGGAGGTTTTATAGACTTCTTGAAAAAGAAGAAATAAAAGAGTCCTCTCAAATGAGCAATTAGACTTATCTCGCTTGTCCCATTTAAGATTGTACTATGATTGTTCTCACTGTGAAACAGTTTGACTACATAAAACTTTACAGCCAGGTAGATTTGTTTGGTTTATAACATAAATATATATACTATAACAGGGAGGAGGGTGATCACAGTAAGAAGGTGAAATGACTGCTGGATTTTTCACACTTTTCCCTGGAATTATTCCCATTCTGTAAAATGAAGCAAGTCTTGCCATCTGCCTACAAAACCCTCTTCATTTCAACTTTTGATACTTCAAAGCCATTGACTTTGCTGCTAGTCTTCATAAATCTCAAATTGCTACGGGAAGCACAAGTACCAAAACTATTAAGTAAAGGCAGGAGAGGTCATTGCAGCTACCAGGCCACCTCCAAAGCTGGTGTAAGCTGGCTGTTATCCACCTGCTTCCCGAGCGGCCCTTGGCACACGGGTACCAACGGGCGGGTGACACTCCCTACACGTGGAGAACCTTTTTCCTCTTAGTGCAGAACTGTTCTCTATTTTTCATAACTTTAATGTTTCTACATTTGTGTGATAATCACACAGAAAACACTTGTTATTACAGTTACAGTCAGGCCTGGTCTTTGGTATAGCTTCAAACAATATAAGCTGGTTTATTCATTGTCTCTGACTTTGTCCTATATTTTTACTATGGAGGAAATAAATTTCACTCAAAAATGCCAATCTGTATTACTGGCTGCAGTTATGCATCGGGACAAATTTAATTTACAGTACTGATTTCTGATAAATACATGATCTGATGAAGCAAAAATGACATTTAATTTCCTTTTAAGACAAGTTAGGACGCTGAGGTCCCACCCGTCGCCCTGGTTGGCATATCCTCCATGGGATGCTGTACCGACACATCGCCGCAGAGCGTGTGGGATGGGAGCCCACAGAGGCCCCTGCTTGCAAAAGGCACAACACCTAAGCCAAGACATCTGCAAGATGTCCCCAGCTAAACGGGATCCAGACCAGAAGCAATATAATGCTACTTCTGAGCTACCAGATCCCACCGGGACCTGGAAGAGGAGTTGCATCGACTGTGACAAACCCACATGGGCAAAATAGCATGGCCCCAGCATCGTGGTGCCCTTGGCTTTGGAAAGCTTAAACTTGTCCCTGGAAACGCAGGTCTCCCTGCTTTGGAAAGCGCCCCAGATGATCGGGGAAACAAGGTTTGCTTTCATTTTTTTTTGAGGTGAGGGATAGCTGCAGCTAATAAATGGTCTAGGAAATGTGCCTTGAGTTAATTACTTATCCTGTTTATTGCTGCAGAAATTGAGCTGTTTTCTAAACAAGCTTTTAAATATACCAAAACAAATAGCAATGTTGATTCGGGAAATTATAATATTAAAAAATGCACCAAAGAGTCTAACGCAAACTTAGGGCCAGCACAAGAAGGATATAGCTACATTGAGGTATGCCCAGAAATGCCCGTAGCTGTAGGGCCCAAAGGAGGGACTGCCTCTATATTAATGTGGAATACCACCCAGGAATGATATTTTTTCTATATTTGGAAAATAACAAGAAATTGGGGTGGATTGTTTTTCTTTGGTTACCAAGGTCGCTCTGTCATAGAAAATCACCCCTGCGTGAGTTTAATTTTCTACAGATATTGCAGTGAACCCTCCTCCCTTAAGTCAGGTTTTTGGGGCATCTCTTGGAATGAACCGATGCTAAACTGAACACATCCTCTGCCTCTTTGGCAGGGTTGTTGCACTTTGTTTTGTCACCTTCTCCACAAACCATTATTCTTTGCAGGCTTACAGAAATGAGAAAAAACCCACAATTATTCCGTTGTTGTTTGTCCTGTTTCTTCAATGCCAGGCATCTTTCTTTCCTGTCGTCTTTCTGCCATCCCCCTCAATACAGGGTTGTTTGAGGGTGAAGGGAGAGCTTACAAAGCCTTGTAAAATGGCGTTGGCCTGACCAAAATTTAATATTTTTTTAAAATAATCACACCTGATCATTGAGTTCTGTAAGCTCTCCCCTTACCTGCCCAGTCTGACATTTGCCTTTCTCTGCTCTGCCTCCCCAACAGAGAAACAATTAAATTCATATCTGCAGCGAGCCCTGGTCCCAAAAAGAGCCTTTATCCTTTGGCAATCTAGATTACTTCTTGGAATTAGCAGTGTTAAGTTTATCGCTTTATTTTTTACACTGTAAAAATGGTGGAGAAAAGCCACTTTAAGCTGAACTAAATACAGTCTGGACAGTGCAGTAGCTTCAAGAAAATCTTACAGCCAAGAGCCAGCAAGTACTATCCAGCTTGTCGGAGAAGCCTTTTTATGACTATATCTGAGTAAGCGAGCCCGTGGTGCACATCTAGCTATGAAGCTGGAATTCCTGCTCCACAACCCTAAATACTATCATTGATTAAAAAAAAAAAAAAAAAAAAGAAAAAGAAACAAAGCCAAAAAAGGCAAAACAAGTAACTTCCAAAACATTTTGCTCTTCCATCTGTTAAAACCCAGATTCCTTTACCCCAAACCCCCACATTTCTGATACAGCACACTAATATCAATTTGCTGTAAAAAACAAAAGTGAAAACATTTTGAAAAGCCTGACACCTCTTCCTTACAGAAACTTTATGCACTGTAATGGCACCATTTCATCTGTTGTATTATAGAAATCTGCTTGCAATTATTAGGCTTATTTCATATTTTAATGTAATTATGTTTGGCCTTTACTCTCATAAATCCTTGAACCAGAACTGGAAGATAAGAAATTCAAATACCCTAAGCCTGCTAAAGATAAAATGCTGAAAGAAAGGTGATGTTGCTTAAATAGCTTTGCTCAAAAATCAATACGGAATACATTCATAAATTAACAATCACTGTAGACTAAAACATTTATTGCTGGAGGAACACTGCATAATTAAAATACGGGAATGAATAACAAATTAAAATTTAATTTTAATTTTTGGGTTCTTTTTAAAGCCTTTGGTTAAAAAATTAACTTGGCTACACCTGACTTTATTTCTACTGTAGATTATGTGTGTTATTTGGTCGTGACTCCAAAAGCTGTAGTCCTTTAAAGGTCAGGCTCCAGCTAAGTGATTTTAACTGGATTTGCACCAAAATTCAGAGGTGCATAGGGTCAGGGTAACTGGCATAGCCCCAGAAAAGTCAAAGTAAAAAAAAAAAGGCAAATATTGCATTTGTAATCCCAAAAGGGAAAATTGAGATTAATCAAAGCGTTTAAATCATACTTACGCTTGACCTTGTGAATTGGCCCATTGCAAGCTGCTGTGCGTGCCCAGCCTACACCAGATTTAAGCACTGCAGCTGGTGCCCGCCTCTGCCGGCGCTGCACCGCGGAGCAGGAGGAGCAGCGCTGGAGGACAAAGGTGCTGCTGCGGTCCCGACGGCCGCTCCCCTCCCGGTGCAGGGCTGGGGTTTCGTTATTTTATTTAATTTTGGACTAGGTGGACTGAATAGCCATTTGCAGCTGGACCACAAAATTTGTTCTTGAGGCAATCTTCCAGCTCACCCCAAGCTGCCCAGGGCTGCAGCCTGGGCACTTCACACTGCCAACCAGAGCATCGTCAGCGGAGGAAATCAGGAGATTGGCTTCAAAAGTGTTTCCAACCCGAAACGCCAGTGTAGGTGCACCCGGAGCGATTTCCAGGCAGCGGTGCCTGCCACGGGACGCACAGCACTCCCCCGCTCCCTGCCTACGGCGGTGTTTTAGGCATCCGGCGCGACCCGCGCAGTGCATGCGCCGTGTGTCGCCAAATATCACTTGTTTTCTTCAGACATCAAGAGAAACATCTCAAAAAGCTCAAGTTCCCTTTTTCCCCCCCACTTAAATTTTCTGGGAAGTTTTTTTCAGGTTATAACCGTATGTTCACACACAAAGCTGTTCCAGACTAGAGTAAGAGGCAAAGGCAATGAAGCTGGGATGATTACTGTTTGCTCTTTGGAAATGGGTAAATGATATAAACCCGCAGGAGCAAGGCAAAAGATTGAATTCTTTTTTCTTTTGTCATTTCACGTTCCGTTTTGCCTCCCTCTGTCAAAATCACCCCTGGCTGTTCAGCATGAGGTGTCACAGATTAATCTGGTGGACATAGAGGGTTAGGAGGGAGAATAATTACATCAGGCAAATGTGATATGCTGTCTACACCACTTATGTTTTATAGGCGCCTTTGACCTTATAGCTGCGTCCTGAACAGTGACAATTGCTGCTTTTCCAGGTAAAACATGTTTTGTGTTAAATAAGGGAGGAGAAGGAGTAAGATGGGGTAGGAAGGACAATTAACTCCTATAAAATAAGCAAAGAATTTCTTACAAATGCATTGGCTATTCTGCTGATTTCCTTGGATAAATTATAAACAAAGCACCTTCTCTTTAAATATGAGTCTATTTAAATATATCTACTCTCAGTCATGCAGTGGTGAAGCGAACACTGAATGACCACACAGAGATAAATTTGAAGAAATTATTTCCATTAGCAGACCTGCTAAGGAACTATAATACAGGAATTTAATCTTTTAGGAAATATATGGTAGTTATACACTCCCCACGAAAAAGGAAATGCATAACAGATATTTTGGGCAGGATTGATCTGGGTGCATAAAAATGGAAACAGCACTCTCTTTCAGTTTTAGGAAGGTATCAGTAAAGGACAAAAATGTCTATATCATGAAGGTCACATTAAAGAGCATCATTAGTAGATCACTTGATCTTTGCTTCATAGGTCAATTCTGTGAATCGAATTTCCTTCAGCATTAAATAGTTTTGTTCACAGTACCTAAAAATACCATTTCACCAGAGAAATAAAGATAAGCAAAGAAAGCTGGCCCTTTTCTCACAGATGCAGCAGGGTGACAAAGATACACAGCTTATTTTGGGGTTCCTCTCTTCATGTGAAAGGTTGACTTCAAGGGAGGGAAGGACAATTAGAAATGTCTTACTCCAGACCATCAGGTTTGGGGGAGTCTGACCAACTGGACAAGGAGCCATCACATTTTTACAGTCCTCTCATGTTGCTAATGATGACAAACCCAAGAACGGTTTTGGTGCATCCCAAAATCACCCCAACACGTAGGGTCTCCCCAGCTGCATGCTCTGCCCAACCAGAAGGAAATGAGTAGAAATATTTTGAGCACACGTCAAAAATAAGGCAACAAGTCTCCTCAAAGTAATTGCCTTCAGCCACTGCTGGAAACACAATTCCTCATGCTGGTGCGACCCAATGTATCTGTTTTGTTCTTACTTATCCCCATGGCAGCACTGAACCCAAGTGAAATCCTCATGGTACTTTTGCACTTATTAAATTAGATGAGATTTTCAAAGATTCATAGATTTTGGAGCCAGAAGAGACCATTATGGTCTATTCGAACTCATGCATCACACAGGCTATGTTTCACCAAGTGATTCCCGCATGAAGACCATAATTTATAACCAAGTAAGAACATATTTTAAGAAAGAAATCGAAGTTCTCTATAAAAAGGTCAGTCACTTCATGTAGGATGAATGACAGATGGGACCTAACAGAATAAATACACACGGCACTTTTTTGATACCAGAATAGTCCTCAGAATACGTTTTTCATTACACATTAATTTTGCCCACTGTAAGATTGAAAGCATAGGGCAAATACAGCCCTGGAGAAGGAATCCTGTCTGTCCATACCTGACTTCTTCTTTTCCCCTAATGCATGTTGTAAAGCACATTATACGGAAAACCAAAACATAGCCATTACTGAACATTAACAAAACAACTAAACAGTGAAGCTGTAAAACCAGAAGATAGTCCTTTTCTTTTAATGTACAGTTTTGCTTGAGATTTTTACCAGCACTTAGCCAAATAAGCAATATACTCTCTTCATGCACATGAGAAGGAACACATTCCATCTCTAAGTATTTACACCTTCTGAAACCAAACAGACACTAGGCCACATTAACCAGTATATGCTGAAATGGATAGAATTATAGCGTGTATATGACTTGCAAAGACACAAGAGTTTCATAACTACAATTGTCAAATATTAATGAGACAAGTCGAAAGAAAAAATTTTGCCAATAAAACCCTACGTGAAAGGGCCTTGAGAAATGAACGGGAAGGGTAGCTCCTCTCCGGGTGACATGCAGTTACCAGGAACATCCAGCACCACCACTCCAGGTACCCTAGGTACAATCTAGGTACAATTTCAGCATTACTTGGAAAATAAGGAGCCTCAATTCTCTAAAAGCCTCTGGCGAAATAGAGAGATGGACTCAAAAATATCTAATTAGACACTCCAAAAGAGATTGAGAATGCTTTTTTTTTTTTGTCTCAGATGTGAAATGGCACATTTTTAGGAACAAAGACAGTCCCTCAGAAGGTCTCTATTATACAGCGGTTCTCATCACAAGATATCCGTCATTACTTATTTAGATTGCACTGAGGCTGAGTAGGCTTTTACCACTTATCCCTCCATAAGAAAAATAGAGCAATTCTTGGGGAACATTTCTTGGAACAGGACCAGAAAGAGAATAAAAATTTAAAAAAAAAAAAAAATAAAAAGAAAAAAGAAAAGAAAAACATGTTTTCCTCTCTATTCCCCTACCAGGGTCCAGACGTAATTTCAGAACTTACAGACAACAGGACATCTCTGCAAACCCAGTGGGAAGCTCTCCTTCCCACAAGGTCCGTGGGAGATTTGCAGTGGGACTAACAGCACCATTAGTGGTTCACAGCTAAATGAAGTAATGAGGTCTCATTCATGTCTACAGCAGCCAGCACCCCAAAGAGAGCAGGCGCTGTGGCATCTGTTAGAGGGGATGCTCCTCCCCAGCACTGCCAATCATGTCACAGCCACCTGAAGGCCAACTGCATGGAAGCAGCGACAGCTCAACATCATCTGCAAATCTGATAACCATCAAAACTCCTGGTTGGACATGAAAGGTGCCCGTCTCAGAAGGTCCCCACTATCTGAATTCCTTGAGAAAATGTTCATATTGCAAACAACTACCATAATCATGTCCCATCAGCAAAACCGGCTGCACTTCAGATACCTTTCACATATCTTCTTATTTACATCACTTGCATATTTTATACTGGATGCATTTCTAAGGAAAACGAAAAGTTACCATGGCACATTTGCCCCACCTTTCTATGGCACTTTCCTCGTTTTTGGCAGCTGACATGGCTATTCATAAAAGAAAATTTACCAAAGCAAGCAGTGATTTTCCATAGCGTAAGTGGACATTTCTCACCCCGAGACTGCAGAGATTTGCAGTTCACAGGGAGTTTCAGATGGCTGTAGCTAAGCCTGATGATAACAGAGACTTTGCTTGTCCCAATCTTGGATATGCACAAAGAGGCATTTTTTGCAGTTCACATCTTCCTTGCTTGGAAAAAGCCCACACAGCCAGCCAGCAGTGCAACACCCCGTAAGCAGGACAGGACTGGTACCCAGGAGATGTGGATGTTGTTATCCTGTGCTCAGCAACTTAAATAAATCACTGCACCTCTGTTCTTCCCATCAGGTTAGTGAAGACAGTGATAACAATTGCTCCATAAAATCCTTTGAGATTCACTGTTTCAAAGCAATCTGAAAGCTAGGTATACTGTTCACTTGATTAGATTATTTTATATCACTGTTCTTATCATCAATTTACTCAAGTAGTGAATTAAAGAGAGTTGGTAAGTAAAAAAAATAGGTTCAGCTGGGTGGTTACACTGGAACTAAAGAAATCTCTCAAAAAAATTAGCAATATTCTACATGTCTGTGAGAGACAGCAATTAAAATTAAAAAAAAAAAAAAAAAAAAAAAAAGACTTCCCAGCTCAGTGTACCAGTGCAAAAGCTCTGAGGCATTAACCACCACAGAAAAGAGATCTTCATCACGCAGAGTAACCAATGCCACCCTTCACAGGAGGTGGCCCAAGAGCGGGAGCACCGGCATCTCTTCTGAACAGTACCACGGCTTCCTGAGGGTGCCCCACCTCATGCCAGAAACACTGAGTTTGAAATTAGACTCTAAAAATTCATGTGTCTTCAAATAGAATAACGGTGCCAACGTCAACTGGAAAAAATAAAGAAAACTTTCCAAATCCACAAGAATGGAAAGTTAATGCTATTCTTTACAAAAAATGCCTTTTATCAATAAACTGGATGGCTGCATTTTCACAGGTACAAATACATTTAGTTCAATTGAGCTGGCATAGGAGTTTTTGTAGAGGTAATAAAAGGAACTATCAAGAAAAATAAAAGATAGATCCTTGCCAGAATTAATCAGAAAGCTGTAAAAAGAATATAAGAAAAGCCAAGCAAGTATGCCCACCAATTCAGAAGTTTGAAAGAAGACAGAAAAATATAATCCAATTATGCAATAAAAGATCACCGAACAATCCAAAAGCTATGTAAAACAAGTACTGAAATATTAAAATAGTCAAATCTGAAATAACACCTAAGGAAGTAAGCTCAGTAAAGGCAACATGATTGAAAAGTAATTACAATGGTAGAACTGAGCAGTTTATGAATGAGTTCAGTATATCTGAATAGCTGGATTTTTGCAGGAACATTTTCTTCTGAAGAAAAAAGTGCAAAAAGGGCTGGCAGTGAAATAACAAGGAGATTATTATGGATTTGAAAAGAATATTTTTAGTATGTGAATGGAAGATGTACCTGATGCGAAGTAGCTTTAAGTCTGAAGAAGAAAAAGGAAAGGACAGGTTAAGTCATAAGTCGTATTGGGAATTAATGAGAATTAACAGAAGCATAATTGTTCACCATTGCTGTAGAAGATAACAAAGTACTAATATGCAGGAAAATTTACAGGAATGGAAAAACTGAAGATTTTGTCAGAGGACACGTAATTCCTTCTTCCTGGGTGATGCGGCCCCACTGAGTGTTTATTGGCACGAATCTGGCTTTCCATGTTTTCCAGTCTATCCTCAGTATTTCCTCTTCCTCTCTGCGTTTTATGCTCGAAGGATTTTCCCCCCGTTGGTTGCTGACAGGGTGCCTTGAGCAGCATCTAAACATGGATCCACCCTAAAAGCAGGAAAGATGTGTTTCTCAGTCACGACTTACTCCAGGGCGCTGAAGTAGTTGCTGGAGGATGCTGCAAAATTAAATGTTATGAGGAGTCTGAAGAGATCGACTTCAAAGTCAGAGTTAGGAGGCACAAACTTACAAAAAAAGGGAAATATAGAGAGACACTTCAGATACCTTAGCTCCATTGCATCACACAAATTTACTTTTTTACTTAACTTTTGTACAAAGTGATGAAAATTTGCTCTCCTGTAGAATGCTCTGGCTTTCTGGTTTTTGGGCACTTAAGTAAAACGACTATTTTTTCTTGTGAAATTAATGAAGCTTCAGATGCATAGAATGATCTATGGCACGTTTCACTGATGTAATTTGGTATAGATGTGTGGGAAGGGAACACATAATTAAGTTCATTAAGTCAGCCAATTGCCTAGGACTGACCCTACAGAAGTACCGCATTTAGTTCCTGAATTCCCCTGAACGCCAGTAAAATCTCAGATTGACTACATCTTCTTTCTTAAATGAAGCCAATCTGGATATGGCCATAAAAGTTCATCTGCTGATTTAATACCAGCACAACCTCACTGTACTTGACAGAGGATCCTCAGGAGCTGTTTATACGACCGGCTGCAGCTGTTAGGATGTATTTTCACAGTTTTTGCACCAGTATTTAAAATGTGCATATATCTGGGGTCCCACACAGGTTTGCTCACGTACCACAACCAGCAGAGAAGCAGCAGCAGCGCATGGTGTGATGTCAAGCTACACAAATGAGGCAAGGGAAGCATTTATCTCTTCAGACAACACACACATCCCCTGCTAAAATGGTGGGCTTTGTGTCACCGGGGATCCCCATGCCAGTGTTTGGAGCCACTGCTTCGGTCTTTAATGGCATCATCTCCTGCCATGAGCTGAAACAACACAGTCAAGGAGCTGATGCCCCATTCAAGTACAGCTCCTGCCCTCAAATCGTAAGAGTTCCACGTGGGATCTAAAAAGATCCATGGGTTTGAGGAAAAAATGCAGCTTCTGACAACCTGGAAATCCTCCTCTGGCAGCCACGAATTGTCAGCAAAGAAAGAGCCATATTCCCTGTATCTTCATCTGCTGGGGGAATTTTAGGAAGCAGTTGTCATGATTTTTTTACCACACTTTGGCTGTCCAACGCTGCACACCAAACACCGTACGAAACACTGACCTGTAAGCAGCGTGCAGCAGCCGTGCCCTGGCCAGCCCGGCGTTTCGGCAGGAGCTCACCCTGCCACGAGCACGGGCGGTCGCTGCATCGCCCTCCCCGGCGGTGGCAGCTTTGGGGGCTCCCTGGCAGGACACAGCTCCTGCTTTCTGCTGAGATTTTAAGCAGCTGTAATCACATAATGCCTATGCAGCACCATTCACAGTGGCTGTCTGCAAAAGAGTAAATTGATTTTAAGAAGGCCCTTCTGATTTTCATCCTACCAGCATGGTCCACACGTCTTTCCCAGGCTGCCATCTGGTACGTTTTTGCGTTAGGCTTCCCACAAGAGTTGAGAAGGGGATCACACTGTTTCCTGCAGCAGTGCCTTTGATAGGAAGCTGACCACATTTTTCTGACGTCTGTTCCAGCAAACTATTTTTCTGCTTACTCCTTTTTACTTGCTGCCAACTGCAAGTTTCACTTCCCTCAGTTCCTGCTGACCGCAAACGCCAGCACGGTCCCTCCTGCGCGGGACGTCAGAGCAGGCGGCTCCCAAGCGCTGGCCGCTCGAGGCTCCTTCAGGTGTCAGCATCAATGCCTTTATTCTTTAAGGTCTCAGGCTGTAATTGCAAGTAATTATATCATACCTTCTCATATATATACACTGCCTACATCTCACTGTTCATATGTAACTTTGATTTTTTTAAAAAGCTGAAAAATGCCAGAAATGTTGTTAATGTTGTTACTTTTTTTTTTTTTTTTTTTTTGTTTAACCTAAGTGCACGGGCAGCAGGAATAGGACCATTAGGTCCTCAACACACACCTCTTCATTGGAGCTAACGAGTGGAGGCAGCAGTGGTGGCTATCACCACCCGCCGCTACAGAAGCCTGGCCAGCGCGTTTCACAGGCACTTCTCTGCAGAGGAGAGATCAGGACTGTGGGTTACGCCCCAGGGGAATGAAGAGGACCTGTCACACCCCCTTATTGCCTCTCCGCTGAGATGTTCACGAGACAATCTTGGTTATCCCCATTGCCCATGTTGAGGGGCCAAGTCCCAGCGCTGAACACAAGGTTGTTCACTCCCACAGAGCTCAGCAACCTCCGTCCTTGCACCTCATGGGTCCCCTCTTAAGCCTCCTCTACCTTTCCCAGCCAGCCCTGTGGGCCCAGCATCCTTCCCACCCACCCCAGCTCACCTTGTCGCTATATGAAGGTGAGGCAGGAATTTTTTTTCTTCCATAATTAGATGTCAGAGCAAGAAAGACAACTTGCACAGAAAATTCCAGCCCAAATGACTTAAGATTTGGCTAAGGAATACATGGCTGGGAAAAAGAAATTCTTATGAATATGAACCATACCATAGACATACCAGTAACGGTGAGCCAGCCCTGCCTCAGAGATGAGTGGCATATACACAAAACTTCTCTGTTTTCCAGTTTTGTTTCATGATATTGAATATCTGGAAGGCTGTTAAAACAGAAAATATACTTGTTTCATTCCTGAAGAAAAATCTAGGCAGCTGGTATGAACTGTGGTGTTGTGATCAAAGAATCACGTTTTCCAGGCAGGCACGCCAGCTTGTATCTCACTAGCTTAAAAGCATCTACTAAAGCAGAAACTTTTTACATTTAGAGTAATGAAAATCTTGCTATGCTAACTTAAGGCAATTCTCAGTTGTTAAATTTAATTACCCATCAATAAATCTAATTATCTAATTCAATTTCTGATTCTTAATAAAAATGGTTTCCTATGTCATTATTGCCACAATCTCTAATATCTGAGACTCAATAGGATTACTGTCTGTGTAAATACAATTTCTGCAAACAGATGGATTTTACATGCAGATGGGGAAACACAAAATGGTGTTAGTAGCTCTGTCAGCTTCAAACACCCATCATTTTGAAAAAAGATAAACAATAAAATTACTGTTTTTTTTCTCTGTAACACTGAGGAGAAAGCAAAATCTGTGATTGTGCCGCCTTTAATTTGACAAGGGTTAGGATGTTCCCTTTCAGGAACTGAATTATCTTAAATATATGCCTACCAGAATAATTAGGAGTGTCATCAAGCTTATTTGATGCACTGCAAACACTGGAAGCCTTTCTCTTGAATGGGAAAATTACTGTTATAAATGTTTGTGCAGATTTTAACTGACCCACTTGACCACAGTTCTGACAGTTGTGAGACGATTTTTCGTAATATATTTGTATGCCAAAATGTTACTATGCAAAAGCAAAGTTTGTGCTTCCTAGCTGACATCTATGAGCATGTCGTGCAGCGCAGTGGGGTCAGTTATGGCTCTCCTTGCAGCCAGACGATGCTCCGCTGGCCTGCACAGTTAGACAGACAGACAGATTCCTCCTTTGCCAAAATTTGTTCTCTGTGTCCATTTACAAGCCTCTGCAGACTATCAGTGTTAACATGTCAGGAACTGATTTTGAACATCAGCTTGGGAATTGCATAGAAATTCAGGAAAAGAATGACTGAAAGGTTTTGAATCAGAAATAAGTTAAAAATACATCACTGGCAGTGGCTTAAGTGTCAGCCACTTGAAATCCTCACCATTCACATAAACCAGGAGAGGAGGAGAAGCGAAAAAAAGGGAATCAAAGGAGGCCTTAATAAACCAAAAGAAAAAACACAAAGAGAAAACTTTACAGAATATAAATCACAGCTGAAACACAGCTGGTGTGTAGCTTTTAATTGTTTTTTAAGGGAAGCTAATCTCCATGGGTTTTGAAGATGGGACAGCTTTAGGTTTAAAGTCATTTACTAAGTATATTGTTCAGAGGCGCCTTTAGGCAAAATCACTTTTCTGTTTGTTTGGTTTTTTTCTTTTTTAATACTATTTAGCTGTGGGAAGTATCATTATAGCCAGCCTGTCACTCCCCAATTTGTCTTTCTTTCTCTTGCAATTAGGTCAGCTCCAGGATGGAGCAGAGGAGGATGCTCAGAGCAAGGCAGCGCTCTGACGGCAGCGCGCTGAGCTGGCGCGGCAGGAACAGCCGCAGCGCGTTGTCCGTCATGCCACAAAACTCAGGCTGCAGGACCCTTCAACCTCACAGGTTCCTCAGCTCCAGTTTTATGTCCTGGGAATGCAGTTTCTAGATGAGCAGATATGTTAGCATTTGCTCTTTTCCCATCTTAGGGAGACACTGAAGCCGAACGTGGGACTGCATGGAGAATTACAGCAGTGAGAGAAAAGCATAAATGCACATTTTACAACCCAAATTCTAAAGAGAACCTCCTTTTCACTGCATTTCTCTCTCTGCACAAACACGTTGCCCCTCATGCGCTCCCTCCCCTATTCCCAGTCACTGGACCCACGTCCCAGGTTTTCACCTGTAAAATCAAATCCCTGTGGTGAGGCTCCAGGCCTGGCCTCAAGCGCAATCCAGATTCCTGGTTAAAATGACCAAAAAAATCCCAGGAAGCTGAAAAAACAACGGAGCAGTGCCTCTTGGGGAAGGCTTAGGAATACAGAAAATTTGTTTTATACTTAAGACCCTCTGAACACGTGGGAAGGATTTCTATAGAAGAACAGGGGGTCAAGAGAAAATATCAAGAGCGAATGATCTTGTATGGTTATTTTCTACATGCAGTTGGACTATTGGGTGGCCCTCTCTGCTTTCATTGTTTAATGGCCGGGGTGACCCCTAGAATAAAGATGAGTTATACATGAGAGGAGTGCATTTTTCCTGGAATGGTTTCTGAAATCAAACCTAATACTTTGAATATCACCAGCCCACCTACAAATGAACAACCAGCTCCAGAGATATTACCATGGCTCATGACATAGCAGGTTATAAACTGGCATTTTATAGAGATATAGCCAAAAAACTGGTGTGAACTCCTTAAACTCTTTGGCTAAAACTCCTGTAATCCAGGGGAGAGGAACAAATTGCAATTCTTTTCTGGTGCAAAGGGTCCTGTTCAAAGCTCAGGATGTCCAAAGAAAGCCATTCCCCAGACAGCCGAGATTACCTAAATACTACCTTGACATCTTCCCTATTTACTTCACAAGGTCTTATACCATATATGAATATGTATATGAAGTACAAACTTGCTCTCTCTGGACAGAAAAGAAAGTTCAAATAATCATTCATTTGTGATCACTCTCCAATTATTTTAAAGGGTATATAGATAACCCTCGGTGTCCTATTGACTAGGATTAGTAAAAAGTACAGTGAAAAACAGGAGTGAACACCTGCATAAGAATGATCTAGTTGAGTTTTGGAAAGGGAAAAATCTCCTTTACAAACCTACAGCTGTCAACAGGCACGTAGAAAAGGCTGATCCAGGTAATGGACTCTACCTGGATGACCAGGATTTTTCCTGAAGTCCTTCATCAAAGGGAGGCTTTTAAAGAAACCAAGCAGAGATGGTTAAACACGACGAAGGCAGGAACAAACTGCCTGTTCTCGCAATCGAAGTTCACTGCTGAAGAGAGCTGTGCATCCACCTCGCCTGAAAGACAGATTGGTAAAATAATTTCTTGCTGTGATAACAAAGTCATTCCAGCTGTACAACAACATGTACAGTGGCTTCTCTGTCAGGATGGACAGTGCAAGCAAGGGTTTTTTAGCCAGGAAACAAGGTGATTGATGAGGAACACGACAAAGGTCTACAAAGTCACAGGTGCCTTATCTCCATGGCAGCACTGAACCCGAGGGAAATCTTTGTGGTACTTTTGTACTTATTGAGAGGCAGCTCCCAGCTCCAGTCCTTTCTCCAGGCTCTTTGGAGGAGCACAGAAACAGCTCCATCTCGGGCGATCGGTGCAGTCGGGGAGCTGTGCTCACAATGATGCTGCGTGCCCAGCGCTACTAACGCAGCAGGTAAAACTAAGACAAAATTGCCGGCAATGTCATGGATCCTACCACTTCTTCTGCTGGGGCTGTAGGGAAGCAGATGTTGTGCGTACGGGGAATTCTGTTCTCTCTTTTATCACCAGCTTTTATTATTGATGGGTGCTCGTTGCCAGCTGTGATCATAAATGAATAAGCATTAACCAAAATAAGCAATTTCTAGAAGGTTTTTGGTAACATGGACATCCCCTTTCATCTTACCTTCATTCATCCTTTATATAAAGAGAAAAAAAATAGTGACTCAGTACAGCGTGTATACATCAATTTCTAAGTTTGTGTTGCTTGCAAGACCAATCATGTAATCTTCATGCAAAAGCCTTCCTGGACAAGTTTCTAATTTACCCTACACCTTACTGTAGTTTTATCTTGTGCTGGCATGACAGGAGGTTGTTTATTTTGCAAAAGGGGCTGGTTTTCATAGGATAGTTGATGAACTCTCTCTTTTTTCCTTTTCTTTCTCCCTCCTCCCCCCCATATTTTATTCTCTAAAATTAACAGTACTGGTGACAAGTCTCTCTGAACTATGACAAAGTCATACAATACACCTTCTTAGCCTCTCTGCAGAGTATGTAATAAATTAGGTGGCTCACTCTGTCTATAGATTAAGCACACAGTTTAGAAACCATGCAGAAATAGCTGCAAACAAAGTGACATGACTTTTAAATACAGCCAAGTCTGGGTCTATTGATAGCACTGCAGAAATATTACACTCTGAATTTTCTTACTCTAGATACGTTTCTTACTCATAACAGTCCAAACATAGTTGGTATCTCAGAAAACATAAACATCTGCTTAATTTGATTTGGCTTCAGCCCTGTTACAACAATGAGTTGACCTGTTTCTAGGGAAAATATCCAATTATTCTGCTCAGAAGTGTATCAGGCAAAGCACAAGGCTGTGATTTCATAAGCCTAGGAGAACGTTTTTAGGAGAAACATCTCTGTAAAGTGACTAACGTTAAGTGACATTACACACTAAATCCCCCTTAGCAGACAGCATGCCCGGTGGGGTTTTGTTTTCAAATGTTTAGGGTTGGTGGATTTGGGTAGTCAATTATAATTCACGTGTTCCTTATGACGTGTCACTGACTCTCTCTGTGCCGGATCCACTGCTACTGTTACCTGTCTCTTCTCCAATTTGTCTTCTCTAAACAAACCAAATTCTTTCCTCACAGTCCAAAAGGAAGGCTAGCTCTAGGGTTTATCTAACCCAACTTTGTATCTCAAGGTGGCCAATAACTGGTGAGTCAGGAAAAAAAAAAACATTACAGCACAGGAAAACTCCCCTCAGAAAGACCCTGCTGACTTGCAGCAACCTGCAAGTTGAGAGTTTGATGGAGACTACGATATTGGCAGCTCTGTGTGCTTTAATAACCATTGATGAGCTTATTTTCCATAACTTTTACTAATTACCTCTTTACTCATTTCCACTTCAGGTATACTTTAGCAGTTCCACAATTTAGCTAAGCACTCTAATTGCTTTTCTTTTTCAGGGGTGGTGGGTTGGTTTTTTTCCTTCAATTTTTTTTTCTCGGGAATTTCATTGTACAAAACATAGCATCCCTGTAAGATTTCTGTTATGAGAGATAGCCAGTTGTCATTCCCAACCCACCTTCTTGCAGCTGTCGATGATGTTATTTATCTGCATTACCACTCTCCTTGAATCACCTCTTTACCAGCCTGAGTCCAAGCTTATTCTGTCCTTGGAGTTGGTGATTCACAGAACTGCTGTTGCCAACCCTAAGATCTCCCTCCTGAGCAGTAGTTTGGAGATTACCTGGCACAGGCAGGGCCAGAAAGATATATTCCCATTTGCATTATCCCAGAGTGTCACCTTTTTATGTCATGATATATTTATCACCTAGTCACTGAGCTCCTTTTGCAGACTTCTGAGGCTCTACTAATAACTTCTCTCCTTTGTGAAGTCTGATTTAAATAGATGGGTGGAAATGTAGTAAACAGCCCCTAATCTCAATTTGTAGTAATCAATAATAACATTTTGATGGATTGCATTAATAGAAGAGTAGAGAGTCCTGCTCTCCGCTGTCCCAACCCGCAGAGAGCTGAGGTACAAAATACTGCACATAAAACGCAGGTTAATAGAAAAATAAATAGAAGAGTTTAATAGAACAATGAAGAGGCATGTGCTAAATAGTCTTACATGTCATTATACAATTATTTGGCTATATCACTATAAGTATATAAACAATACATCAAAAGAGACCTGACGTTTATTGCTTTCTTCTTAGGTTCACCTAACAACTTTCCCAAGAAAAATTAGCCTGCTCCAAAAGCAACTACACAATGTAATGCAAAACCATGACTGTACGCTGAGTTTACCCTCACCAGGCTGAGAACTGGCTCCAAGCAGGTCAGTAATGTGCAGGCCAGGTCTGGATTCAGAGTCCTGATATCAGATCACAAGGATTTATTCAAGCCCACAAGCAAGGCTACAGATGAATGGTTTAAGATCTCCCTCATTACAACTTCACAGGAGCACCAAGCTGGGTTATCCCCTATTATTATGCTATTTTCCCTGGCTTTGAAACCTTTAGCAATTTTATAGGATCTAACAGGCATTACAGGAGGAGTCAGGCTGCATAAATTACTTCCACATGCAGATAATTTCCATTTTAGTGAACAGCACAGGTGAAGTGACATCTGTAACCTTGGAGGAATCTGAGTAGTATCTCTAACCCCAGGCTGAACCGTTCTAAATCAAAAAGCTTAATTTTAATAAGAATTTGCAGTTCATCCTTGTTAATAGCTTGAGAGTTTAAGTAGATGGCAAATAATTTAAATTATTTAAGAATTTAGTTGAATATGGGATTGAGTAAATTGGTTAGAGACAATGGGGATCCATATGTACAAGCACCAAGGAAGACCTTAACAGGCAGAATTCCCTAAACCCATACTTGTGAGTATAGATCAAGTGCAGTGAAGAGAATTTCTCCTCCAGAACTGAATTTTTTCTCTTATGCAACATCATCTGGATATTGCAAAGTCCCATTTCAGTAGTTAAAAAAAAAAAAAAAAAAAAGCATGGTGGAATTCAATTTTTATTTGGCAGGGGACAAATGTACTAAGACTCCTAAATAAAGCTATAGCAGTTTCTGAAATAAGAGATTTCCAAAAAAAGGACTTTTTTTAAAAGTTAAAAATAGGTTAGCCAATATGGATCCCAAAGATGTATACTTCAAATATATATTTAAAGACAAAAATATTCTCAGTTCAGAAGGATCTGTATACCGTTTAGTTTATGGTCCAAAATAAAAAAAGATAAGACTCACTCAAGATCAGTTAGGCTCATGAATTCTCTGCCTTCCCAAGGAACTGTGCCCTTGCCAGCAATCCCTCCTAAGCTAAAAAATAAAAATCTAATAGAGTGGGTAGAAATCCCTGGAGCAGAGCACAACACACCGGCAGCAGCAATACCCTCTCTTTCCCACACACAAAACCAGAAGCTCCCAGAGCCCCTCCGGAGAACAGATGTGCTTTCCATAGCTGCACACCAGAGTGAACCAAGACCCCTGTGGGGAGAGTACTTGTGAAACTCCCATCCACGTTTCCAAAAGAAAGGGTTCAGTTAAATCAGGTGTTTACCTCCGTCAGCTCCATCCCATACACCTGTCTTCTAACTTGATAGCTTCAAAACGTCAGCGAAAGCAGGCGGCCACTGTAATACTTCAGAAATGGCCATCATGGAAAAAGCAAATGGCACGGCCCCCCCAAAATCCCTGGCTCCCCATGTGAACTCCTCAGGTGTAAAACAGAACTGCTGAACCTCTTTGATTTCAGTACACTGATGGATCTCTAATCTTACCTCTGGTTTCCCTCTTTGTTTTTTATTCCATTAGCAAACGTACCATGGAACTGTATCTTAACATATTCTTGATTTTTTGGGGGATACTTTTTTTTTGCTCTTTTAATGTCTAGCTCTAGACATAAACACCTGAACTTCATTTTCTTCTTTATACAGCATTTCACCATTGACCTTTTGTATCTTCTAGCCAGAGAAAACTCCAGTTGCCGTACCTATGGGACAAACCAGGTTATTTCCAGGCTGCTTCTGGATACTATAAGATTATACATGCAATTGCTTAAGTGTTCAGAATCTGTCAGTTCCACAACTCGAACACAAAGGAATACCGCAAAAATATAAAACAGGAATGACACATGCTCTCTCCAATAGCTTCTGCAGTTTTCAGAGGGCTTCCAAGAGCCCATGTAGTCCTATGAGCATTTAGAGTATTCGTAGAATCATAGAATCGTTTGGGTTGGAAAAGACCTTTATGATCATCAAGTCCAACTGTTGTTAATAATAATAATAATAATAATAATAATAATAATAATAATAATCTCAGACTGGTATTTCATCTCACCAAATTTTCTGTCTGTAACTTGGCGGAAAGGGGCAAGAAAGCCCTCACTAAACTGCCTCTAGAGAATAGGGGCTCAGAAACATCAATCGGAAGAGTCCATACCTATTTATGATAGTTGTTTTGAATGATCTCATGTAAAAACACTGTTTTAGCTTGACTGACCTTACATGTCTTCAGCTGATGTCTTGTCTAAATAATTTCAACACAAACTGGAATCTGCAAAATTCATGTTCTCTTCCATCGGTTCCTTCATCCAGCATCCAGTTCCCAGAATTCAAATCTCAGTTTCTGTGGGTGTTTTATCACAGCAGGGACCAGCAAAACAGTGCACATAGGTCCAAAGTCTGGGAATGCAGCATATAAAAGACAATGGCATCTGGTTTACTAATGCAGCCTTATAAATGCTTTTCACTGCAACCTTGGCAGACAAAACAAGAACTCAACCCAAGATCTCCAGCAGAGCTGTAGGAATAATTGATTTTTCAGTTCAGTAGCCAAATTGGAAAAGAAAACAGTTTGAAATTACCCAAAATGTTTTTTGTTGTTTTTCTCATTAAAGTGAAACACGGGGTGAGGGTATGCTGCTTCTCCTTCACCCAACAGCCTGGCCATAAGATTTTTTCAGCCAACACACAGGTGACCTGGATTGAACCCCCCGATTCCTCTGCCCCTCCAAAAGAAGGGCTCTTATCATCACCTTACAATGTATTTGGAAGGAGGTTGCTCTCATTCTCTCTGCTCCTGTTTCCATGAGTTATTTCACCACCCATTAGAAGAGAAAAACAGGTGTCCTCCCACCAACCCGGAGATGTGTCCCAAATACCAGATGACTGAATTACTCTTGGCACTCAAGTGCTTTGCATCAAATGAAGCTTAACAGATAGGACAGCTGCCTACTGCAGATGACCACAAACACAATAGTTAGGATGTTCCCCTTAGAAGGGAGGAATAGTTTCAAATCCTCTAACACTGAACCTCTGTTTCCCAAATGAAAATGTGGGTTTCTCTTGTCTGGGGCCCAGGCCAGCAATGGATACTTACAGAAAAGTGCAAGAACAGGGAAAGCACGTACTTAGATCTCTCTAGAATACTCTCCCAGACTCCAGCAATTGCCAAACACAATTTATTGCTTATTTAGTAGCCTTTGATGGATACTTTTTCCAGTGTTTTAACTATTTCGGAATGCCTTAACTGTTTGCAAATTTGCTATTAGCCATCAGCTAAAAGGGCATCCTTCCCCTCCTGAACTTTGAGTCTAGCCAATGAAAAAAAAAAAAAAAAAACCCTAAATCAAAACATTCTAAAATTTGACCAAGATTTCTGATTAGTTCCAGGTAATCAACAGCCCCACTTTTCAGATTTTGGAAGACCAGCAAACACACTAGAATTTAAATTGTACCTCTACAGCTGGAGCTGCAAGCAACCCAAGTCTTTGGTGGTTTGGTCCAGAAGGGAACTCTGTTTACACAGTCCCCAGCCAGACCCTGGCACGTGTGTGAGCATCGGCTTCCCAGGAACCATTGCACAGGCTGGCATCACACGGAGCGAGTACATTTGGAGGCAGGCGGACTGGTAAACAGCAGCCCGAAGGTACCAATAAAAGGGAATGGCTTTTTCTTGCTGAAGTCAGATAGACTTCAGCTGAAGTGGCTGCTCTTAGTTGGAAGCTAGTCACATTGTTTAACTGTAAATAGTAAAAGATTACTAAAAACTACAGAATAAAAATTGTCTCTGTTTTGAATTAGAAATGCAAGAGATGTAAATTCTTCTTTATAATATATTTATTTCAAAAGATAATTATCTAATAAATAGAAATGCTTTACAAAATGCTTGAATATGTTCATTCGAGTATTTTTTTAAAACTAATCGAGTTAGGAATCCCTAGTTTCCTTTTATAAACAAGGTCATAAAAATGCCTTAAAAATCTCACAGGAAATTCATGAAAATTTATTCAGTATTCTATGAAAGAGTAAATCTCTGTTATGCTTATGGATACTTCCCAAATACATGTACATTTTAATTAATCCCATTAATTTTACAGGATGGCTTACTTGCTTAACTGCTAAAGAAAGCGGCTTTCTTGAATGGAAATTAAATTTTGAGCTTCAAAGTATGTTTTTTTACAATAACCAACATTGAAAACCACAAAACATTTCTTGCTGCATGGAAAGCTTGATTTGTTTTTCTCATATATATTTTCACAGCAGTGACAGCAACTGATAGCATAGTACTTGCCTGCTATACATAATGCTATGCAGGACATGAAATAATTATTCATTTTATTATAGGTCTACTGAGGGAGCTACATTTGAGTTTGAGGTTAATATGACAATCAGATTAATAGTAGTTTCAGCTTCTTATAACTTTGGAATAATAGTTCTTTCCAGCTGGCATTTGTATCTCTAGTCTAAGACGGTAGGCTCCAAACATTCAAAAAATATTCACTTCTGGCACTGTGTTATACCCAGGAGGAGAAAAAAAAAAAATCAATATGGATTCTTTAATTTTTCTTATAAATGGCTTTATTTGCTTTAAAAGCTGAGTTTAAGCATAAGATTTATTAGTCCTTTAACATTAGTCACTTTTGCTATCTGAAAACATCCACCATCCTCTAGGTTGCTGTGTTATCTTACACAGACATGTTTAGCTCCAAAACAAAAATATTGTCTCCAACATGGCCAATCACTAAATCAGAGTCAACATCTGAAAATCTGCATGCTTCCTCATGCTCAAGATCATTCCAAAGGGCACTGACCAAAGGCACAGCAACTTTTAGAAAGTAATATATGAGGTTATGGGAGGTATATCCATGTGTTATTGTACCTTTTAGGTCAAGTTTTCTAAATCTTTTATCATATCCTGACCTGGCTGGATTTCTTGAAGCAACTACTCTAACTTGGACATCATATTTTATCTCAATCTTTATCAGCACTCAAGAATTCAAGACCATTTAAAACATCCCAAAGGAAAAATGGGTATTTAGTTTCATGATTTCTCCTCATTTTTCATTGCTTGTCAGATTTATTAAGCTCAGTGCACTCATTAGTGCTCATTTCAACTTGATAAGCAAATAATCCAGAATTCTTCGTCAATTAAATAATCACTTGTAATTCATAAATATGTTTTTACACATACAGAAGTTATATTGAGCGGTACAGTATAACTGTTTAAAGAACATTTTTGCAAGTAGAAAGGTGCAAGAGCCTTATGCAATACTAGGCTGTGTGTGTGTGTGTGTGTGTGTGGCAAGATATGTGTGCGTTTGAAAAATATTCTTTCTTTCAGTTCATCAGACACCATAAAAACACTCAGGACTAAAACTGAAGGCATAGCATTCCCTCGGATATTGTTTTCACTATTTTCACAGAAATCCATGCAAAAACCATCACACAATACAGTTTAGTTAGCCAGACTTTAAAATCTTGGTATTTTGTGCATACTGTAATATGTGTGCTATATTACTGACAGCACAAAAAACCCCGTACTTCAGTGTAGGAATTTAAATTGTCAAAAGAATTCCTTGTGTCTTCATAAAGGGAGTATAAATCATGGCAAAAATCATTATATATCCAACAGAACAAACCCATTCTCCAGGCTGTCTTTTTCTAGGCCTTTTTTCCAGGCTGCCTCCAGAACCTGTCTATAACTATTGGAAAAAAGTCATAACACACAATATGCTATGAAACCAAGTTTCATTTAAAACAACTGTAAGTTGCTTTGTATACATTTGCTTGTAAAAAAAGCTAACAAGAGAAAAATGCAAATGCTTTGCATTTTTTTTTTCCTGCTGAATACACTGGAAGCGTATGACAAATACCCATAGTAAACTAATATCTCCATGTGAAATGAAAGGGAAACTTGTTCAAGGCTGCAGGAAAGTGGCAGCATCGTGTATCAGGAAAAACATCTAACAGCACAGGTAACAACAATAACAAGGCCAGTCATCTGTAATTAGGTGCTGTGAACCATAGTACGTGGTTTTCTTTCAACCAATGTATATATACTGATTTTTTGTTGAACAACAACAACAAAATTATAGAGAATGGTTAAGTCCCATGACTTGTGAACTTTATGCCTTGTCAGGCAATAGCGTTGTTTCTAGGGAACGAGATGGAGCGAGGACTTCGCTACTGCTGGACATGGGGCCCCTGCTTTGGTCGGACAGTGACAACCCGAGCAGAGGCTGGTCCGGCGGAGGGAAAGGAGCCCCGAAGGCCGAGCCCGCGATGTGGCAGCCCCGGCGCGTCCCAGCCTCCGCCGGCAGCGCCGGCTCCCGCGGGGGTACGCGATGCTCTGCCTGAGCTGGTAATGAACTCGCAGGCAAGGACGGTGCTGGACCTGCTCCAGGAAAACAGCTTTCAGCGCATTTAGATTACTCTGTAAACTTTAAACCTCAGCAATCTCTCCGGGCTGTTCAGATACTGTAGGATTATTTAGTAATCCCTTGGTATTTTTCTGCTTCTGTAACTTCAACATCACAAGGACATGAGTAGGAAGGATGGGAAAACTCAGCAAGACCCGGGCCTACGCCCAGCCAGCCTGCAGAAGGCACCCTGTGCACATCCACATCAAGACTGAGCGTGCAAAGAGCAACAGAAAAGGCTCCAGCACTGAAGATTGAACTTGCAGTGGTGCAAAAACATATCTCAGAAACATACTGGAGAAACTGGGTGTCCACATCCAGGTCGGTTAACAGACATCAGCTCTAGGAGCAAACCTGGGGTGCGCTTGCAGAGAGGTGCAGAGGAGCCAGCACAGGCTTCCAGCCCCGCGCTGGCCCTGCAGCCCTAAAGCACCCCGAGCTCCGGCGGCGTGCAGGAGCCCCGAGGCTGCTCCCCACCACCCACACACCGCCGCAGCCGGGAACGTCTCCTTCCTCCACTAGGAATCTGCATTTCCAATACAGAATTTGCTTTTTTTCTTGTTTTTCTGAAAGTTGAAATTATTTGATAGTAGGTATATCCTGCCATTATGGTAGCTACGTTGCAGCAGCAAAGACAGAGATAGATTTTGGGACAGCTCAAGAAAGTAGAAGCACATTTTAATGAAGAAACCAGTCTCTTTCCCTTCGGTGCACTACTTGGCAGAGACCAACAACCCATGGATAACAGATGGTCAGCAATTTCATAATAACCTGGCAGGCCTGACACGCTACCTACTGGGATAGGATCTGTGGCAAAAAGATAAAAATGGCACTGCATAATGGATAGGAGAGGTCTGAACATTCAAATACATTTGCAGAGCAGCTAATTAGATCTTAAATTATCAATATCCTTGAAAGTGAAGTCTTTTTGGACCCTAGGCATACAGGCAAATTTTTACAAGCAACTAGTACGATTTAAGCATGTAGCAGAAACTATTCAGACCTCACAGTTTTGACAGCAGTGGGGAAACAAGAACAAAAGCAGCATAAATAATATTCATATAAAACTCATTACAAAGCCCGAATAAAGCCAAGCATTCCTAATAAACCAGCATGTTTTTAAAATAATGCATACAGGTTCGTAGTCATTTAAGTAAAGCCGTCAGAAATAACCACGCTGGACAGAAGTGCATAAAGAAACGGTGGAAAGAAGGAAGGGCAAATGAGCACACCAGAAAGCGCACGGCGCAGGAGGAAACCAGACAGAGCAGCCAATCTGGAGATAAAATAATGTCAACATCAGAACAGCCTCAACATCAGAACAGTAGTAAGTGTTATCAGCTCTACAGAAGGCAAAATACATTTTCTTGCCTTAGCAGCTCAATTTTCTTCCCAAGCCTAAGGAACAGCAATGCTGAGAGCTTGCCAGGCGAGAGGCAAGCCACCGTGTGCTCCGCCACCCTGAGCCAAGGCAGCGCAATGGGGCGGCTGCGCGCGGGGTCTCCTTTGAGTCGGTTCTGGCCGCGCACCGTGACTGCGGCATCGCTTACACAACGGATCATTATTACTTTCCCCCAACCCGAGACTTTCTCTCGCGTTCTGCGTGGTGTCAGACTTCTCGTCTTGAGCCCTTGGTAATCCTAGCCTTTGAGTTTTTTGTTCTTTTGCTGTCTGGTACAGTACGGAGAGACCGCTTGCATTATCATTTCAGAGAGTTACAGCCAGGGAAGGTAGGAGCTTCGGGTATTACGGCTTCAGAAAGCAGCTCCAGCCTCACCCAGGCTCCGTGCCCAGGCACACACAGAGTTTTTAGCCGAGTAGCAGTTAACAAGACATTTCAAGACAAGCCTGCTATGAATCGATAGCTTTTGCCTAATCTGGCTTCCCGGGCTGCTGCGGACTGCCAAACCCCGTAGCAGATGGTCCCGGCAGCTGTGCGCTGCGTTGGACCCTCACCTTTAGCACCCCCAGCTCCCAACAGGGCATCGCCGCGGTGGAAGGGATGGGGTGCTGGCGAGCCCTGCCTGGGGAGATGCCGAGGAGCCTCCCACGCCTCCGCACCCCGGCAAGCCGACGCTCCAGGGCTTCATCTGCTCTATCCCCCTGCAGAGGAGCACTGCTGAAGAACCTTACCAGGACCATTTCATTCTGTAAAAATTCATACTCATTAATACCGATGCAACCATTCAGCACTTGCAATGTATGCTGTGGAGCAGGGTTACAGACCCTAACATCTCAGCCAGGAGGAGAGGAGTTATGCCTTTTGCTGAACCTCAGGAAACAAAGGATTCATGCCATGGGTGTGGGAGCAAGTAAGAGAGATCCGGGAAACAGACGTTACTGGCAGGCATGAATTAAATGCCTGTTTGATACACCTGGAGAGTCTGCAACAACTCTCTGCAAAGAGGTGCTTAAATCACAGCCCTGAGTGCCAGCAGCCAGGCTCTTCTTCACTGGCGGAGCTGCCTTTGCTGCTGTGTAGTATAACAGGCTAATGGTGAGAGCGGTGGCCAGGGAAGAGAGACCATAAAATAAAGCCGAGACAATGTTGAAGGAGAAATATAATATTTATGGGACTGAAGAGACAGAAGAAGGGAGCCTGGCTCCATAGCTCGGTTGCGTGGGCCTCGGGGATGGGGGAGCGGGCTGGGGCGCTCCCCTCGAGGTGGGCTGGGAGGCTGACACCCTCCGTCCCAGGACAGCACCGAGCCCACTTCTTGTCGCCACGGTAGGTGCTCTCACCACTGGGCTGTGGCAGAATAACAGCACATGAACGTATGTTTTTGTATATTATACACATACCTAAATTATATATGAGTATAATTCTAAACAAATTAATATAAAATAAATACACATATTTATATAGAAATTAAACACTGCTTGGAATGAAGCCTTGTGCAGTTCTCAAAGCTGCTGAAGTGCAACGAATTCACCACACTGGGGCCTCAGGGCTCAACCACAGAAACGAAAACTTCCACAAGTCCTACACCTTGATGCGGGCGAAATATTTGCCCAACCACACAGCAGGAGCTCTGGGCACAGCCAGCAGCCGGACATTAAACCCTCCAGAGCTGCAAAATCACGCAGCCCCTAGGAGTCTCCTGCCTCCCTGGGTGCAGAGGGCGAGCAGCCCGGTGGCGGTCCAGGCTTGATCTGCAAAGCAACAGTCCTGCCTCGCACAGCCGGCTTCAGCTCTGCCGTGCACACACCACTCATGCGGCTGTTGACTACTCAATCCCACTTCCAAAGCAGATTTTTGTAGCATTTAGGTGTCCAAAGTCCATTTTCTTGGCTCTCACCTTTCCTTCACCAGAAAATCATTGTTTCTCTCAATCTATCTGCACGAGAGCAAAGAAAACAAGAAGGCTAAACTGAAACTCAGGGAAGTTTTCTCCACCCCGGTGAATTAATGTAATGTTTGGAAGACAAAAACTCAGTCCTACTCAATTTCCGTACTTTGAGGGTTAGTATTCCCCACTGCGAGTCCAGGCCTTGGAAACTGTGTGAAAATCCCAATTCCTACTTTCAGCCTCACTCTAAACCCTAAAAACAATTGTTACTCTCCACTTTCGGTTCTTTGCCCAAGGCTCCTAAAATATCATATGGGGATTTGGGAGCCTCATTTGAAACAAACTGTTTTAATTAAAATAGTAATTTTCAGCCCCAAGAGATGTAAACTATTAAAGAGTTGCCAGGAGGGAGATCTACTAATGGAGAGCAATGAGCAATTATAGCCAATCTGCTGCAGGTTCTCTGAGAAAAACACGCTGGAAAACCAGAGCAGCCACTTGCCAACTGACTATTTATCACTATAGACAGCATTTAATGGTATACAGGTTTTTCCTCCCATAAAGGCTCAGCAAGTGCACTTCATTTTCTCATGTGTCATCAAGTCATTTTGATATAAGAGGGGAGATCAGCAAAGGGAAATGGAAGACACAAATCTCCTCGCCGTTAAATAGCTCTTCAGCACCTGAAACAATGGGCGTGCAGAGAACAAGGGAGGCAGATGAAAATGTTTTTCCTCACGAAAGTGAGCCCTCTGTCTCAGACAATCCTGCTCTTTTTCTCCCACACCCCCAGTATTTCAGGAATATTCATTTGGGATGTACCAGATTTCAGGAATGTTTGGAAACCCCAACCAAGTTCATGTTTCCCTTTTCCCACACAACGTCAAAAGTGGACGCTATCTAATCCAGAACTAAACGCTCGGGTGCTTCCCTGCAAAAGGAAACGTGAGCAAAAGGAAGAAAGGAAGAGGCGGTTTACAATTAAATATTTTTTTTTTTTCCAAATTGCAACATGGAAGAAAAACACCAAGAACAGTAACAGCTTAGGCAAGTTATCCGAGAGCCACCTGCCTTCCTCCTAAATTTACCTTCACTGGTTTAATTTCTTATTCTGGACTATAGACAGATTCACTGGAAGGACAAACCTCAGAAGACAAAAATTGCTTGCTGTTCCAAAGGTCCACATTTCTGAGAGACACTCTTTTCATGTTTCAGGACTGAACGTATGCCATAAATGTAGCTTGAAGGAATTTCACTTCTGTTACGACTTATGGAATGCTTCCTATTATGAAGAAACATTGCCTTGGTTTTATAGCTTCAAGTACACTGCTGTTCACAGACCCAATAGGCTAAAAAGAATACGATCAGCTGGAAATCAACCACACAAAAAGACTGATGTCTAAAAATAAAAACATTTGCATTTTTCTAGTCTGTTCTGGAAATGTATCTGCTGAAGTGTATTTCAGCGTTCAGCAGCAGCATCACTATGGTCCCCTTGGAGATGCAAGGGGACAAGTGTGGGGTGTCTGTACATGTACGCAGGTGTCTACATATGCACTTTCACATATAGATACATGTGTGTATATATATACATCGACCCAGTGTACATCTCCAAAATTTCATTGACTTACCATATTCAACTAAATTGAAGAAAAGCACCCTACTTTAGAAGCCAGGAGATCAAGTTTTCACTTTCAGGTGGCATCATCTCCACTGAAATAATCCAGGATGACCTATATTTGGAAACAAAAAAACCAAAAATAAATTAAAAGTAATTTTTGATATGTGGATTGCTAGTGTAGAAAACAACTCAGTTTAACACTGAAAAACAAAGCATGGTAGCAAGCTTCCTGGAAAAAAAGCCCACCAACTTTTTCAAAGTAAAAACTCCTCCTTTTTTCTGTAAATAACATTCAGTTATTCCTTGTTTTTCTATTCAGGAACCACAGAGCATCTGCCTCTGCCACCCACAGACACAACGGAGAAAGACATTACTCCAAGGAATATCTATTCACGTCAGCGCGGTGACCTACTGGAGATAGCATCAAGATGAAAATTATTATTCTTTTTTATAATTCCCGTCCCGCTTGATTCAAACCTCATTAAATCAAGAGGAATGTTAACCATACATTTAAGCGTGTGTTGCACGAGGCCCTTTTTTCAGAAATGCAGGCATTGTTTATTAATAACAGTGTCATCTGACTCTCTTAGGTAATGAACACCAGCAGATGACACTGTATTTCACCCGTGGCTATACTGTAATAATTAAATAATATTAAGTAGGAGTACTAGGGATGGAATTACTGGGGAAATCAAGACTCTTAAAAGAATTCCACTGAAGGATATTTAAACAGACATTCCACAAGGGCAAATAGATAAATTAAGTTTTCCCTTAGCAGTCTCTGTGACAACAGGAGAATACTAAATAGAGAGCATAAGGGACGTGTTGTAGCAAAATGTTTTGCCTTATTTTTAATTTAAATGTAGTTATATAGATGAAGAGCCTGGAGGCATCAACCATTGCCAATCAAAGCTTACATAATGAATAAGTCTTATAAGTATACTGAAATCATCACTGCCCAGAATTGCTCAAGTCATCTGAGGATGAATTTTTTCAGTATAGACATGTACAAAGTCCTCTCTCTTTTTTTTAAAGTATTTTCAAAAAACATGATTTCTCTTTGGCAAAGAAACCCTTTGAAGCAGTCCAAATAGCCTTTGAAGTTAAAATAGAGAAGTAATTTCGTATTCATACACCCATTTTACCTCCCCCTTCCTAAAAAAAGAAGGCATATAGCTTAGTGAAAAATTTATATAATGACATAGGCGGACTCATCTCATGACATCAGAAGCATTCAAGCAAACATAATGCCATTAAAATGGAAGCGTAAATATCTTTGTGTGTAAATCAAAGACATCATGAACCGAAATATTGGGAAGAAAATCAAGCTTAATTATTTCAGATTAAGTGCCACAATATGTAAGTCAGAATACTGCAATGTATATAGTAAAGTGTATGAAGCATTAGTGGATTGGTAAATATGTACTTGTTATAGGGATTTGTCCTCACTTAGCAACCTAACTTAGATTTACTAAAGCTAGGTGCATGTTTCTTTGCTAAGTCACAAAGGCTATTAAAAACTCATGGAAGTGGCAGATGCCGTACAATCCATTAGTAGCAGGATTTTAAAGCTGTTCTTTTCCTCCTTCTATTCCTATATATGTATTTCTCTCCTTCACAATATTTTCTACCAGTCTCCTTTGTCAGAGATTTTCTCATGTACATCTTTCCAGTGCCTCAGAAAAATGAGAATGGCTGATCTTACTTGAAAACTAAAAGCTTTGAGATAGTTCGCTGTGGAATGATGAAAAATCCCACAGGTTCAAGAAAACAATCGGTAAATACAGGCTTCTACTTCCATAAAATACAATTTGTTAAATACAAACGTTAGCTAATGGAAAGTGTTTTACTGCTGCAAATACAAGTCTGCTTGAAAGACAATCAAGCAGTAAAGCAGCAGCACACAGATATATGGGGGCAGGGTAAATCAAAGGCATGTTTTGCCATTTCTGTGCGCCTTCTTGAAGAGTTGCATCATTTCTGTTTATCCATCTACAGTGGAGAAAGCCACATCTGTATTCAAACTCTCCTTGACTCTGGCAAGTGTCTCTTCTTATTCCACAATCCATTATTTTTTCTTCTACACAAAAATCCCATCCGAAGATCAGCTTAAACTTTTTACCTGAGCTGTCCAGTGGAAAAAACAGTGACCTGATTGTTTGGGGTTTTGTTTTGTTTTTAAATAATTCCTCACTACTTTAATCCCTTTTCATGTATACCAGATGTTTGGGAAGAGGGAAATAGTCTTCTTAAAAAAAAAAAAAAAGAAAAAAAAAAGGAAAAAAAAAATCATGTAACAGGAATGCTCATAAATCTGTATTTATATTGGAAGTAAAAGTAAACTCACCAAAGATGATTTACTGCCTCTTATAATGAATGTGACTATTAGGTGCTTAGATTTTATTAGCATTGTGAAAGAACATATTTTATGTTGAAATACGTAAATACTCATAGAAAGCAAATACAAAAATATTGTAAATATTAAGCATTCAATTACTTCAAGTTATGTAAAAATTCATTGAAAAATAATTTCCTGCCTGCAGAACAATATATTGCCAAAACCTGAAATTTCTACTTTACCTGTGAACCCAATGAATTTGATGGCTTTATTTGGAGTCTACACGAAGAAACGTATGCACGTCTCTCAGAAAGGGGCAGGACAGCAGTTGGCATTTGGAGTGCTGACCACAGGACAGCTTCAGGGATTAATAATGAATCACTTCAACAGAGGAGTAGAATATAAAAGTACCGACTCCAGCAACGGGTTTCTGAAAGACATTTCTTTCTCAAAGACAGTTCTTGGCTATTTTCATGCTGACCAACCCTCCAGCAAAGATTGTCATCCCCCATAGAAGTTTTTCCTGAAAATTAATTTCCGACAACTTACAGCAGCCCATGTGGTTTTGAAACAGCCACAGAATTTTGAGACAAAACTGTAATTTCTGCATTGCCCATGTAGCAGCCATCCAGAACCCTGAGTGCCAGGGTTAGTACAGATTTGTTCTGCAAAGAGGAGGAGGAAGATGCAGGAAAGCAAACGATGACCAATGCCTTCCTCAAAACAAGTAAGAATCATAGACTCATAGAATTGTTAAGGTTGGAAAAGACTCTTAAGATCATCGAGTCCAACCGTTTTAACCTATCACTTCAAAGGCTATCACAGACCATGTCCTCGAGCACCACGTCTACCTGTCTTTTGAATACCTCCAGGGATGGAGACTCAGCCCCTGCCCTGGGCAGCAAAGAACAGTAGCTTAGACTTGCTGACAGCCTGCAGTAATGCTGTGGAGCGAAGTAAAGATTTCTTATGCTAAGTCACTGTGATCACAGATTTGTTCATTGCTAATGAATGCCAGGATGATGATGGAAGATGAAGGTAAACTACAAACAACGCGAGCTGCTTCAGTGAGCGCCTTAAAAATAAAATGAACAAAAATAGTCATAAGGGTAGTGAAGGAAGAAGATGCAAGTTCAGTGAGTACTCTGCAAAACGAAGCAGGAAACCCTACAAATGTACTGATTTAACATCTCCCATGTTCAGACCACCCCAACTATCAGGACACAAAAAGGGCTTTCTGCTAGATGCAGAGTTCTAGTGATTTTGAACTGTTCTGAGTTAGCTCAATCCAAAAATAACGGTAACAATAATAAACCTTCAGCTCTTCCAACTGCATTGATCTGGGGGGGTTACATAGGAGGATGGGAGAGTATTCTTGTTAATTTTATGTTATTTGAATTGATCACTATCTACCAACTTACCTTAAATAGCCAGACACAATGCTACTTTATTTTTCAGAGCTTCAATAAAGAAAATGCTTCCATTTTGTAAATTATACTCCTGCAATTGATAGCACTATTTTGAATGTGGTTATCTCTTGCTTAAATCAAATCAAATACATACCTTAATGGCAAAGCAACATTTTTCATGTGACCCTCCAAATCTGAAAGGACAAAATTAAGTGAGAAACATTATGTATGATCTAACTTTATTACACAGATGTGTATGCCAAAGCACGATACAAGTACAAGGGTATGACTGGTGTTTTTCCAGCCCTCCGCAAGGAGTTAGTAATGAACACTGTCATTTAGGCAATAGGTGAGCAGATTTCTAGACCCAGAACTACTGAAAGCTCCTATCATTTCCCCATGCCCAAAGTATTTTGTTCTACAATGTAAAAACCAATGATGAAATTTAATTAGTCCTTTTCCTCATGACCCCTCTAACAGACTTTTAGCCACGGGCTCAAGAGTAAAACATTTTTAATTGTGCAAGTTTAACCCAATGGTGAGCTAAAATGTTATAAAACTTATGAAAGAGTAAAGAACTAGCAAGTGTGGAAAAATCGGAAAGATACTTAGTTTGAGTTTTATGCTTAACTTTGCCACAGATGAACAAACATTGCCTTTTGCAAAGCTTTTCTGGTTTGCCGTATAACTAAGAAAATAGTTGCAGAAAATATTGGTTTGATGAATAGATACAGTATTCATTTTTCTGTAGATTCCCTACCAATATTCAGGTAAAATGAATACCAAAAGCAGAATGTCCAGAGATGTAGTTGTGTCCATATTAAGCTGGGGAAGAAAAGAGAAGCTCTCTCTATATTCTTCTCTCTCTGGCTTGTCCTCCTTTTCCCTTTACTATAGGGTCCAGCCAGGAAGGGCATTTTCTAGACCGCAAAGCAACGCAGCATTGCTGTGTGCTAAGGGGTGCGCAGTGACAGAAGGTCACTGACTTTTTCCTTAGTAAAAAGGCTTTTCCCAGAAAAAAAATTAACTATTTCATAATATATCTGCTAAGGGGAATTCCAAACTTAGTCATGTGCAACTATTCAAGACTCTTCACATCACATCCACAGTTGCCTGGGAGCTCTGAGATGTCCTTACGTCTTTCCCCCATGATGAATTTGTCTAAAACCTGTTCAGCTAGGAAGGACTTGCTCTCTGCAGGATGGTGTAATCAGACTGCCTTTAACTAGTCAGACCCCCTCGCCTCATCGGCCTGATCTTTATTCAAAAGAACCTGCTGCCTCTGTCCTCTCCTTCCTGCCATGAAAAACCATAGAGCTCTTCCTCAGGAACTACCACGAATTTTTTGCTACCATGCAACCTAGCCGTATCTGCAACACAGATGCTGATAAGATCAACCAGTGAAAGTACCAGCCTTGACTAAGCAGGGTTTCTTTTTTATACAGCTCCTAAAGGGCAGAAGTGCAGCCTTCAGTGAATAAGCAAGGACTTCCCATCACTTTATACATGCATTTTTTAAATACCACCACAAAACAAGCTTTTACATAAATCTTTATGCAGCTTGAAATTATCAGGAACACTGTTGCTTGATAACGGATGCAGCTGTGGAAAATTCCCCCTTCATTTAAGTTTTGAAACATGACTTTAGAAGCCTAAAACTAACTAACTCCCACCAAATTTCATAGTGAGCAAGGTATGCAGCAGGCTGACGGCCACTGTGCTCTGGCAGCTCAGAAGCGGGTTACTCTACTTAAAATGCCGCCCGAGTACGGACTTGCAGCTTGGAGTATCTGAAATGAAACTTAGATTTTATGCTTACCTTCCTATTAAATGACATGGGAAACTTAATTCAGATTAATGCATGTTTATACATTTTAATTGTATATTAAAGTGTGTTTTGCAGATACATAAGAAACATCAGTGGCATATTAACTCATATTAGCTTTAACAAAAAAAAAAAAAAAACATTGACACATTTGCAATTATTCTGCAATTATTTGGAAATTACATTACACGCTAATTGCTCTGACAGGTGCCTAATAGCTTCTCTAAATAGGGGGGTGAGAATTTACCCATGGGTATTCTCAATTATTTTGCTTGACCACCTTTTGCCTCTCCTTAAAGCAATGAAAATATGAAGCAGCAATAACAAGTTTCTGTTCTGCTGGTTTGGGTTTTTTTCCCCAGCAAAAATCGATGTGCTCCTTCCTCCTTGCTTGCCTCTGTGCACCCCCCAGCTCTGTCCTGCTCACCAAGGGAAGCCTTTCTGCCTTTGGCAGCACTCCCAAGCCTCTAAGAGCTTTTCCAGGTTTGCTTCTGAAGCATCTGCGGTCAAAACCTCAGCAGCTTTTTTAGCAAACTGGGCCTGAGGTGGGGACCTCGCCGTGCCTACCACACACCGCAGTCCTTGGCGTGACTGTATGAGCATAGATAATGATCTTAATAAAACTTTCCACACATACTCAGGTACAAATTATCTCAGTCCAAGTACAGATAAACAAATAAACATTTTTTTTTTTTGGTACTATTTCTCTCCGTTAATTTGAAGACTCTTCTTACTAGGCAACCACGCCGTGAGGGAAAGGAATGGTCTTGTAAATCTGAGGGGTCCTGGCCACTGATTCATAAGAGTAATGAAGCTAGAATGAAGATGTAAAAATGATGACATTGATGAAAAATGATGTCAATACAGCTGACAAGTGTGCAGGAAATATAATCTTACCCTACTGACAGGTTTACCATAGGCTGGTCTAGGACAGGACAATCTCATAGAATCATGGAACAGTTTGGGATGGCAGGGACCTTCAAAGGCCATCCAGTCCAACCCCCTGCCATGGGCAGGGACATCTGCAACCAGATCAGGTTGCTCAGAGCCCCATCCAACCTGGCCTTGAATGTTTCCAGGGATGGGGCATCTCCCACCTCTCTGGGCAACCCCTGCCAGTGTTTCACCACCCTCAGCATGAAAAATGTCTTCCTTATATCTAGTCTGAATCTACCCTCTTTTAGTTTAAAACCATCACCCCTTGTCCTATTGCAACAGGCCCTGCGAAAAAGTCTGTCCCCATCTTTCTTCTAAGCCCCCTTTAAGTACTGACAGGCTGCAATCAGGTCTCCCTGCAGCCTTCTCTTCTCCAGGCTGAACACCCCCAGCTCTCAGCCTTTCCTCATAGCAGAGGTGCTCCAGCCCTCTGATCATTTCTGTCGCCTGCTCTGGCCCCGCTCCAACAGCTCCATGTCCCTCCCATGCTGAGGACCCCCGAGCTGGACGCAGGGCTCCAGGGGGGTCTCCCCAGAGCGGAGCAGAGGGGCAGAATCCCCTCCCTCGCCCCGCTGCGGGGGATGCAGCCCAGGAGACGCTTGGCTTTCTGGGCTGCGAGCCCACATTGTCGGCTCACGTCCCGCTTTTCATCTATCAGTACCCCCAGGTTCTCCTCCGCAGGGCTGCTCTCAATCCTTCATCCCCCAGCCTGTATTGATACCCAGAGTTGCCCCAACACAGGGCAGGACCCTGCACTCGGCCTTGTTGAACCTCATGAGGTTCACACAGGCCCACTTCTCCAGCTTGTCCAGGCCCCTCTGGATGGCATCCCGTCCCTCAGGTCTGTCAACCACATCATTCAACTTGGTGTCATCTGCAAACTTGCTGAGGGTGCACTCGATCCCGCTGTCTATGTCATTGATGAAGATATTAAACAGTACTGGTCCCAACACAGACTCCTGAGGGACACCACTTGTCACCTGTCTCCATCTGGACATCGAGCCATTGACCACTACCCTCTGGATGTGACCATCCAGCCAATTCCTCATCCACCAAACAGTCCACTCATCCCATCCATATCTCTCCAATTTAGAGAGAATGATGTGGGGGACTGTGTCAAAGACCTTATAGAAGTCCAGGAAGATGACATCCTTAGCTCTTCCCTTGTCCACTGATGTAGTCGCTCCATCATAGAAGGCCACTAGGTTGGTCAGGCAGGACTTGCCCTTGGTGAATCTGCGCTGGCTGTCTTGAATCACCTCCCTGTCCTCCATGTACCTTAGCATAGCTTCTAGGAGGATCTGTTGCATGATCTTCCCAGGCACAGAGGTGAGGCTGACAGGTCAGTTGTTCCTAGGGTCCTCCTTTCTACCTTTTTTAAAAATGAGTGCAATGTTTCCTTTTTTCCAGTCACCAGGGACTTCACCTGACTGCCACGACTTTTCAAATATCATAGAGAGTGGCTTAACAACTACATCAGCCAGTTCCCTGGCACTCTGGGATGCATCTCATCAGGTCCCATAGAATTATAGATGTTCAGGTTCCTCAGGTGGTCGCAAACCTGAGCTTCTCTTACAGTGGGAGGGACTTTGCTCCCCCAGTCCCTGTCCTGAGGTCCATCCACTTGAGAGGTGTGCAAAGAGAGGTTACCAGTGAAGACTGAGGCAAAAAAGTTGTTGAGTACCTCAGCCTTCTCCTCGTCTGTTGTTACCAGTTTGCCAGTCTTGCTCATCAGGGGGGTACGCTTTCTTTGACCTTCCTTTTCTGGCTGACATGCCTGTAGAAGCCCTTCTTATTATTCTTTTCATCCCTTGCCAAGTTCAGCTCCAGCTGTGCCTTGGCCTTCCTGACCCCATCCCTACACAACCAGGCAGCATCCCTATACTCTTCCCAGGATACCTGTCCCTGCTTTCACTGCCTGTGCGTTTCCTTCTTGCCCTTTAGTTTGACCAGCAGGTCTCGACTCATCCATGCCCGTCTCTTACCGTCCTTTCCTGATTTCTTACGCCTGAGTATCAAGAACTGTTGTGCTCTATGGAAAGCGTCCTTAAAGATCTACCAGCTCTGTTCTGCTCCCTTGTCCCTGAGGGCAGTTTCCCAGGGGGTCCTATTGACCAACTCCTTGAAGACCTGGAAGTTTGCTTTCTTAAAATTGAGGGTCCTGACTTTACTCTTTGCCTGACCCACATCCCTCAGGACTGCAAACTCCACCAGGGCATAATCACTGTAGCCCAGGCTACCTCCAATCTTGACGTCACCAATTAGTTCACTTGTGTTGGTGACCAACAGGTCCAGCATTGCATCCCCTGTGGTAGGGCTGTCTATTACCTGGCTTAAGAAGTTACCCTCAATGCATTCCAGGAGTCTCCTGGACTGCCTGCAGCTCACTGTGCTACTTTTTCAGCAGATGGTTGAAGTCCCCCAGCAGGACGAGAGCCTGCGAGCACGTTGCCTCCTGTAGCTGGAGTAAGAAGGCTTCGTCAACAGGCTCCCTTTGATCGGGTGCCCTGTAGTAGACACCAACCACAGGGTTCCCTTGTCTCGTTTCACATCCCGCCTGCCAGTGCCACAACCTTCCTTGGGCAGGCGTCAGGACATGCTGTAGGGTTCATTCTTCAGGCTACAGCAAAAACATTTTTCCTGTCTGAAGGCAGAGTGTAATCAAATGGGACAAGATCCATGCGGTTTCCATGCTGTCGGAGAGGGAGTCTAAGAAAAAGCTGTTGCAAACCAGTGACAAACCGTACATGAGAGGCACCAACCACCGTGGATCTAAAGATCCTCTCTGTTGTCGTTCAATGAAAACATTTACATATTTTCAAATTAATTTTTCATTGTTAGACTTATGCTATAATATTGTTGCAGGTGTAAGCTAAACAGTAGGTAAGTCCCCTGAACTCGTGAACCATACATCTGCAAAAATCTAAACAAACCCAGAAGAAACAGCCTTTCCTATAAGCAAAAAACAGCAAGTGCCATTTCAGTTAATACCAAGTGCTCTGCCGTCCTTCCCAGAGACCCAGTCTCCCGAGTACTTCGCCACTACAGCCCTCTACAAATTGAAATTTTATGTACATACTGTAACATAACCCCCATATGTTTAATATAGTCTCATTGTGAAAATGCTTTCCAGACTTGTTTGCAAACACTATAATACTGAAAAACAAATGCCAACTCTTGCATTCAAATGAGAGTATTGCCTGTAAAATTGTGACCTTTGTTTTATATATAGACATCCACAGCTGTTAACCAGGATTATCTATACATCCCAAGGTGTATTTCATCTGAAATGCAAAGCATTTCTTTATTGCACGTATGGTTGAGTGGGAATAAAATGAGTTTGTTTCCCTGTGACTGAAAGCTATTTGTATGACTTTCAGATATTTAGAGGTGATTTACAACTTCTGCATTCACATCATGGAAAGATAAACAGGAAAACTGTACTGTGTATGACAATTACTACCCTCAACATCTGTTTTATCCTAAAAATAATTTTATGCAAAAGAGATTCTACCTTAATTATTAGGGCTGACCTAATTCTGTTTTTCTTTAATATTTGCTTTCAGTGGCACAAGACTCATCTTTTGTATTAGGCATAGACAGATTCTGTAGATATATCAGTTGGTCACTTAGGAAGACATACACAGAACTTTTTACAGTGTATGGCACACATCACACTTTTCTTAAGGAGAAGTTAGATGTTGACCGGTATTCGCTTACAGCAAATATGAATTTTATGGATAACTTGACTTGTGAAATCCAACTCAGTGCACGTCTCCATTGCAATTAGGCAGGGCAATAGCCTCTCAGTGGCACAGTGACATTAATTTAAATGTAGCCAGCTAGAGCAAAAAGAGCAGGGAAGGTACAGCTGCAGACTTCAGTGCATGTTGCCTATGCCATCAGGACCTCATCCCACAAGCAAGCTTGCCCTAAGCAAGCCAGGTGAGGCAGGCCACGCTTTATCAGCTGCAGTCCATGCTCGGGTGCACAGATCCGCCAGGCAGCAGCCGCAGGGAGCAGAGCGCGGCGACAGCAGCTCTGCCGGGGCAGCGGTGGGGTAGCTCGCTCACCTGCAACTCAGGTTCCTTAAACAGAAGCACTATTCAGCATCAGCATGTAAAAGAGAGCGATTCTTTCGCCGCAAAATGGTCAACATACAATAAGAATTCTTGTAATAAGAATGCTTGACTTCTCTTTATTAACTTCTTAACTTCAGGGGGGTGGTGGGTTAAGAGGATGTGGGAGCTAACAGAAGAAAGTCATGGAATCCGTGGCCCTCCCTGACTGCCTTGAAGCACTTCTTGTGTTTGAAAATAATTCAGGCTTCCTTCAGCACTCTTATAATTATAGCTATCCATGATTAATTACAGTACTTTATAAATGCACTTGAGTGACACTTCTGATAACACAAAACCTTTTTCTTTACAGAAAATGTCTACAGTGGGCAAAGACTGGGACAAGTGTTCCACTAATTTATGCAACTGAGGTGTCTGAAAACAAAAATACACCATGTTCTTTATTTTAAACACGTCCAAAATAAGTAACTTTGACCAATTCTCATCCTTTACCATTTAGAGAATTATACTGCTCTGCTATTCTGCCTGGCAGCATTCTTACCAGATCAGTCTTAATACTACACAAACATAACTGCAATACGTTGCAATTGCACTGAGTTCAGAACGTTTTGTTTCCAATTTCCTCCTCACAGCCTTGTTTATGCTTTAGGTATTAGTATTCAGAAGTTGAGGATTCTTGCCAAGCTTACTCCAGGGACTTCTAATGGCTCTGAAGCCTAGTCTTTGTTCCTAACACATTAATAGATAAGCTCTGCGAAGCAGTCATTTATAGCTAGTCTTTGCCTCTACGTTAACTAAAGATGTAACTCAAAACCTTGCTTCTAGCTCAGCTCTCCTACACACCCGAAGAGGGTAAGGCTATTTAAAAAACCGCTAACGTGAGCACTCTTGATGACATCACACAACAGAGCAATACAGCCCCAAACGTTATCCCACCTTCCCTGGCGGGTTGTACAGACAGTGCTGATGTCCAGGACACTGCCATGGGAGCCAACCCGCCAGAATGAAACATGTCTAAGCGACTGCAGCAACCGCAGCGCACATACTCCCTAAGCAAATACCATAAGCTTGCAAGGAGGAACCAAAGTTCAAGTGCTGGGGGCTCCTGGGGTAGTAAAGCGGTGGTGATGCAGCAGATGGGAGCTCCCACCGCCCCGAGATGCTCGTCACTGCTGGGGAGTGCCGTCGCATGACAGGCCTGACTTCGCTCCTGCTGGACAAGCTTGAGAAGTACTTTATGGCACTGGCAAGCATGGGTTGGACAATAACCAAAATCTCCTTTCTTCGAGCTTGCTGCAGTCTTCTTGACTCAAATATTTAGGTTGGACTCTGATAGATTCCACTGCTAATAGTGTTTCCTACCACCTTCTGTTGAATGCTCAAGGAAGTTAGCAAATCCAGGGAAGTACCAAGTTTTTCAGATTAACCAAGTCTCCCTCCTCCCTCCCTCCTTTCCCTCCTGTTTTACATTGTACTAAAATTATTTCCCACGTCTTAAGTCAGATTCGATGACTTCAGAAGACCTATTTTCTACTTCATTTATAATTTTGCACTTTTTATCAGCAGTTTCACCACCCCTGTTCAAGCTGGTTTTCTCATGTTCTCTTTGAAATGGTTTCTTTCAACAGATGTAGCATTTCTAGCACCATCCGCTGCGCAGCCAATTTGGTGCAAACATCCTGTGATTCACTAAGCCGTGTTGGGAAGATCAAGAGTGCAAAAGTTATGAGAAGGGGAGAGGGAGGGGGAAAAAAGAGACTTGCTAATATCATTGACCCAAATTTTACCATTCTTCAACTTAAAGTTAGCAGCAGTTGGAAATTCAACCTCTCGTACACACCAAGCCATCCATTCAGTATTTTGAAGAGAACTATATATGTCCAAAAAAAGGGAGAAGCATGGAAATGGAAATGAGATCTGCTTGAAATATTCATTATTTCTCAAGAGTAGTTTTGAAATTTTTCCATGTGCCTCTCATATACAATACTATGTGATTAATTAAAGCAAACAGAGAGCATTAACAGTAAAAAGCACCATATGCACACTTACATTTCAATACACATGAGAAATTGCTTCTATATGAGAAAAAGCCCTGAAAGCTCCCATTTCATTCAGGCTTCGAATCCGCAAACACTGATGAAAACTCTTCAGGCATTGGCCAACACTCACATTGCTTTTTTTAAGTCTCTCTTGTAAGTGTTTTAATAGACAAAAATTAACATTTGTAGCATAACACGGAGAAGAACCTCATGAAAAGAGATGATTGTGAAATTACCATTTTTTAGTTCAATCACACTGCAATGAGCCATCAGAAAAAGCAAACATTGAAGTGGCATGGGTTTTCTCAGGTGGCAGATATGGCTTCATTACTGTACCTATAGCTCCTAATTCCCTGTTAAAACTAGAGCAACTGCTGGAGGTGATGCTTTTGGAACTGGATGAGGCTGAAGGTACAGCACTCAGCAGCCGTTTATGACCGATAGATGGAGATGGTCTGTCCAGCTTTGTCATCAGAGCATCTTAAAACCTGTGAAGCATTTACCAGCCAACGACTGATGTCTGTCACTTTCTAGAAATCATGCAGAGTTATCATCAGGCAAGGATCTCCTTTTGATGGCAATGTCTTCCTTCTCTTAGAAGATCAGCAATCCTTTGTGAAGTCAGAAGCTTGGTATGTAACACGGAGATACTTAACCATCACTTGAACAGAAACTGTGGAGCAATTTTCCATGCCAGACAAAACCAATATTGCACTCCCCAAAATGCAGTGTCCTCATAACAGCCCTTGTGCTTTCTAAAACCTATATCAATCAAGACCCACACTGTAAAATTCAATACTTATGGCATGACTTTTTGATATCACACAATGCAGGGAGCGTGACTCCAACAGGATGCCTACAGTTCCAGTGCAGAACCCTGCAGAACTCAAGTGGTTTGTTTATAAACACGGGCTATATATTTACCAAATTATACCAAATGGACCATATTACATCATAAAGGTCATGACTGATAACCAACTTAGAAATATGTTACCCATGGGAGATGTATAGGAGTGTTGATGTATACAGTAAGTACAGTCATTAAAAAGCATTCAAAAATAACTGCCTACTCCTGGGCTTACAAAGAAATAAAGGTGAGAAAGATGACTTTGCAAGTAGGAAAATCAGATGTAACTCAAAGATCAATGGAAAGGCAAAGACTTAAATTAGAAAGACTGTGACACTAATGAAGGATAATACTGTCTTCAGCTCTCAACAGCAAGAATGGAAACTCTAGGATGCCAGTAATCAAATTGACAAAATGAAAATCTAAACTTTCCATGTGAATGTAACCGCAATCAGAATGACTCTGAAAAATAAATTCACGTCAGAAGCAAAAAAAAAAAAATCAAAAGCATTAATAAGAAATCAGAGGATTTGAAGGAACTGGCTGTAAGGCATGCCAATTTCTCTTTTTTCTTAAGAAGAGCAGTCTTGTAGGAATGTCAAAGAGTAAATAATCTAGTGAAGTATCATTACGGTAAAGCTACTTTAATGCTACATTACAGTATATCTAGTTTGACTATTGTAAATCTCCTTCTGTGCTTCCTAGTAGTTACTTAATGAAAAACAAGCAAAAGGATGTGTACTGCTATCCTATCTGTTCCTACAGCACCTAGAAGCCCGAGTGCCACTGCAGTAGCTTTTATTCAAACATGACAAAAAGACAGTTTCTGCATTGAAGCAGGAATGATCATCATCAATCCCACCACAGCCACTAAAAGCACAGTATTTTTGCTTCTTATAGTAAATAAATCTTTAAATGTTCATGCTCTAGCAAAATTCTCTTCTTAAACACATACATAACTACGTCAGTCTACCCTCAGTTATTCAGACACAACTGACATTTTCAGGGAAGAGACTCAGTGAGACTCAAACAAATAAAAGCATACATGTAAATAAAGGCTTAATTTCATGGTAAAGCTGTCTAGAAACAGTTTCTGATAAACTTAAGGTGTTTCTAGAACAGTAACCTTTCTTTGAAAGTGGCCATTACCTGATACCTCATAACTGTAAGAAGGAGAAACATGTGCAATGTTATTTTGCCTGGGTGTACCTTCTTATTTTTGCTTTTTAATGGTTACCCCTACACTTGTAGTTTTTGCACTGTGCAATGGTTACAGTTCCTCCAATTTAAGTATGAACTGCATGAACAAGTACTGCCTTTTATTGTTAAACCTCATCCTCTTCTAGCCTACTACATTGTTAAATTACTCCATTTTATGCACAAAATATCTGGCATGTTCCATGTCAAATCAAGCATTGGCACAGCATATTATGCCTCTGTACACAACAGCAGGAGCAAGAGAAGTGTTTATACTTTACTGAGCTAGCAAGCAATCCATTACTTGAATTTTTTCCTGTAGAGTTTGTCAAGTCTCTCAAATTAAGTTTTACATAAGATGTTCAATTTTTACACAGCAGACCAAACAACTTGTCTGAAACATGGCTTTAATTAAAATACTCCAGCATCTCATTTCTGTGCATGCAGGGCTCTTTTAACCAATAAAAAAAAAAAAAAGAAAAAAAAGGGACTGGACACTGGATCTGAGACAATGGTGATCTGCTGAAGGGGGAAAAAAAAAAAAAAAAAAGAGAGCCAAAAAAGAGTCACACAACCACCAGCAAGGAATAAAGGAGAAGTGTAGAGCCAAGCTCCAGACATCCAAACTGAAATCCTTTTTCTAATGGGATCATCCTTCATCTCCCACGGGAATAAAAAAAAATGCTACAAGCATCGCACTTGGCATACAGTAGTTGCCTTCCTGCTCTGCGCAAGATAGAAAGTTCTTCACAGGAATAACTGGGATCAGGATAGCAAAATGCCTTAGGAGAAGACAATGTAAAATTAGTCCACTCCTAAGCGAGCTGCTGGACATCTGCTTCAGGCTCTGAAAGCCCCAGACGTGATAAATAGATATCCATTAACATCCACAGGTTGCACACAGACATGTCAGTAACTATAAAATAGCTGCATACACAACTGTTTGAGTGCACAGTTTGTATAGACTAGTTAAAAATACATCTCAAACTATTAAAAATTATCAGGGGAAGCTCCACAGCAAGCTTAGAGGAGACGCGAGTGCTACACCAGCCTCCCACCGCCTGGGATGTGCTTTGGAGGCATTCAGCTCAGGCTGGAATACGCCTTTTAAGAAGCTAGGCAGTCTGCATTTAAAGCAGTTTACATATGTGAAAACTACCCACAAATTCAGGGCAAAATGCCTAACTACTTTCATCTGAGAAAGAGACAAAAGTATTTCAGCTAAACATTAGAGTTTTGACACACACATTTTTTAAATACCCAAACTTAAATTAACTGCAAGACATATACCTGAGGTACAAGGCAGTGGTTGGTCTCAGTAAAAGTACGAACAAGACGTGAGTTTTGGTGGAGAAAGTCCTTTGGCAAATGAATGACAGATCCAGAACAGGAAAACAGAATGACTGATTTTTGACCTTCCATCGCTGAAAACAGCGAAGGGTCTGGACGGTTCTAAAGTCTTAAAAAACAAGCATTTAAGAGATTTATCTGAGCAGTACTCCATGATTCAGAACTGGAGAGTGTTAAGGGAAAAGCTACAAAAACATATTAAAAGATTAGAAAGCAGGACAACAGAGAAAGATCTGCAGAGGTCAGACTACTTAGTTTATCAAAGAGGAGGTGAAAGGGGAACTTTGATCACAGTTTAAGAACCTAAAAGGATAATGAAAATCTGCCATAGCAAGCACTTCAATCTAGAGACGAGCGTATATCAATTCCAGGGTTACAAGTGGAAAAGTGCCAGAATCACACAGGAAAAAAGAAACTCTTGAAGTAATGGTGTGGATAATTAATGACTGAAGAAAATTACCGAAGGTTCTCATGGACGCTCTACTGCCAGAGGTCTTTAAACACAAGACTGAGTGTTTCTCTGCAAGAAACGTTCCAGTTCAACCCGAATTATTGGACCTGAAATAACTCAGAGAAATCCCACAGCCTATGTTGTGCACTGCTCAAACTAGATGGACCCCAACTTTGTTGAACCCCAACACAAAACAAAAAACACATTTGCACTAATGTTTTTTGCACATACTATTAGAAAGCACACAGAAACACACCAGGTATAAGAGTACTTCTATTAAAATACTCCTTAGGGCTAACAGCGCAAAGAGGCAGCAGCAAGTAGGCAAACACTCTTGCCACCGTTACAGGAGCCATATTCCTCCGTTCTGAACGGATTCAGAGAGGAGCATCTGGTGACAAATTTCTGTGCCTCAAAATCCATCTCTGCTCTTTCCAGAGGGTCAGGGACCAGATCTGACCCAACCTAAGTAACAAAGATAATTACCGTGTTCAAAAACATGCGGGTTGCCAAAGTATGCTCCTCTTCCACCACCTGCTTCCTTGTCTTTTCCACCTCCCAAAAACACCTCTGTTGCAGAAACGACAGGCTGGCTGAGATCTGATATGGTTTGCTAAGTAACCCTCCCAGTGGCTGTTGCACAGTTGGCCATCGTCAGCTCCCTCCAACTCAAATTGCATTGCACTTAATTGATTCATTAAGGTAATCACTACTGTCATATCATGTGCTCATTACAAACAACAACAAATTATTCAAAATATGTTTTCCCTTCTGAGCAACGGTATCAAATATATTAATCAAAAGTTGGTTGGCTGTTTCAGTCGCTCATTATCTGTGTGCCATTTATATAATAAAAAGCAAATGAACAAGCATCTTGCCATCAGTCAGCTATTTCATTTTTCCATGATGAGTTCTAAAATTTGTAAATTAAACAAGCAGTGGTGTTCCTGATTTCTATGAGGAAGGTTTTGACCAAAAATATATTTCATCCATGGACAAATCTGGTTTATATCCAATAACTTTTCAGTTTTCAAAAACTCTGCCAAAGGCTATTACTGGTGGTAGAAGGCAAAACCGTTATGGAGAAGCCAAAATTTTCACATTATACACAAGAAAAATCACACCAGCCATAACAAAGTTATTACCTAAGAGTGAAAAATGCTTATATATGAACTTGATCTAAATTCAAAATTTGGGCTCTTTGCCCAAAGAAGGACTTCATACACCACATCTTATCGGGTAGGTGCAAAATTAGCACATAAGTGATTTATATAAATTTCTTTATACTATACCCTGAATTTGGTATCCTCTATTAGCACAGCAGATGATCAAGGTCTGCAGACTACGTAACAAAGCAATGAAGCGGTAGTAGCCATAGTAGTTTAAATCAGAGCAGCTGCGAATAATTCCCATTATGTCAGCTATGTGTTTCTGGCAGCTGACGTACCATCATCCAGGTCTCCAATTGCGTGTCAGCCTTCTCATTTAAAACCTACCCAAGAGGTTCAGCTAGATACCCACAGAAATGTCTTAACTGACAGTGATTCCCTCTATTCTGAAGATTAGCAAATTGAAAGAATTATGTGAGTGACTATTCCCTCTAAAGAGGAAGTATTCATTCTTTACAGAATTAAGTCAATGCATTATGTATTTCTTGCCATAATACTATTTGTGTTTTCTCAAAATGGGATTCAGGGCAGGGGATGCTCCTAAAAGCCCATCAGGATACCATAATTTGCTGTAGGTGTTCATTGTTTTATACAGCTCATTTTACACCATCCTTCAATTAGTCATAACGAGTTACCTTCAGTGCAAAAGGTGACATTCTTTGGTTCCTCCGGAAGCACCAGAATACAAATTTCCAGTTACCTTTGGCCTCACGGATGACAGAACCAGCTGCACTAGCAAGTAGAGACTGTTGTATCACCTCGGGTAGACCAGTGTACATGGTCCTCTGGGTTTCTGAGGCTCTCCTGGACATGTCAAGGAGCAAGACGGTGCCTATCCAGCAGCCTCATGCCATTCACGTGCCTGGCTGTCCCACAAGGAATGTACCTGCAGACCAGAAGAAAAGGATGGCCAAAGAAGATAACAGGACAGCCGAGGGCTTGCATGCTCTGATCCGCCGTGGGGCTGGCAGAGGGGCACGCTGCCCGCTGACACCAGGTGAGCACAATGTAGTACATCGTCCGCATGCCTGCCTGTGCAGGGACAGTTGCACTTTTGTGCTTCAAACGATGTTACGTTTCCATTTTCCCAATTTTTGAGGCAATCTGCAGAGTGGCAGAGTTTGAGTGAGGGAGAGAAGAGTCAAGAGGGTGAGCATGAAAGTATTGCAATAAAGAGGGATGAAATGAAGAATAAAGGAGATGGCCTGATGTGATAGATTGGCTGTCCTATCAGTGATGATAGTTTTTCTACAAATCATCAGAGCTCTTGCCTTGAAGACAGATTGTCCAATTCATCTTTGTGGGAGCACCACTGAGACTCTGGGGAAAGAGGAGAGGCAGCCAGGAGCAGCCGTACACAGGGCCAGGGGCCAGGACGGGCAACAACAGCTTTGCCCTGTTGGCACCCATGATGCTTGCGAAACAGTACTGGCAAATTGTTATTTTCTACTACCATATTATCATCTTCTCACTTCTAATGAGCTAATAATTTGAGGGAAATTAATTACAGCAAGAACCAGGGCAATGCTAACAGATAATCACATTAGTAACACTGCTAAGTGCACAAGGGTGTTGCTATTCGTGCTGGCTGGGAGTGGCAGCCCATTCACAAAGCGTTGAAAGCAGACTGGCTTGTCACTCAGCTAGTCCTAGCTACAGCAATATTCCTTTGCCTTTTAAGACAATTTCTTGTTTTTCAGGGTTATCTGTGAAGCAACAGATCTGAACTCTATTAACTCTACGCCTGACACATTGTTTATAAAAAATCCCGAAAGCTTCATCCCTTCATACTGAATGCTTCCTTGGAGAAGGAAATACCCAAAGAGCTGTAAGTCATGTAATTATTATAAATGAAAATATCAAGCCATAAAGCATATTCTAGCACTGTTCATATTGTTCAGAGGAAGAGAATAATGAAGTAGCAAAGCTTTGTTTAGACTTTCTTTTTCTAATACAATCCAAAGAAATCCTACACTATCACCAGGGCTATTACCAGACAAGGTTAAACAAAATACCAGGCAGGTTAAATCGTGCTGTGAAATACCTAGACAAAGGGTATTTTTTACAAATACATTTGTAAATAATACTCTTTGGGGACACAAAAAAATGTATTTAGGGGGAGGAGGCACTTTGAACTCAGTAATATGATATCATGTATCAAAACAGGACACCATAGGAGCTGTCTTCATTTTTACAATATTTAAAATTGTTTGTGCGTTTTACTCATTAAATCATTTAATACATACATAGGTATGTATGTACCCTATGTACATATACTATGTACAGAACATCAGTACCACATGGCTCAAAGGTAGCTTTAGCCCTGTACCCTGTTTTCAGCAGTAGCCAGTGCGGGAAGGGAGGAAGAACAGGGCAAGCGTGTACAGACTTCCCTAGGAAACTCTTCAGCCTCCTAGGTTTTGCAGTGTAGGGATAAGAAGTGGTTCTTTAGTAGTCACATACCTCTGTATTCTTTGCCCTTTAGAAAAATGCAGGCCTTTGGTGCAAGTCACCTTGGGTGAGCAATGGCTTGATGAAGAAACGCATCTGAGGTTACTATGACAGGTTTGCAGTTTCACCTTCTTACACAGGATCAGAAGTTAAGGAGCAGGTTCACAGTCACCATGGCCCTTTCTTGAAAAAAAAAAAAAAGTCTAATGCCACTTTAGAAATTAGAGCTTAACAAATTTCACTTTAGGAAAAGAGTTGAAACCTTCATTTAAATAGTGAAAATTCTGCAGGTTCTGAAAAGAAGAGATTTGCTAGAAGTCTTTGAAATAAGAAGGGAGAATTAGACAATATAATTTATTTAGACTTTCAAGCCTCTTTTAAAGAGTACTATGAGAAAACACCATAAAAACAAATTTTCAGAGGGCAAAATGAAACTATACTGTGGTTAAAATCCAGTTAAGACGAATCAAATGAGGAGTGAACAGCTGATATTCAACAACGCAAGCAGAGATGTTTTCCAGAACAAGTACTTGCATTTAATATACAATTGGTTTGGAAAAACACTTCAGAGATAAATGCATGTCTGAGCAGAAGTAATATATCTATTTTCCTTGTCAAATTGACACATCATACATGAACTTTCTTTGCTTGTATGTGATGAAGAAAAGTCTGTCACTTTTTTGACCACTGAAAGAGAGAAGAAAGCATAATTTTACAAAGTTTTCCTTTTTTATATGCGTAAGACACAAAAAACCCCCACCCCTAGACCAGTTGCCTATTAGTTGAGAATTGCATCTACTCAGTCTTGGTGACTGCAGGCAGCTAACACACCACGGCAGGTTTTAATTTGTTAATTCCAAGCCTAAGCAGAATGGCCACGTTGGAAGAGCCAAACTCTTCAGGGAAAAACAGCACAGATGTATTATGGGAAAATATGCTATGACTAGTGCATTCTTGGAACAAAACCATGCAGTACTATTTGAGACTACAATCTATGACCAAGTCATTAAAAAAGCACCTAATAAACGACGTTACTTTCTTTATTCTTTAATTCTTTATGGCTATGATTCTTCTGATCACTTCCTTGAGAATTATTTCCAAGGTATCTAGTGAGAGGAGAACAAGTCACATGCACTGGCTGGCTTTCTACTTGTTTCAAAGGTAAGATAAACTTAAAGGATCACCACCTCTTGATCTTCAAGCACAAGGGCCAAAAGAAAACCAACAGATTATAAGAAATTACTGTCAACAGATTCATGAAAAAGCTGACACTACAAGATCTACTGTTCCCACCCAGGCAGAGCGAAGTGTTGAAGGCAGACAGCTGTATTGTTCAAACTGAGGGCACACGCATGCCAGGGTAGTGTTCGAAAGAAGGGAAGAATGAAGCGTAGCTAACTAGAAGTACAAAGGCAAGGGGTTCAACCAGGGACACTTTTACGTTTTGCCTCCAACTGTTAGAAAGTAGACATGAAAGAACAACAGATGAAAACAGACTTGGAAGTCTTCAAAAAAGGAAGCATTTTACTGGTTCTGCTTAGTGTGAGACAATTCACTGAAACATATTGGATGATGTCAAAAGAAAACACATTCTCACCTACTGGCTAGTTGCTTAGGTCAAAAGAGGTAATCTTCTCAAAGCTGCCTTATCCTGCTGCACTAGGATGACTTCAGGTGACTACATCCTCCTTCTAGCTGACTTATCTCAGCCCATTCCTCTGCTCTTTGGCTGGGTTCTGGACTAACTTTAGTCTACTACTTCAGCAGAAAAGCCATCAACAGTGGGACAGTTCATCTCAATTGTGTGGCCAACATTTCTTGCAGAGTCTGCAATGATCAACCTCAGGATAAAGAAACCCACTTCATTGGCCAGATCAAAAGATGCTTATACCAAGCCAAAACCAGACCATGTCCTTTTCATCCAGAAATATCATATCAGCCTCAAAGTACTTTTTCAACTTGAGAAGCTTTTCATTTATCCCTGTCCTGCCCTGTTGCTAACACCTCCTTGCCTACATGCCTTGAACTGGGCAGGGCATGCTGGAGTCTTCACAGAAATCGTCCCAGCTTTTCAGCTTTAAAGTTTCTTCTGTATTACAGTTCTTAACATTTTTAGAGAACAAAGTATTTTGTGTATAAGCATGCAGAAGTTATCATCACCTGTCTGCTAGCAACAACCATATTATTATAAAAACATTTGCGCAAACCAAACCTCTTCCACTCCAGGACTCTCCTGACACTGTTGCCTCATGTCGCCTGACATCCATTTCACTCTTCTTCTTCTCCTATTTTTTTTCCGCTAGCTACAATATGATCTGCTTGGGTTACTTTTTGCCTCTTTCATTTGTAGTCTGTTTGTTTAAGATTATTTCTAGATAGATATACGTACATACAGACATGTTAGTCACATCTTTTCCCTATGGGTACATATGGCTGTATTTCTTGTTCTCTTTGTTGAACTCCTCTTTTCCACCTCTGCTTTCACTTTTCCTTATCTTTGCTTTCCTGCACTGCACTTTCATCCTCTCCTTATTCTCTCCTAGTTTTCTCAAAAACATTCTCCCCTCACAGCTACAGGCAAAAAAAGCAAGAAGGCGAGAGCAAAAAGAGACTGCCCATCACAAGAGCTGGAAGGGTGACTGCATAAGAGGTGTTCCTATTGCGATAAAATAGTTTGCCATGGATCTCTCCCTTTGCTACTTCGCATGTTGTGGAATAGGAGGGCATTTTAAAAAATAATCAAAATAAGCCAAGTATTCTTGTGGTTTAGTGCACAGAGGTTTCTCAGTAGTCACCAAGATGTCAGTCCTGCTAAGAGCCATCTTCACAGGATCAGCATGCGAGATTAATTTGCTGTAATAAGGCCTTTAGGTTGTGATAAATAAACCAGATTCAGGACTATTTAAAGTAAATGTTCAGCCTCCAGGAAAACACCGTAGTTGGCCGAGGGAAATAACATCAGCAACACAGCAGGAGGCAATCTGCTCTTCGAGTTAGCACTGGGCAAAGGGCCATCGCACATTTTTGTTTTCTCATGTATTATTCTCATTGGAGAGAACTTTGCAGCCCTCGGTGTTTATTAAGCTATTATATTCATAATGGCTTTTAGCAGGAGAGTTCTTGACTGACTTTTGAGCCAGTTCCAACTAAAAATTGTGTCTTGTTTCAGTTGGAGAAACCATTCTTTTCTCTGTTACTCTCAAAATATTATGCTTTATTATCAAGGTGAACCTCACAACATGCTAGTGAGAAAAAAGGCTTTTTAAAGAAGAGAGCAAGTCTAATAATTAATTTTTGAACATCACCAGCTTGAGCGGATTCCCGGCACTCTGCATCACTGATATACCTCCTTCTACCTTTCTCCTCAAACCGTTGAGTAGGTACGCAGGGAAAATTTAGCTCTTTGAAGGTTTTTAGATATCATTGGATAGAAGCAACCTGGGAGACATCTGACATCAGTTAGTTTTTTCAAGTTTCAAAAAGAAGCAGCACCATATTACCAGTCCTGTCTAGTGAATCAATGACATGTTCAATTCTGAGAAAGGAGCTTGTCCTGTAAGTCATAACTCATCAGATAAAATACTCCTTTAGGATCAAAATGAAATTTAGACCTGGAAAGCACATTTGAAACCCCTCTCTTCAGTAGGGCAAAGATTACCTGTGCAGAACTGTTATCTGAAACAAGAAATTAGTATACTATCTCGCCCTACCGTGGGGCAATATTTCAAATAATAGCAAGCTCCTGAATGGGTTATTTTTCCTGTGTAAACATTGGAATTTTCTCCTGTTACAGGCTCGCTACCACAACTCCGCTTCACTCCACCAGACATATACTTACGCAGCCATATGAAAATCTGATGTGTCATAGGATTGACTCTCAGGAGTACCATGCTCCCACATTTGTCATCACTGTTTTAATTCTGGGAAAATTAAACAAAACAAAACACCCATTATACAGACACCCCAGACCTCATACTGCAACATTTTGCCTCTGGTCTTGCAGCTGCTGCATTTTCTGCTTTACTTGTGTCTTTGAGACCCACCCTCAAGAGCAGGCACTGTACAAAGAAACCCTTTCCAGGAATTATTGGGGTGTGTGCATGCATGTCTGTGTATGTATGCATGAGTACATCTTAGAGCCCCAGGTTTCATCTAGAACAGGTTTTTCTTTATATACATTTTCTGGAAAGTCCTAATGTCCTAGGACTTATCAGGCATAGTCCTGAAAACTCTTTGAGTCCTTCCTGAGCTTTTCTTCCTATGTATGTCACCAGAGATTCTGTTTCGAGTATTGAGCATGCTCAGGGTTTAGCATTTAAGCAACAGCTACATGGAAAACCTCTTCCAGCAAGCTGACACGTCTATGGGACATGTCAGCATCCTCTTTCTCCCCCTTCTCTCCATTAGAGCTACCAGCTGATCTAAGTTCACCTTCCAGGTACCATCAGACCAGCCATGCCTTGCAGGGTTTGTACAAACCAACACACCCGTCTAACCCTAACTTCTCAAAATTCCCATGGATGACTTCTGATTTCAAAAGGCTGAAAAGAAAATAGCACATCCAACAGAAAGGACGCTTGTCTGAGAATTAAGAGACCTGTACTGAGGTTTTTTTTGCTCTGCCACGTATCCCTTCTGGGGGCCTTTAACAAACCACTTCAGCTGGTTTTTTTCTCTTTCCGCTGCCACCTTTGGTGTAAGGAGATGGTGTTTGTTGGTAAGCCCCACCGCAGGACCCCCCAGACTGGGCAGGAAGACATCCATCCATGCTCACAGGTGAAAACATATTACAGACCACAGAGAAAAGTGGCAAATCTAACGACCAGCTGCCACCATGCAAACCCTGAGCAGCACTGAGATAGTGTGCCAAAAGTGTTAGAAAAACAGAATCTCACTGCATCGTCCCCAGACATTTTCCCAAAGACGAAAGGACCAGTACCATACTGAGAATCGCTATGCAGAGTAATGACAAGATCTCTTCTGAAGGGACTCATTAATCCCCATCTACTGAACTGCGGCAGGGCCAGGCTCTGCAGCGAGAAGACGGACAGCAAGGAGACATCGCCCACACCATCCCGTGATCTGCACATCCTGCCTTTTGCCCTATCAATACCAAAACACATAGTTACTTCCCAACTTTGTGCTACTTAAGTTAACAATTATTACTGAAGTAATTTTCTGAGGTGTTGAGGTCAGCAAAGCACTAGGAAGAATCATAGCTAATGAGCAAGCCATCGCTGCTGTAAAATGAGAAGTGCCGTAAGGCAGTGGAGAGTATCATATTAAAATTGGCCATAAATTTACAACTGCCAAATGGCATCTCTCATTTTATTAAGGGTAGTTTTTTTAGTTTAGTAGTTTTTAAAAGACTAAAGGCATACAGCTTTTGAACTTAGCCTAATCACCTGCAAACACATTCTGAACTCACTGTGTCAGTAACGAGAACAAAAGCAAAAAGAAGGGCTCATAGTTTCACTAACTTCCCTTGTACTTCTAGCTCTTAAACAATTTTGATAACTAGTTTGAGTGAGTTATGTACGTGTCTTAACTCTCAAGCAATGATTTCTCAGAGATAAATGTGTTGTGCAAGTAAGGGTTCAAGATAGGCAGTTTTGCAGCGCACATTCATAATTTCACTTAAAAGCAAATCATTACAGCCACAGCTGCTGTAACCCAAGACTGGAGCTGGACAAGGGAAAAAAGGAAAAGTGTTTTTGACCTCCAGGAGAGCTCGGTCTGCTGGGCATTCGCATCTCTGCAGTGTTCGTGCAATTGCCCGGCGAGTCCCTCGGGAGCCGCCGTCTCGCCAGCCCAGCCCGGGGGCTGCGCGCGCGGCGGTGAGGTGACGTCACCACAGACGCACAAAAAGCAAAACCCACCCTTTCTCCAAGTATAGCAAGTGTGATGTCAAGCAGCTGGTCCCAGGCCTTGCGCTGTTCCTACTACTTAAGTAAATACCCACAGCAGTTTACGGCCAGTTCTAGAGCCAAGTCTTGAGTGCCACGAACTGAAAGGATTTTGCTGATGTTTTCATCCCAGACTACCTAGAGTCAATGCACTTTAGTCCCAAAATGCTGCCCCTCTCCCACCGGTCTCCCCAAAACATAACCAGCCTGTTTCATGGAAAAAAATCAGCCAAGCAAGGATCTCTTGATGCAGTTTGTCACTTCCATCAACAACGCGAGTTCAGTTTGCGGCATCCAAAATGGTAAAAATAATAATAATATAGGAAGCAACACAACTGACATTTAAAAGAATTTGATTGATGCTAAAGCCTGTGGGGAAAAAAAACATGGAGCTTCAGAAGGGGTAGGAACACTACTCACTGAAATAAACTTTGAGACTTAAAGGTCTTAACCCGGGGAAAAAAAAGAAAAAAACAAACAAACAAAATTTTTGTTCCTACAGAACAACAACAACAAAAAACAACAACAAAAAAAATGTAATGCTATTGAGGATGCAGTTTCAAAATGGTGAGAAGTCCTAAAAGCCATAATACATTCTGGCTAGAAAACAAATTGTCTCCACAGTATTATAGGATTTAAAACGAGCAGATTGTGTCAGTGGATTTAGCATGATGAATCAGGTAAATTGGAGGCTGAATCATCACTATATCCCCAGGCATCTGCAGTGAAATAGAAAGGAAAGGAAGATAAAAAATTAGAGAAGCACCTAGAGGATGTTCAGAAAATCACAGGCAGAGGCAATATCGAGTGGGGAAAAAAATAACACCGATGTGGAATGTTTGCATCAGGTTTTTTAATGACAGGTAGCGTTTGGGAGCTCTGCAGAGACACAGCAGAGAGGCATCGGAGCATCACAGAGCAGGGGCTGAACCCAGAGAGAACTGGACCACCACAAATTAAACACAACTAAAACTGGAAGAAGAGAAAGGACCTCTGTGTAAGCGATTAGATGGAAGTAACAAACTGAAATCTCCAGAACTTAGGAAGAAGGAACCTGAACTAACTCCACCAGCAGCTGCAGGGCTGCACTTCATCACCTGCTGCCCCAGGCTTTAGGTGAAGCCATTCTCGCCCCCAGCCCAGAAAGCTTCCCAGCCCGCACAGCAGGAGCTTTCCGCAGGTTTGGGAACAGCCCAGCGGCAATACCTTCTCCGGGCACCCTTCCTCCGCCTCCAGAGCTCAACTCTTCTGCCCGACTTGGGGAGGCAGACAACAAACCAGCCGCAGCGAGCTGGGTGTCGGCGTGCTCTGCGGGGAGGGGGAGAGCTGCTCTGGGCGGGTGCCGCGGGGATGTGACGGCAAACACGGTGCTGTCCGTGCGTGGGGTCTCCAGGAAGGCTTGTGTATTGGCAATATACGCACCAAATGCCCTTACCACACTAAGTAAAGCTGCGTAATTATGTGACTAAGGAGTTTACCAGCGGTTTGCATGAGCTTTCTTAAATCACTTTTAAATTGCTTGCAACAACACATAAAATTTAATAATAAAATGCCTTTTTCTCCCTTTATTTTCCTTTTTTATCTTTTTTTCAGAAAACTTATGCCTGACCTGTATCAACCTAACAGGAAATTTTTTTTTTTTTCCTGATTATTTATTTATTCCCTTTTTTTCCTCCCCAGACTAGTACCATCAAGATATGCGTTACCCTGGCAGTAGCGACAAAAGCCACTCCAGTAACGCAAACCAACACGACTCCTTCCTTGCGGCGCTGCACACCAGTCCCTGGGGGCCGCAGGCTGCCGGGGAAGGTGAAGGACAGAGCTGCAAGAGCCTTCCCATCGCAGACACCAAGAAAGCTCTCAGATCTCACTTCTGAGCTTCAGCGCTTGCAGGAAAGGCACAAGAGGACTTTTTCTTTCTGTCCATACAAAAAACAACCTGCTAGCTGAGGAATGGATAATATCTGTTGTAGAGGCTGGTTGGTTTCCTCCAGCAAACTACAAAAATCACTTTTAAGTGACATGCACGGCTTACCCCGCACATTTTATGCGTGGCCAAATGTGTGTGCTAGATGGCAGCAAGGCCCCAGGTAGATCCCCTTTTAGCTCTGACTCACTTAGGAAGTGCCTTGATATTTACTTGAGAGTCATTTCAAATACTTGCCATTAGAATGAGTCATCTGCATTTTAGATCTGCACGTCCTCAATTCATCAAAACCCTTGTGCCCAGAACAGCACATACAGGGCTTCCAGTGACCCTCTGTGGGGAGGATGACGATTATTCCTTGCAATTCGCCTGCAGTCAGTTTTACCTGTGCCTGTCCCCGGGGAGAACACGGAGCATCGGCTTCAAAAGCACCGGTCCGTAATTTCACAGCTGTAACAGTGGAAGCACAGCCACTGCGGAGCTGAAACCAAACAAAACGTAGGTTTGTGCCATTTACATAACAGAGAGAAAGCGGGCAGAAAACTTGCTCAGATCTTGGACATTTGAACGTGGACCTCAGCGCGGCTCTGAAAACGCGCTCTAAGATTGGAGCGGCACTGAAGAAAGCAAAACGAGCTGAGAGCCCAAGCAGAGCTGTCCTTCGGCTCACGCTGCAGCGGGGCGGCTGAGCGGAGAGGGGACGCGTCCTCGGCCCGCAGCCACTGCCCAGGTCACCTGCACGCGCCCACGGCCAAGCAGCAAAACCACAGCAGCGCTTTGGTTTAAAACTTCTCCTGAGAAGCCTTTCAACCTTCAACCAAGCAGCAGCTCATTAGCAATAGGTCAAAGCCACATGGTATTTAACTTTGGATTAAATATCACTCTCATTCTCAGTGGGAAGCCAGGGCATTAACATATGTCTTGTCGTGTATTTTCCCTTCCTGTTACATCTGATTAATTATGCCTCTTTCCGAAATCTTTTCTCAGATTTTATGTGAAATGAAAACCTGTGTCAATGGGGAGAGGACAAGCCTCAGGACAGAGACAGCAGCAGGGGAAAATAATTCTTCCCTCTCCCAAAGCTCTGCCCTCTATTTAGACTGCAGTGAAACCAAGGGAAGGATTTTCCCTTGGCTGAATGTACCTTTCATTTTCCTAAAGACTTCACCGATTGCAAGACTTCGTTAACACCAACACAGGCTAAAAAATACAGGTCGTTTCCATATGGACTGGTGCTGGTCTCAATCACGGACTAACAAAACACACTGCAGTAATGATATATGTATATCATGACAGTGAAAATATAACGCCCATGGGGACTTCCACTTCTAACTGGCAAAACCAGTTCCCTAAATTTCCTGGTTTCTCAGCTTTGCCACTTCTTTTTGCATTTTACAATAAATGTTGTTCAGCTTGGTGACAGGGCATTCCAAAGCTTTTAAAGCAAAACAAACTGGTTTATTGTCTAGCACACAAACATTAAAGCTCTTTCACATTATGTTGAAAGCTTTTGGACTGATATTTTGATGTTAAAAAAACTGACTTTTCTTCTAGAAAGTTAGCAATGTTGTGGATGCAGCAGCTGATGTTCACACATGACACATTAATAGTCAACTTGATCAGAAGTTATAACTTCAGGTTTTAAGTTGCAATAGCCACTTGATGAAAATTTGTTGAATGATACAAATTTGTTATTTAATTATTTTCATTATACCTATAGAAACAGATTTGCATGTTCAGTAATAGCTGAGTGGAGCTTTGTAGAGCAGATATAAATACTCTGTAGATTATCCAAAAAGCACTTTGAGCTGGAGACGCTCGTTTTCATGTTAAAGTGATAAATACAGAGAGAGAAGTCAAACTATCCGAGAGAAACAAAAAAGCATTTCAAACAAAAAGCAAAGCAATGTCAGGAAGGTTGCAAGCAGCCACCAGCCCTTCCCAAATTCACTCACAGCTGCTCACGCACATCCAGGCACAAGCTCTTTCCACATTCGTATCTCCCGGAGGCTGTAGTGGTTTTGCCTCCGCACCGTGCCAGTCCCTGGGGGGATGCTCCCTGTGCCAGGCACCACAAAGAGCCTGCCGTAACTTGGCTGGTAAATGAATGCATTGCTCTCATCTCCTGACTGGCAAAACACAGGTGCAGAGATTCTGTATTGCAGGGGGGGAGAGAGAAAAAAAAAAAAGAAAAAAAAGCCAAACCACATGAAACTACAAAAGAACGCATGAAAATATAATATATAATATATAATATATAATACTATTAATAATATATTAATACAATAATTAATGTGTTACTATATTAATTATTGCATTAGTTTTATAATATTATTCTACTGTTGACAGTGTGTTTTTATATATATATGTAGTAATACCTTTAATATATGTATTATTGCATAAGCAAGGAGGCAGAATTGGCAGCTGGCACAAAATCAGGAAAATATCATCTGCAAAAAAAATGAATGGCAACTCTTTCACCATAAAAATTGCATGGTAGATTATGCACCTTCACAGCCTCTCCCTCATCATTTGATGCAATCCGCCTGTTCTGCACCTACCTGCCCTGGGGGCACAGCAACCCCAGGCACCGCTGCAGGCGTGGGGAGGAGCGGCTGGGAGCTGCCCGGGGGAAAGGGCCTGGGGGTGCTGGTCGACAGCCGCTGGACACGAGCCAGCAGGGTGCCCAGGTGGCCAAGAGGGCCAGTGGCATCCTGGCTTGTATCAGGAACGGTGTGGCCAGCAGGAGCAGGGAGGTGATGGTGCCCCTGCGCTGGGCACTGGTGAGGCCGCCCCTCGAGTGCTGTGCTCAGCGCTGGGCCCCGCACCCCAAGGCGGCCATGGAGGGGCTGGAGCGTGGCCAGAGCAGGGCAGCGAGGCTGGGGCAGGGGCTGGAGCACAAGGCTGGGGAGGAGCGGCTGGGGGGGCTGGGGGGGCTCAGCCTGGAGAAGAGGAGGCTGAGGGGAGCCCTCCTCGCTCTCTGCAACGGCCTGAAAGGAGGCTGGAGCCGGGGGGGTCGGTCTCTGCTCCCCAGGAACAAGCAATGGGACGAGAGGGAACGGCCTCAAGCTGCGCCAGGGCAGGGTTGGGTTGGGTATGGGGAAAAACTTCTTCCCCCAAAGGGCTGCCAGGCCCTGGCCCAGGCTGCCCAGGGCAGGGGCTGAGTCCCCATCCCTGGGGGGATTTAAAAGCCGGGGAGATGTGGTGCTTGGGGACATGGTTTAGTGGTGGCCTTGGCAGTGCTGGGTTAGCGGTTGGACTCAATGACCTTAAGGGTCTTTTCCAACCCTAATGATTCTATGGTTCTGTGATCCTATTCTGCAATCCGCCTGTTCTGCTCCCCTGCTCTGCCCCTGCTCTGCCATACGCCCTGTGCAGCCTCTCCCTGTTCGCAGCAGAGGGGGGACGCCGCCAGCTGAGCTGCCGTGTCCGTAACCAATGTTTTAAACAGTCCATGCTGGTTGTGTGCCCGCATGTGCCTGTGTGCCAGGCCTAATGCAAAGATGGAATTTCAGACTACAGTTCCTCTGGTGTCGACTTTAGAGGTAAGCCTCAGCACAGCCATTTGCACAGGTGTAGCAATGCCCTGCCCGTGAACGTCCAGGATTTCACAGAGGAAGAGTTTTATGGAAACGAAGGATTTGTGCATTTTGTAATAGGGCTTATTACTCCAGTAAACTGTCAAACACAGGAGTATCATGGAGATAAAAGCGATTTTTAGGTTGTCAGGAAGCTATTTCAAGTTTTTTTCAAATAGCCCCTGAAGGAGCAAAGAGGTGTTCACAGCTGAACAGAGGAGGTAAGAGGGGATTTTCTCCCCAGTAATACACCACATAAAATAATACTGAAATTCATAAATGTAAGAGGCTGTATTTCATACCAAGCCTACCACAAAACCCAACTATGCTTAGGCTTCAAAAAGGTCCGAGACTGTTAAAGTTTCCCTTTTAATTTTGACTACAAACAATCCTGGAAGCTCTCTGATTATCGTAATGGCTCTCATCTATCACTTAAACACAGCTGCTTTCTATCATCTCTGTGATCAGAGAGTAAATGATCCTGACAGAACAACTTTATTTTTTATATCTTTCTAATCATTTTGTTATTATTGAGTTCTGGTTGCAGTGATAACTCCGTGATTTACAAGTTATTGTTCTGGTTAGAGTATATTATCTTAAGCAGCAACCAACATAACTTAATATCTATGGTGGTGTGTACATATATATATGTACATATAATTTTAGGTAGATGTATGCGTTTTATGAATGAATGCTACCTGCTAAAAATGAACCTGTTCCTTAAGAAATTAATTCCTCTGGGAAAAACAGCCTTCCTTACCCACCGGAGCCCTGCCCCCCCCAGGGGATGCCTGCGGATCAAAGATGCACACAGCATAAAGTGTGCACGGGATGCTTTACAGACAAACATGCCTCCTGTGCATTTCAGGCCCTTAACACACTAAAATAAAGTTATTACTAATAATGCAAAAGTCTAAAGACCAGAGGAGGAACTTTAATGACTGGGGCAAAACAGCCAGTTGGGTTACAAAGCACCATAATCACTATTTATAGCTATGCATCCACTCAAGCCGTTAGCAGGGGAAGGAGCTTGTGGTTGCTCGTGTTGCACCCACCACGGGAATCTGGGAAGAGGGTGCCGGTGTGACACCACTCATCCTCTGATGGGCTTAGTTCAGTGGGGCAGCGACTGCTTTGAGCACCTCCATAATGCACACAGACACTACGATGCTATGGAAATGCTGCTGTTTTACACCAATTCCCTTATTCCTGTCCTCTCTGCATCCTCGTCACGGCTTGTTATCGGTAACCTGCAAAGCAGTGGAGTCTGGGGTGGATGCTGTCCCCCTTCAGGGACTTCAGAGCCATCCGCAGCCTCCACCACAGCATCGGGGCTTTGCTGTCCCTTCTTCCACCATCTGCCACCATACAACAATCTTCAGCTGGCTGATTCGGTGCTGAAACCCAGCTGCAGGGTGGGCTTTGAGCCTCGCGGTGCCGGAGGCAAGGGTCCACGCTGCTTTGCTGCAGCACATCACCGTGCCCTGGACATGCCGGTCCCAGCAAAGCTGCGGCCGTTGGCTCCGGACGAGGCAGGTGAGGCACCGCCATCGGTTCTTGGCACCGCCCAGCCAGCGACGGCTGTAACAGCAGATGGTGAATGTCATCCTTGTCACCGAAGAGCCTCGTACCTCCTGACAGCAGAGAGCTCACGCCGGCTTCTCTGCCCTCCTGTTGATGCCCCGCTGAGAAACATCGGGCACCCTCACCGGGGTGCTCGCCAGCGCCGCCGGCAGCTCTCGACGATAAAGATCCTTACTTCACACACAAAATTAGGGGTGCCTAAAACCTTTTAACAAAGCCACCAAAGCATGTGTTGATACCGAGAAACACCTATGAGTTTCTAGTGCAAATTAGCATATATATTTTTTTATATACACACACTTTTTTATATATATGTGTATGTGTGTATATACACACACATGTATGTACACTCACTCACACACACTTTTGTCCCTTCAGAGCATTAATTTAGCCCTGGAAAAAAAAACTGCTGCCCTTTTATAAGCCACCTCATTTTCCATCTCAAATTCCCTAATAAAAATTTTACTAACTCTCCACCAGCCTTTTACGGGAAGATACCAGCCCTTGCTATTTACCATGCTGGGACCTCTCCCGCAGTTCCCTCCCCCAGCACCTCCAGGCTGCTCTAGCCCAGCTCCTCTGCAGGGTGCAGGCCCTGCTCGCCAGGCGTAGCCCTTCCTCGCTGCGGCCACACGCTGGAGTACGTCGTCACGTTGGCCAAATGTGTCGTTTGCGTGCACCAAGGGGTGACAGCTCCTCCTCCTGACTGCCCTCTCATCATCATTTACTGCTCACTAAACTTTGTCATCTATTCGCTTTATCACTGGTGAGTTTAGATTTACTTAAAATACCGTGATCAAATATATAGAGTGTATGTGCGTAGATATATGTATATATACATACACAACTCATAGTTAGTGAGGATTTTATCAAGGAAAAGATACCATTTTTATTTTCATCTGAACTTTGCATTTATGAAGGAGTTTCCAGGGGCAGAGACTGAAATTCTCAGTCCATCAGCAGCTGTGCATGAGCAGCAATGCAAGCTACAGCTCAGCCTCGTCAGGCCTGGCTTACCTGAATAAGTAACGTTTAGCACGAGGCTGTTTTCTGCCTGCTGAAAACAAACAACATCTGAACCTTTCGGCTCACACAAAGCATCCCTGACTGCCCAGCCCAGCCACCCCCGGCCGCGGGGCTCCAGCCACCCCATCCCATCCAACAGGCAAGAGAACAGCAAAGCCTTCATCCCAGTCCGTGTAGGAGAAAACAACAGCACATGGCAAGCCATACTGAAGGATTTTTTTTTTTTTTTTTGCTAGCTATTAAATGTTTCATGTGCAGAAAGCCAAAACCCAGCCCCCTCTGGCTAAAAATAGGTTTTGAGAGCCCCTCTACAATCCAGGCTGCAGCATTTTATGGTACAACTGGGGAGAGGTCTCTTCCTTCCATAACTCCCTTTTTTTTGCTTTTTGCTCATGTTTCTTCAATTCACAAGAAATTCTTGGAATTGTGAACCTCCTGGGGAATTTCATCACCACATGATTCGCTCACTCCTGCCAATACAGCCACAGAAATCACAAACTGTTGTGGAGCGTAGAAGGCTGGACCAGATGGTTCCTACACCTAGATCACTCCTAAAAGATACTCATCCAAGCTGTGCTGGAAATCCCTTACAAACAAACAGGCAGGCAAAGAAAAGACTCTCTGCTTCAGTTAGTTTTGTTATAAATACACAAAAACCAGATTATTTTGCTTGCTACTCAACAAGCCCAACATTTCTCAACAGCTCCAGACAACCTGCACAGGCCTTGCCCTACCTTTGATATCCTTTGCACCTCGCTTTACAGGTGGGTCACCTTTGCTGCTGCCTTTCCACTGCTGCGCCCTGAGGAACCAGCCGAACCTCTCCCACCGAGCCCAAGTCGCGCTGCAGGTGGGCACCTGTGTGCAAATCTAATTTTGAAGTGATAAAGGCGGCAGGAGAGTTGAACACGTGCCCAGCCTGCCCCAGATCAGATACTTCTGTATCACGTATACAAGAGGCACTAGTACAGCTCTACCTAATCTATGACAGCTTTGAGTGTTATGAAGACAAATAATCTCATCAAAAGACGATTTACTTAAAGAGACAGATATTCCATAGGAGGAGGAAATGTATTTTAGTTTGTGGCAGAACTATTTTCAGGCTCACTGATACGATTTTGTAACACTGAGAACTAAGAAGCTTTCAACAAATAAATTGTCCTTCCCATTCCAAAATCCATCAAACTCTGCACCCTTGAAAATATCTGTATTAAATACTGTTTGTTTTCCTGCATTTTATTCATTATACATAGACCATAGGCAACATAGAGCCTTTTCTTCACCTTTTTTCATGGCAGTAAAACTTTTAGGACTACCACTGACACCCTGGGAAACGCTGCCTGCCCAACACCGAGGGATCCACTGCTCCCATGTACCCTTCTCCCGTGGGGGAGCCTCTTCTTACTGGTTTCAGTGGAAGCGGGAATAACCAGCACCTCTGGCAGTCCTTCACTGATGCTCAGCTCCTGCTCAGGTTTCTTTGCTAGCAAGAAGATTAAGTATTTGCTGATGAGTGGGGAGCTCTGCAGCTCTTCACGGTGGCTTCCAGACAGCCCAGCTGCCAGAGCTAGGCCCCCCGTGCGCTCGGGTGCAGCAGCTCACCTGGCAGCCAAGAGATTCTGGGCCATGAGACAGCCCCGCAGCACAGCCACTATGAAAACAGCAGTTTCTCTAATTTAAACCTTGGGTTAAAGTGAGCTCTCCCCCTCTTCACTGTTTTCCAACCTGACTTCCAAGCATCTTTTTTTTTCCTTCTACATGCCAGCTCCTCCCCAGTCAGCTTCTCCCGACCCAGGAAATCTTTTCCCTAAGCTCATACTCTCTCTTTTCCAGAGAGCAATTTTATGTTTCACTCGCATCTCCTTATTTACTCTGTATCCCCTTTAAGACCAGTTGTGCTTCATGCAATGATCTCTGAATTTAAATGATCGCTTATCTCACCTAACGCAAACTGTCGAGATAACTCATTTTAAAAGCCTGCTATTTTCATAGCACCCTCCAAAGCAGAGTGGCTTAAGATAGAAAGAAAATTGTTGCCGTAACTTTTTTAGTGTCAGTACCGAAGTTTCTAGATCTTTTTTCAGTTCCAAAAAAAGAAAAATGCTGTTGTGACCCTAATGCGGATTTCTTATGTGATGCCTTTACTAGGGAGATTAATGCAGATGCTCATATGGTTTCACTGCTTGTCGGAAAGTCAAGATTAATTACTCCTCTAAAGCAACCGCATGCAAGAAGTCCATCAGCATTGATACTCCAACGGCTGCAGCACTTCGGTGGGAAGACACTGACAGATTTTTCTGGCTATTCTCTATTCAATGGCTTAAGTAGCAGCAAACACAAAGAATTATGTAGATTTATAACACATTTTGCTATAGAGCACAACATGCTGGGTAAGTCAGCCCTGAGAAACCAGTAGCCTTCCTCTACTGTCTGCACAGCGGGAAGAGCCACTGCTGCGAATGTGCTCTGTGACAGTTTATTAAAAATAAATCTCACACCTGGAGGAGAAATATAAATGCTATTATCTCCTCATGCAAACAATTTTCAAAATTTTCTGTCAACAGTGTCAATTCTAATGACATCTTAGAAACTGAGGGACAGCAAAGAGTAAAATGTTGGGCTTGTTCTCATTAAAAAAAGAAAAAAAAATGCAAATCTCTGTGGGGCAATGGAAGAACTGCACCCTGTGCCACATCTGCAGATCCATGGCTGATCGTTATCAATATCAGGGACACACAGCCAGGAGATAACCTTCCTCTGCGGGAAGCAGAGCGGGTGTCCTGGCTGCATCCACACCAGGCAGAGGCTTTGGGCTGGAATCTGCCCCTCTGATGTCCCAGCACCGTGCTGAGAGCACGTCGTCACTGATCTCAGCCCGGGGGATACGATTTTGAGCCTGGCCCAAGGAAGTAGCTGAGATGCATGCGAGAGTGCACGTACACCCCCTGTAACCTTCCCTGCTCTGGTTGCACCACTGCCCTTGAGAGGACAGCCAGCGTGAGCAGAAGGCACAACCAGGAAAATGAGTTAGCACACTGGGCTGAAAAAAAATTAATAGTTACAGGAGGGGAATAAAAATAGAAGAAAAAAACCAAATAATCCCCTATGTTTTTCAGGGAACTTGAACACTCACAGTCCACGGTGTCACCCAGCTGCTCTTCAACACATCCAAGGACAAGGCTTCTCCACTGGGATGGCTGTTCCCCCACTGGGCACCCTCCAGCTCTCTTGGGCCTTCCACCCAAACATAAGCTTCGAGACAGAGAGCCTGCGTAAGGCTGCGGAATCTCTGGTCTTGTACCGAAACTCCCTGCCGCTCACCGAGCGGGTGTGGGTGCCACGGGGGGACGTCACCACGGGCTGACCTGGCAGGGACCCCGGCAGACTGTAGAGCAAAAATGGGCCTGAACTGGACTGCTGTTGTTGGAAAGATAATAACTTTTTCCATAAATTTCCCTGAAATTAGGAACACTCTGCCATAGCAAAAAGATGCCTTTATAGAAAAAGTAAGCAAAAAATAAGAACATTATCTTTTCATGGATAAGGAAGCAATCTTATTATTGCAAGCTATTATAACTTCGAGGTTTCTGTCAAAAACTTCTCTACGGGAGATAAATATCACATTAAACTAGCCATACAGTCCTGGAGCTCCTACGTTTTAAAAATCACCCCGAAGGTCAGAACCTGACACAATTATCTCTACGTCTTACACTCTCTTATAAACCTTTATATCAAACAGGAACAGTCATTCTGTTCAGGGCTGGTATGGCTTCAGGACAGACACAAAATTTTAGCAGGAAAGGTCTTGCAATAGAAATCTTGAGAGATGGGGATGGGGTTTTTTGCAGATAGCAGTATCAGGGTTACATTTGACTTTTTTAATGTGAATCTTGCTATAGTTTCATATTCATCATAAAATGCATGTATTAGAAATAGTATTTCTATTTGTGCTGGTTGGATAGGTTTAAATGTGCCTTGGTTTCAACTTCATTTGTAATAAGCCCTGTTAGACTGAATCCATCCATCTTTGCATACAGAGTAGACCTGTAGAGACAAGAGAGGATGCTGAAGACCAAAGCATAGTGGGGTTTCTTCTCCAAGGACTTTAGTACAACAGATAGTTGATTTACCTTTTCAAAGATCATCCAAAATAACTACTATTAAAAGGATTCAGGAGTTACCATCTTTTATTACGTATTATTTTAAGCAATGTAAAATTTAACATTTGTGAAAAAAAAATGGGAGAAAAACATTTTGGTAGTTGGCTCATTCTTAACCCAAAAGTAATTTTTCCAGGTACAAGAAGCAGCTCCTTTCTGCTGATTTCACTCCCCTGGAACAACTCCAGAGCTAAGAACATTTCTGCTAGAAGTTCTGTTTCTTTAAGATTCAACTTGTATCGACTGACAGCGCTGGCTGTGTTGACATAACATGAATAGAACAATCCTCTTATTTTCGCCTGTAATAGCAGCAGAAAAATTCCACTTCTGATTGTGTAGTCTGCCAAGCAAGTGTGTATAACTTGCATTTTCCTTTCATGCTTATGAACAGCTTTGTGATTTGTAAGGAGTAATTGGAAAGATGATCATTCCTGTTCTCATCTCATAATTATTACACGCTCCTTCTTGTAAAGGTTCCTGATGAAATACCAGGGCACCATCTTCTGCAAAAGCATTATATTTAGATCACCCTAAAGAATGGGAGAGCAACGAGGTTTCCTTAGAAGTACAGGAGCATCCTTTTGTAGCCAAAGATGTGCAGTTTATTCATTTCTTTCTCCAATATCTAATTTTCCAACATAGTAAGAGTATCCGCATAGATCCTTTGAGAGAGGTCTGAATTCTAGCCTGCATCATCACAATAAAGAGAAAAAAAGCAGTGCAGAAATGTATTGGCTAGCCAGGTACGAGCGGCAGTCTAGGCATGAAAACAGCAAGCTAGACACAAATTAATTTATGCTTTCAGAAGAAGGGAAAAACTGCCCTGTGCAGACCTGCTGCAGTTAGACTGCCTCTAATATCCAATTATTTCCACGTTTTGCTGAAGATTACAGGACAGAGTCAGGAGCTCTGATTTCTAATTTTCGGTGGGGTTTTGTTGTTTAGTTTTTTTTTCTTCACTGAAACTATGGCCCATCTTTCAAGCCCGACATTAGCAAGTTCAGAGCATCCCCAAGTGCCACGGTGGGCAGAGGAGGGAGGGGGCAAGTGGTCGCGCTGACATGGGGTCCTTGGTTTTTTTGACCTGTAGGGCAGATTTAAATATAAAAGACAGTACACAAGTAACAGAAGAATTATTCATTTAGCCACTGTGATCCTTATTTTCACTCAGCTGAATTTCTCTGAAAAAGATTTCCCTGAAAGGGTTTTCCTCGCTTTTGCAGCTGATAGTAATTAGGGATACAGCACTAAGAACTTGCATTTGTACAAGGAGGAGTACTTCTCCTCGTACTTCCAAGACTCGGCCCTACACTAGCTCACTAATATGCGCAGCTTTAGGAATCACCACGAACATGGCACTGCAGACAAGAGACAAGCCCAGTCCCTGCGTCCCACAACGGACGGCAGAGGAGGTCCGTGCACAACACACAAACACAGAACGAAGCCCTCGCTTTTTCCAGATCGCGGTTGTGTCCCTTTTGTTAAACACCCGCTGCTAGAGCCACCCATGCAGTCAGGGAGCCCTGGGTGGGGGGCAGAGCAGAGGGGGTGCCCCAGCAGCGGTTTGTGCCAGGGGCCCCCAGAGCCCCTGGACCCGATGCCGCAGGGCAGGACGAGGGCATCCGCAGCATCCCAGAGGAGCTGCGGTACGTTGAAGGGACCAGCCAGGGTGGGTAAGAGATGCCAGCAGCCCCCAATGTCCCAGGTTTCAGAGGCAGCAAAGTCTCTGCTGCTGCCACTCCATACATCTTCAGTTCCCCAGGAACTAGGATTTTTGTCTACATTTATCAACACCTGCTCAAAGACACACAATTAAGTCAGTATCCCAGAAGCACGTCTTGTTTATATACACTTATTTTCTTCAAAGAGCTTCAGAGTTTAATTTTGCTTTTCATTCAAAGCCATACAGACGTGGTCCTGCGAGATTCATTAGCGGCGCAGAGGAAGCTTTTACAGCCCCCCGCTCTGCAGAAGACGGGAGGGGAATTTGTTTTTCAGGCCTAGCCCAGGGTCCACGCTCACTGGCAACATCTCACGCAGATGCAGCGCTCTGCTTGCAAGGATTATATTCTGGGGATTTGCCTATTTCTTTGTTTACTCTTGCTTTACAAATTCAAAAAGCCATTTGAAATTTTAATATGATTCATTATTAACCGCTATTACATTTTTTTCTATAACCATAGATAGAAAGTTCTCTGTCACCAGATGACACATATTTCTATGCTTTTTTTCTTTTCATTGGTGTTTTCCAGGATGAGTTTCTCATGGCATTTAGAGTGGCAGTGTAATATCACACATTTCGGGGTGCACCATGGGTGCCCCTTGCACCAGTGCGGCAGCAGCCCATGGCTCTCCCCCTTCCACCGCTGCGGGCCACCACAACAGAGCAAACTCTTCCCATCTCTTGCTCTTCACTTCTCCATCCCCAAAGCTACACCTGCCTTTCAGACCTCCTGTCAGCTAGATGGAAATTCTCATCTCAGGCAGGTTTTTAAGCACATGAACTTTAATATAAGCTCACTGTAATATTAGTTTTCCTTAAGTGTTTGTAGTTTGGGGTGAGGTGCATTAGTGCTCCATACCAGCAGCAGAAAATACGAGTAGCAGAACAGCTCAACCACTGATTAACATATTCACTGCCAAATTTGCTAAAAACCTGGAAGCACCTAAACCAGAGACCTGCTGGTCAGAAGCCTGGCCATGCCCATCTCCCACCACCAGCCCCTCGTGGGGGGAAGCCACCGGGCTGCTGAAAGGCGGCACAGGAGAGGTGCCCGCTCCGCTCAGCCGTGCCCCCTCCCTGCCCACCAGCTCTGGACCCCGATGCACGGAGGCGGGAGGGGTACAAGGATATTTGGCTAGTTAACCCTCCCCCAGCCACACACACAGCATTTTTGCCAGGGCACAGGGGTACCCATCACATACGCTTTACATGCTTGAGAGCAGATGGCATGGCAGTGCCCAATTACAATTTAAATATTCTTCCGCTTTTAATTTATACTTTCATGCCAACAGCACCTCATGCCATCTCAACAAAGGTTATTTTTGATAACAAAGCTCAGCTTCTACTCAACAGTTTTGCAGCAATTAAACATCTTAACACTGGTACTTATTTTACATTTCTTACCCAGGGAATTGTCTTTTTTGACCAATATAGCACCTGCTGTCTTATCAGATGGCCCTACAATGAAAGTGAAAATATATCATGTAAATGATAAAACAATAATCTATGTTGATTATTTACTGAGAGATTGTGTTTTTCAAATTTAGTAATACTGAAAAAATATTTACATCAGAATTATAAAAACAGCAATCACAATTTTTAAAAACTTACAAAACGGTCATGATTAGCAATGCTATGCTGACTATAGCATTTAAGTGGTATTTTATTCTTTTATGTATCTTCTCCTGTAAGCACTAAGACATGAATCACTATGAGTTTTAGCAAAACATTGGACCAAAGCACGGACGCCCGGGGGGGCTGGCAGGAGCTGGGGGTCCCTGTCCCACCCTGCTCCCCGCAGGGCCCCAGCAGCCGCGCGGGGACCTGTCCAGGAGGGTCTGAGCATCTCCAAGGAGGAAGATGCCACAACCTCTCAACACTCATCCCTGTTTTGAGAGCTGAAGATCCTCAAAGAAATCACAGGTGATTCCAAGAACTAAACAGCAAAGAGTGGGATGTAGTGTCCCACGATATCCTACTCCCACATCAGCAGTGCGTTAAGCTCCATCCGAATAGACTGAAAATCTCCATTTTTGGAGATAGTGGTAAAATCCTGACATTTCTGTGCCTGCATCCAGACTTTGTCCTGTCCCTGGAACCAGGCTCTGCATTTTCAACTCAAACTAAATAAAGATTTCACAAGTACTCAGCTCCCCGGAGCACAGCTCCCTCAGTTTGGTAGATGCTTACCCCAATCTGTCCGTCCTTCGTGCACCTCTTACTTCTTTCCAGTGATTGATACTGAACATTTCATCAGTGCACAGGCACTGGTGTTCCTTTTTTTTTTTTTTCCTTTTAAATCTAAATCATTCCCTCTGTACTTCCACAGCTCAGAAATAACAGGAACCCTATGCTGGTTTGGGGTTTTCCCTTCTATTTTAAAATTACTTCTAAATTGTGACCTTGAATACCAAGATTTTGCCTGAAGCAAGGTTTTATTGCCATGTTATCAACTGCAGAAAATAAAACCTTCACATTATAAAAAGAAACAGACCTTTAATTAACTGTAATGATAGTTCTGGGTACCATTATCACACATTCTAGCTACAATAAAAAGCTTTTAAGAGAGTTGACAGCAAGTTCAGCCCATATCATAGAATGTCGTGAGTTGGAAGGGACCCACAACGATCATCGAGTCCAGCTCCTGCCCTGCACAGGACAGCCCCAAAATCCCACCCTGTGTCTGAGGGCGCTGTCCAAACGCTGCTCGAGTGCTGTCAGGCTTGGTGCCTGCTCCAGTGCTCCACCACCCCCTGGGTGAAGAACCTTTTCCTAATGTCCAGCCTAAACCTGCCCTGGCAGATCTTCCTGCCGTTCCCTTGGGTCCTGTCGTTGGTCATCAGGGAGAAGAGATCAGCGCCTGCCCCTCCTCCTTCCCTTGTGAGGAAGCTGTAGACCGCGATGAGGTCTCCCCTCAGTCTCCTCTTCTCCAGGCTGAACAGACCAAGTGCCTTCAGCCGCTCCTTGTACGGCTTCCCCTCTAAACCCTTCACCATCTTCGTGGCTCTCCTCTGGACACTCTCTAGTAGCTTCGTATCCTTTTTGTACTGTGGGGCCCAAAACTGCACACAGTGCTCAAGATGAGGCCGCACCAGTGTGGAGCAGAGCGGGATGATCCCCTCCCTCGACCGGCTGGCAATGCGGTGCTTGATGCACCCCAGGACACGGTTGGCCCTCCTGGCTACCAGAGCACACTGCTGGCTCATGTTCAACTTGCCGTCAACCAGAACCCCCAGATCGCTCTCCACGGGGCTGCTCTCCAGCCTCTCGTTCGCAGTCTGTAGGTACATCCAGGGTTGCCATGTCCCAGGTGCAAAATCCGGCACCGTCCCTTGTTAAACTTCATAGGGTTGGTGATTGCCCAGCTCTCTAATTTGTCCAGATCCCTCTGCAGGGCCTCTCTGCCTTCAAGAGTGTCCACGGCTCCTCCCAATTTGGTGTCATCGGCAAACTTTGATAACAAACCTTCAAGTCCTGCATCCAAGTCATTTATGGAGATATTGAAGAGCACTGGCCCCAAGATGGATCCCTGCAGAACCCCGCTAGTGACTGGTCACCAGCCCAATGTAACCCCATTTCCTATAACCCTTTGAGTCCAACCCGTCAGCCAATTGCTCACCCATTGCATTAGGTGTTTATCCAGCTGGATGCTGGACATTTTGTCCAGGAGAGACAGTATCGAAGGCTTTACTGAAATCCAAAAAGATTACATCGACTGGCTTCCCTTGGTCAGCTAGGTGGGTAACCTTGTCATAGAAAGAAATTAAGTTTGTTAAGCAGGACTTTCCCCTCGTGAACCCGTGCTGGCTGGGACCAGTGACTGCATTGTCTTTCAGTTGTTTTTCAATAACTCCCAGAATACTCTTCTCCATAATTTTGCCAAGCACAGAGGTGAGACTGACAGGCCTGTAGCTACCGGGGTCATCCCTGTTGCCCTTCTTGAAGACCGGGGCAATGTTTGCCAGCTTCCAGTCAACTGGAAGCTCTCCAGATTCCCAAGAGCATATTTCTCCCTCCTTCCCAGCACCCAGACTTCAGGAAGGAGGCAAGCTCTCAGCTCCCTCTGCAAAAAGCAAAATTCGGAAATATCTCAGATGCTTGAGCAGTTGCGCTGCAAGTGCTCTGTTGGACTCATGCAAGCTCATGGGCTGGGGTGACGGGACAGGCAGCTCCATGGCAAAACTGCTAGAAAACATGGAAAAGTTTGTCCAAAGGATAAAAAAAAAAAAAAAAAAAAAAAAAAAAAAACACCAAACCCAAAAACCTCCCTATGATAAACATTTCCCTCAATATCCTGAAGAGAAAATGGCTTTGGGAAGGGCAGCCCCAGGCAAGCTCCTCTCCAGTTCACATCTCAGTTCTGTTTTCTCTTCAAGCTTTTGCAATAATTCCAGTTTTTATTTCCTGTCCTTTTGGAACAAAAGGCTGGGTAGGAAGTCCCATCTCCCATCTTTCCAGTTGCAACCTGAGGTGAAACAGGCAAACCTCTTGAAAAACCCTTTTCCTGAAAAGCACTCAGACTTCAGGATTTCAGATTTTCACATAATCTGGGCTGATGGAATTGCTTGCCACCAGCTTTCAGCTTTTCAAGCTCCCAACCACAGTGGAGTTGTTTCACTCCTCCCTCTAACAAGTCTTATTGGAAAGCATTGACCTCATGACCAAGTTACCACCTGGGAACGCAGCAGTCAGCGTGAACAATGAAGGATCACCACTTTTCGCAGAATCACAGGTTGGAAGGGATCACTGGAGGTCATCTGGTCCAACCCAATTCCTTGATTGTACAAAAGAAATTCCCTCAAAATACTTCCTGCAGAGAATAACAGCTTTTATCCACTTTAAATAATGATTTGATACTGTTAAATTTTACTTTGATTATAGTTAACTGCATCACAGGGCACTGGGTACCATCCCACCTATACCCACCTGGGTTGCTTTTCCAGGCACGGCATGCTGTAGTAGCAAGCGTAAGCCACTGGCCTTCAATACAGGAAAATCAAAATTTGCCCGGGATGGCAAAGCATCTTCTGGATTTTCTATTCTGTCATCAAGATGGTTAGTATGCAAATTATAATTTGTGTCAACATTTTTGCAGGCTACAATTACATGGCACGAAATGAATTTACATGCTGTATGGAACCAAACCGGAGGGACTAAAATTGCAGATCAGTCTCAGCATTTAATTGGACACAGTAAATTTAATGAATAAAAAGGACTAAGATGGCATCACAACAGCAACATTTAGCACATAAAAATTAATATGCTATGGAAAGAGAAACTGCTAGGAAGGGCTCTGTTAATGAAAAAATACTTGTTCACAAGTGAGCCATTAGAATAGCACAAGCCAGAGGAAACATCAAATAACATAAAATAACTATTTAGCTTTATGTCTCATTATCTGCACTTAGGATATACCAGGAATCTTTGCAGACACAAGGGAACCAAACCCTCATCTGGAGGCCGCATCGTCTGCAGAGTTATGAACCGGAGCACTTCTGGAGGCCACATCTGCAGAGTTATGAACTGGACCTCATCTGGAGGCCACAACATCTGCAGAGTTATCCTGGGCGGCTGACAAGGGCACCCCAGGTTTGGGGTTCCTGCCTCGTGGGACCCACCCGTTCTGCAGCATGCTTCCGAGGACTGCATTTTGTTGAGTCCATTTTTCCATATGTTGGTACTAGTGCATAGTTTAAAACACAAATATTTAATGGCCAAACCCATTAAATCTAATTTTGGTTCAAACTAATTTCTTCAGCTAGTTTGGCTCATAGGTGAGCAGTCTTTGCTAAGACCAAGGGAGAGGGAAGAAAGCCAAAAAGTCTGGTCTTCCCTGTCCGACGTTTTCCTGACTCCCCCATCACAGGAGGAGGTCTATGAGATTCTTCTGTCTCACACAGATTTTCACCAAGATTTCTAGATTCCTAAGATATAGTCAAATCTTTCAGTGACTGTATTCTAGCTGAGACTGCTTCATCTTTTCACTAAAAGTTGCTACAGAAGCCACATTGACTTCAAAAAGCATATCTTGTCCTTATATCCCCATTTTCTTTGATTTTACTGGTTTGGATAGAAGAAAACTTGCCCTTGTAGCTAGTAATTAAAGCCACAAAGCAAGAAACCAATACTTGTTCTTACTGATGCTAGAGATTCCCTACACTCTGGTATTTTGTTTTTTAAATTAAAAGAAACTATGGTTTAGAATATTGATGTATTTCTCAAATTTGTTTTGGCTTTCCCAAGTTGCTCTATGCCAAGTAATAATTACTACTTATGTACTATTCTAATCAACGGGTCAAATTATCTACACGATAATTCCAGGTAGCCAGTCTCGGAGGGATTTTAGCCAGTATTGCTTTGGTGCTCCCCAGATGTTATAGCCCCATTCTCTGCCATGTAACACCTCTCACCACGGGGCAGGACAGAGGTTCCGTTACCCTGTGCTGCAGCTCCTTCGGAGCTAATCTCTCAGTTATTGCTGCCATCAGAGTAAGAAATATCAATTTATTTTCTTAATCTACACCAAAACCTTACAAAACAGAAAGAATGAAATTAGATTTTTAGCACTCCAAGATTATTCCAGCGTCAATAAGGAGAAAACCCCTGCTACTCTTGAAATTAATATTTTCATTCTCTAGCAACCCCAGCATCTCAGTCGGGGAAAATAACAGAGGCATTAATATAAAATACACTACTTGACCAGAAGGAAATCATTTCAATATTATGTAGAAAAGCCTCTCAAAGGGCACACTGTGATAAAATATATATATGGTTAAAAATGAATTGTACTTTAATATGTTAACCAGAAACAGAAAAATCAATAACAGCAATTTAAGTTTGCAACCAAGAGAAAAAAGACATGGTTAAGTGAACGTTCGGAATGCTCCACTTGCTGCTCAGAGCGCTTCACTGGGTATTTTTATGTGCTTGATTTGAATAGATACAAGATACAGAGTTTCAGATGGATGGTAAGAAGCCAGAGCTGTGCTGACCCCTTTGATCAACTTTGCTTAGCCCATAGCTACTCAACATCATTTTTTAAGGGGAAATATTATACCAGACTAGAAGCTCTTTTTTTTTGTCATTCTCTAATTTGCTGTGACCTCATTTTACCACTTTTCAGAACCGGACATGTTAAGATATTGTTTCACGTCTTCCTTTTTTGTTTTTTATATTAAACCAGTTAAAGAGTTTATAAATATCAGTTTAAATTCAGAATGGCAATAAAGGCCCTGTACTCTTGTTTCTTGAGTACACTTAAGGTATCTCATTGCAACACAGAGAAGTTATCAATTGCCGTCCATCTTTTTGAGCCCCGTCACTTAAGGCAGAGAGATGCCTTCTTCACGGGAACCACTGTCCGTTCTCCCGCTGTCCCAGCCCTCAGCTCACTGTGTCTTCGTTAGCGGTGTACTCTCATAGCCACCTTCTCGCTGTGTTTCATTGCCTTCCCCTGCATTGGTTTTCACCTTGCTATTTAATAGAACTACTCAAGATAAATGCCAGCAGCGCAATGTGGTCTAAATTTGCCTTCAACTTTTGAACCCAGACTATAGTTAGCATGTTCCATCAGAAAACAGCCATAGCTTTTTCTTGATATCCAACGCATCGTTATTTTTTAAACAGACTCAGAGAGCATTGCATGAAGTCAATTCTCCAAAGAGGCCGACAGGAACATAAAGACAATGTTACTTTTTCATGGGCTAGGCTGGGAAGAACTAATTCCTTTGTGACAGAAAGCTTCCAACCCCTGCAGAATATAAAGAAAGAAGAAGGTATTTCCATAATTAAACAGCACAAATGCCAGCTGATGCAGAGACTACCCCTCAGCAGCCTGAAATAAATTCCTGCTAACCAAAGTAATCACCCCTGACTTCAGAGAAAGCCAAACACTTGGAGAAATAGCATGAAAGGTGGAGCTGATTTTCTTGTAAATGTTAATAAAACCAGGACTCAAAGGGGAAGTTACTCACTGGGAACAATTATGTCGTGGTGTTTGATTCCACAAAAAGGCACAGCAGCACTTGCAAGCTGAAAAGGCCAGATCAACAACGTGGAACAACTAAGACTACATTATTTGCTGAATATCTTAGAAGTGCACGAGAGAGAAGTGACAAATTCTAATACTTGCATTTCAAGGCATGAGTGGCAAGGCCATTGCTTCCTTACTCCCAGCATTTTCTATTATCTTATAGCTTTCCTCAGCTGAAGTAAATGCTCTTCTCCAAAAGCACTAATAGAAGACTGAAAGCAAGTTTCTTAATACTATTGTCATCTCATTCACTTTCCAAAGACTTGTTAAAAACTAAGCGTTCCCCAAGCATCTTTGCCTAAGAGCAAAAAGAGCAACTATTGATAGTATCTTTAATAACTTAAAACTCTCTCGAAGCCCAAAAGTTGAAGTTGGAGCAGTACAAAGGAAACAGAAGTTAGCTAGGCACTGCTACCTGCGGGGAAGAAAGTTGCTGTGAGTTAAGGAGGACGGGCAGGACAAGCTTTCTGGTAATACTTTGGCTGGCCCTGAGTCAGTAACAGAGTCTGTGTTTTTTTGGATTCATACCCATATCACTGGCAGCTTGCAATGCCTGAAAATCTGCCCCTCAGACTTATTATGCATTATCATCTTAAAGTGCTCGGTTCTGGGGTAGAGCAGAGGTCTGCTCTTGCATGCCTCTATTACTAAACACTAACCAAACAGCTTCAAAGATGCTAACTTTTCGCACTACATGAAAACTTACTTTCCCTTTTACTACTGCTACAGTCTATTAGGACACAGCTAGGCCAACACATGACCCACCAACCTCTGGCTGAAGTAGGTCTTTTCATCCAGCACTTTCCCAGCCTTAAAATGCTCGTGATGCAATTGGCTTCCATAAAACTCAATGGTGAAGGCCAACATTAGAAAAAGCAAAATGTCAGAAGGCCATCAGTGAGCTTTGTGAAAAATCAACAGCATAATCCAAAACCTGGTTTTGCAGGGAACAAGACAAACAGACATCCCAGAAGCAGCTGAGGTGCCACAGAAAATAAAAGGCCAAGACATGAGAAACAGTGCCGTTTAAATACCTTTATGAAATGATGCTATGTTTTTGAAATGGTATGCAGAAAAACATTCATAACGACTACTATAAAACATTGAAGGAGATACAAAGGAAGAAAGAGCATCCCATGAAACGGAGTGGACAGGGAGGAAACACGTTTAATTACTGCTACAATAACGAAACGCAAAATGATCCACAGCGTCTTCCAGGTCTATTCATTCAGTGAGGCGTTTTCATCTTTCTACTCGTCTTTTGTACATTTTTTTTCTTTTTATCATATCACCTGTGTTATCACAACTCCCTGTGATGCACGTCTTGGTTTTAAAAAAGTCGAAGTTAAAGAATGAAGTACTATAGTGTTCAAATATCCCTTCAGTAAACCTTCTTGGCAATCATAAGTTGAATACTTGCCTAAGTACTACCCATCTTAGGAAGAATTGCAAAATCATATACTAAGATTAAATTTTTAAAAATACCCTTGCTTGGTTTTAAAGGAGAAAACTGTTCAGAAGAAAACTCTAATAGAAATTCCCCAAAGTCACCTTACCTGCTTTCAGGAGAGGACCAATTTCCAAGCTTCTGTTGGTCAGTCAACAAGTGACAGTTCTGGGATATCAATATGGGCCATTACTGCCCACAGCCTGACATGTTCCTTCTCTTCACAGTGTAAGCTTCTCACAGAAGGGATTATATATACCTCTTTTTTGCACAAACATCTCACTAAAATCCTTAATTCTCTCTGTGACTTACTCATGTTACTGACAATTGCTCCTGACAATTACACTTGTCCTGTTGACCTCGTGCACTGAGCAACAAGACATATTCTGCACATAAATAGCCTTTCAGTTCTCTAAGGTAAAATCAAGTCATTACAAAGAGACTCTAGGTAATCTGCTCGTGAACCACAGACACCTCAAAGTGCCTGATCAACCCTACCAAGGTCAACATTAAGCATTTGCCAACATGGCAGCCGTTTTATGGCTGAAGGCATCCCCCAGCAGTACAGCACTAGCAACACAGTCTCAGTCCCTTGCTCACATCTACTGGGAGAAGAGTCCCTCAATCAGAGTCCTCTACTTTTTAGCAAATTCATTTAATTGTTTCTCTCTCTACAGATACTTTTTTTCCCCAGAGATTCAAGTGAAGCTGGTGGTCAGAAGCACTGTCATTTCAAACCGAACTCTTCTTGATTCAAACCTTCCTTCTTGAGTAAATCTGTCCAGCTGAGTGATGTACCTTTCCCAACTGTCTTTACAGTAGAAACAATAAAAATGACCAGATGTCAGCAGACATGTACTCTGTAGTACTTCACCTGTGTTTCTACAGTTTTACCCACTTTAAGAGGAAAGAAAAGCATTCAGGGATGACTCAGTAGTCCCTGGTGGTACTCCAGAACCTACAAAGTCTAAAGCAAATTAAAAGTGATTTTGCATACTTGAGCACAACATGTTCTGAGGATGGTTGTCTTACATTTGCCTGTACAGCTAGATAATCATTAAAAGAATAGAGATATTATGGTCATACAGAATTCAGTAATGTATAAAATAAGAATTGGGGTGAAACAGTGAGAGACATAGAGTTTGGCCTGTTCTTACTGAGACGCCATACTGCTGAGTGGTAATAACACCTCTTTTCTGCAAACAGGCTCAGTGGCAGCAGACCTGCACGTGTGGCTCATGTTTATATTATTGATGCCTTAGAATGACAGCACGTGGAAAAGTGCCTGATCCCAGCCGCAGCAGCCTCACACGCTCCCCTTTCAACTTGAGGACACTAACCTTGGTCAGGTGCCAGCTGGCAAGTACCATACTCCTCTCTATCAGCTCTTCTATGGGCACCTTTTTTTTTTTTTTAAATAACCCTTTGAAATGTTTTAAAGAAATATGTAAACCCCATTTATAAAGTAACAGAGACCCCAAATCTCATCTGCCTTTCATAGCAGTATTACTTACCAAACCTTTTTGTTGCACACATCTTGACACTACCCGTAGACCTATGAATCAAGTATAATTAGCTTTTTTCTAAAAAACAAACAGGTGCTTTTCAGTTTATTACTTCACGGCCTCCCACACTACAGAATCTGACGTAGGAAAAGTTAGATTTATTATGTGCTCAGGACTTATTCCACTATATTAGTTACCAATATAAAGTGATCTCGTTGGAGACTGTATTATCGTACAAGCACTTCAGCATCTGCATGATGCAATATATTGCAGGCCCTTAGAGAGGTAAATAATTGATAGGAAATGACTCATTTTTCATCTTCGCAGCTTTTTTAAATCCTTTTTTAATGTACAGCAGAGTATTCCTAGGACGCCACAGTGCTAAAGGAGGCAAGTTTTGTTCAGGCAACTCACTAATCAGCATTATGGCAAAAAAATATCTCACACACTGGATATTTTGATGGGTGCTTAGCAACATGGTCAAAGCTAGCTTTATCATTATTATTATTATGGCACTTTCCAGAATTACTACGTACGTTAACAAAGCAGGAAATTGCATATTAGGTACATATGCCAAATCAGGAAAATACTTCCAAAGCTCTTTGATGAGGGTAAGTCTACTGTCAACTAGGACACAGCATGAGTACCAAGATACAACATACAGCAAAAGTAGGTCCTCTGGTTTGGGGCAATATTGAGGTTCTGGAAGACACTGGAAAAACTTACAGATAATTGCAAAAAATCAGAAAATGGTAAGATTTTCTTCTCCTGTTTTCCCGTTGTCTTTCTCCTTTGACGTTCTAATCTCTGGTTAGTATGTAGTAAGTATTTGAAAGAAAAAAAGAAAAGAAATGAAACACGAAAAGCACAAAATAACAAACAACAAACCACTCAAAAACTCCACCAACAGAAAAAGTAAAGAAAAATAAGTTAGAAAGGTAAAAGAAGAGGTGAGAGAAGACTGAAGGCCACGTGAGAGAGAAACAGAAGGAAATAACTGATCAGATTTCCTTTGTGGTAATTTTAGGAAGAAAAAAAATAGTGTTGTATAAAGGATCAACCAGACTATCTGCACTTCTGATCAACCTACCCTTCAGAGAGACTACAGAAAAAATCATGCCATTAGCAATTCACTCTGTGCTCTGTAGGAAACCTAATTACATACGCTGCTCCAAAGCAAGCTCTCTCCCCACCCATCATAACCAACGAGCACCGAATCTCCTCCTTGCATGCAGCATTGTTTGCAGAAATTGGCGCACGTGGCCTGATTTACACTGCACCCACAGTGACTTTCTGCGGCCCTTTGAAATGCACATAAATCAACCCAGCTCTTTCCTGTTTTCTTGCTTCAAGAGTAATAATTTAACTCCCATAAATTTCATAAAATCTAATTTGGGGGGAAAAAAGGGCATATCACCAAAATGTTGGCTTCTTGAATGATAATTAGCGACCATTCATTAAAGTCCCATCTTGCTTACATCCTAACACGCACCTTGCCAATTAACTTGGTCTGATAGAGCCTTTTCATTACGGTCTCTCAGGACCCTCCTCCTATTTCTGTTTCCATTTCTCTCCCACTTTTTTCCTGAGTCTTGCCTGCTGCTGTGTAGCACATCGCAGGCCACTGAAGACCCCCAGATCTCAAGCTAGCAGGAGGAATATTGCCTCTGTATTGCCAGTGCCATCCCAAGGCTTTGAATTGCTAAGGGTCTGACGCACCACTGTAAGATCACTCTTGCCCAAGAGCTACTCGGCTCTCATCCAAGTATTTACAGTCCAGCAGGTATTCCCCTGCACATACATTTCCATCTGCTCTTTGCTGGGTGTTTCTGAGCAGAATGGATGCAAAGGAGTCAAACTCCTCTGACAAGTCCTCAGACCCTCCTGCCTGGTCCTACGGACAAGTTACAGCGACGCTCTCCTCCTACAGCCCTTTCTGAGCAACCCCGGTGAGAAGGACGAGGAGATATGTACAGGTGAGGACAACTATGTTTCCTGTCACTCTGCCCTTCTCCATCCAGGTAAGTAAAATGCCTTATCTCTAAAGCCCCTGGAGGTCTTCAGAAGTCTCCAAGGGAGGCAAACAGAGCAGTAATAAATGGAGCAGGGGTTGAATACCAAAAAGCCCTGAACTCATTGCTGCATGATTCCTTCATCATTCGTACCTGACACTCAGTTCCTTCACATATCTATTCCAAGTCTTGTATCAGGAATTAAACACCAGTGTGCATGGATGTCAGGAACTGCAGTAGCTCCCTATGTCACTTTTCCTCAACACAGAAGCTATGTAATTCTTCACTAGAAATTAAAATCAATTAAGGGACAGCAGAACGTGAGGTATTTTTGTGTTTTCTTGAAGTTAGAGGGCTTAGTCCCTCTGAGCAGAAATGAAGAATAAATACAACTGGAATTAAACCTCTCAGACTATTAGCCAAATGAAATTTCTTTCTCTGCTGTCAGCTTCTCTGGCCTTTCATCAAGCACTGTCAAACACAGCAGCACACCTTGCATGCCTGATGCGAAGTCCCCGCTGCTCAGAACGAGCCTGAAGCAATGGAGAGGGGAAGCTGGGCGGTTAGGCTGGTTAGGTCTAGCTCACCATATTCCTAGGACTTCTGTACTCTACCATGAGGACTAATCGCATGTTTTCAACCCAAATGAGAAATTATACATTTGTCAGCTTTATGAATCAGAGCTACCATAGATAATCTATTTCATTCCCACAATACATCTTTCTTCTAAATAAGAAACTGTTCATCAGTCTGCCTCTAAAATCAGATCTACCTCTCTTTGTATTGGAGAAAGAAGACAGATTACGCATAATGGTGTCTTGTATCCTATTACAAAAGCCCCGGGAGATGTGAGATGAACAGAGCTATATGTAACCAAAGGACGCGTGGAGTAGGCTCACTAAGTTGAAAAGAATAATAGAGAGACTTCATGATTTATAAAATCATATGAGTGTAAGGCAAAAGAAGAAAGTTAAGACATGAAATGAAGACACATTTAGTTAGGATAAATTTAATTTAATTTTCCTGTCTTCTAATGGTTGGGAATACCTAAAGAGTCTTTGATACAGATGACATGTCCCTCCATCTAAGAAAAAAAAGATGTGAAGGAAATGCAAAACAGAAATAGAGAGATGACATCCAAACACACTGGGGTCAAGCACTCAGTGACAAGAGATCACGTGCCCCATAGGGCACACCCAGTTCAACCAGTGGTACCAGTTACAAGCACAGAGCAAGGCTGGCACTCACATCTCCAGATTCCTTTACTCACCCACCTATACAGCATGAATCCAATCAAAGAAGGTGAACTCATGGCCCTTCAAAAGCCAGAGGTAAAACGACTCATTTTAGTAACTATGCCAACATTTGTGCTATGCTCAGAAGTTATGAGATTAGGATTCTTTTTAGATTTTTTTTCTTTTTTGCTATAACTTGTCCTTTGTTCTACCATTTTGCTTGCAGCTGAAAACAAATTATTGCCTATGCCTGCTCCTGCAAGGTAAAAATTACGTTTGAATCCCATCTGTGCATGAAACTGCAAATAGCAGCAGGGGTCCGTGCCGAGGCAAGGGTCCCTCTGCCCAGGGGAAGGCACAAGCAGGACGCCACTGGTCCAAGTAAGGCTGCATTTCAAGGGAGCAACAATTAAGAGCAAAAATAAAAGGAAACAGAATCAAAGCTGCCCCTCAAGAATCTGGCCTGAATGGGCTATACATATAGTATGGAATGGAAAAAAATAGGTGGCTTTCAAGCCTGACTAAAAATAGTTTCCTCACGTTTCTTTATAATGCCTTTAAAGATAGGAAGTGACAGTGGAAATGAGAAATCAGGCTGCCCCTGCTCAAACCACAGAGCGGATGAGGTTGGAAAGGACCCGTCGAGATCACCTAGTCCAAATCACAGCATCACAGTAATATTTTCTTCTACATCTCAGGTGAACGTGTATTTTCTCTTTCCCTTATAATAACACCTCTAGTATTGGACAATATCTGCAAACTGATTGTTTCCCTCTGCCCCCAATCCAGGCACATGCTGACTTTTCCTTACGTGTTCCCCATAGGTGGCTGGAGCTACGTTTGCTGTAGCAATTTAACATCTTAAATATAGTTTAAAAACCTATACACTTCTTTTAACTGTGTCCTTCCTTTCATTGACTGTGCTTTGTTGTTCATTTATTATTGCAAGTTAAGCTTTCTCATACACATCCTATATTCATCTATTTCATAAAGTTTTGATTATGCCACTGTATCTAATAACTTTCCCCCCTCTCTCATGTTTTTGAAAACTGCATTTTGAGACCTTCCTCAAATGTCTTTAATAACAAATGAACAGTAGATGGGCAGTCTTCTGATATCGAAGTTCAGAATTTGGGATGACTCCCACAGCAACGCCAGCTCCAGTTGCAGAATGGCATCACACAAGACGACAGATCCTGCTTTATGCCACGCAGGTGTGCTGGGGAGTCCCGGAGGCAAGTGGATTACAGCGGATGCCATAATCCCTATCCTGCATTAATGCAGTGTTTTATCACTAGAAAGAGCAGGGAGAACTCTGACTGTCTATGCACTGCTTATCTCTAGAGCACTGCCTCACAATATGTCAATTTTCGTGCCGGTAAAACAAATCGTTGAACCGTGGAAGACAATTCTGCGTCCGAGAACACCACAAATCCTCTTTGGTAGTCTACCTTCAGTTCCCACACAATGACAGTTAATTCTTGCCAACTGTAACAGCCACAAATAAAACGGCTCTTTCTCAAGGAGGTGATCTACATAGGAACTACCCCATCTAAAGGTTTGACAGTAGTTGTCCAAAAAAGTAAAACAAGCTCAGAAATGCTCGCCATAGTCCCAAATGTTACATCTGACTCTACATTTCGGGGGCGGGTGGGTAGGTGGGGGAAATCTGCTTATATTTATCTCTGTTTTTCCAAAAGTACTGGTGTTCAGCTCCCTGTGGCTTGATCTCAACAATTTCCAAATCCAGAGCCCTGCAGCTAAGCTTGCCGTGACCCTCGCCGCTCAGTCCTGAAAGGAGAAGGGAATCATGCATTTCTGCAAAACACACAGCAAGCTTGCGTGGGGGACCTTATCTCTCCTGCCTCATTTTTAGGGAGATTTTGTGTCTCGGTTATTCAAATGGTAGGTCACTGTCTTTGCTTCTGGGAAAGAGAAGAGTTTCTCAAATTAAGGAAGTTAAATCTTGGAGGTGGTTCTTGCCAACGGCAAAAAAAGAAAGCTTTCTATTGATCCTGTTGCTGTCAGTGACAGATTACTTCTTCACTGATTTCAATAAAACACCTAGAACTTACTAAAAACATACAAAAAACTTGAACGTTGCATCAAACTTAAGACCATAAGCTCTTCTCGGATCCTAGTGCATCTGTCAGGCACTGAGCCCTACAGATGGACAATGTGTCAGCCTTGGCCTTTAGAAAGGCTCACAGCTCCTCCCTGCTCACCTGGCCCACGACACGCGAAGCCAAGTGCTCGCAGCCTTTAAAGGCTCCCGTTGGTTTTTGCTTTTCAGTAGGATTTTTACCCAGACAAGCATTAAGAACAGGGTATCCACTCAGTTCATTTTCCTTCCGCAGACAAAAAAAAAAAACCCTAGTGCCCAATATTATTTCAGTACAATATCTTCTGTTTACTTCCATTATGAATATTAGCTCACTGCAACTCTAAATACACAGTAACACAAATATGCCAAGTATCATTGCATCTTCCAGGCTAGTTTCAGTGAGTTGCCTAACAACATTGTTTCCCCTTTAAACATCTTTATATTTTGGTACACTGATAAAACTCCCCTTCATTTATTCAGTCATGTCACATACATTCTGCTTTGTGCACTTCTGCGTATTTGCAACTGCGCTAATCATCTCAGTCTATTCTCCTTTAGGCCTGAATGAGATGTACTACATTAATCAGTTGATTGTTATTAACCCAGTTACATTGTATCTTTGCATAATGCTGCTCCATCTCTAAATCCATAGTCTAATCAGGTATTATGACATACATTTAATTATACTACTTGTGTACTTCATAATAATCCTCTTATTAAGTGATTGGGGTTTTATGCTTTAAGCCTTATGAAATTCCAGCAAACCAAAGGATGGGAAGGCTGGTTTATGGGTCAGGATCGGGTACTAACAGATAAGACTGCTCTGTAGTGCAAAAAGCCCTCATGTAGCATATTCCCAGAGAAGAGAAAGACACCACCTCCTCAGTTTCTTCTATATCCAGGCCAGAACAGGCAAATGTCTGCTTTGATTCTGCAGAAAACAAACATTCGGGGTTACTCACCCGAACAGCAGTTCAACCAACGCTGGCCATGGTCAAAGACAAAGGCAAAAACTACCTCCTCAGTCTACCCCTGACACAAAAGGGACCGTGTGCCAGCAAGTCTGCACTGCTCATGGGAAACACATCAGGCTTTGGAGACAGAGGCAAATCCCCAGGAGGGCAAACCAGCAGCAAGAGCCCAGAGCAAAGCTGCGCAAACCAGCAGGCTGTGAACTGGAAAGGGAGAGAATACAACAAAAGAGCATCCTTCGAAAGCAGAATAAATGTATGTTCATCTCTCAACAGACACACTTACTGCTGTCCAGAGGGGACTTACCACCACTATGGGACCAGAGGACAGGAGGACTCCGAGGATGCTGAAGGATCCAGGAGGTACCATCGTGAGGCTGCTCTCAGCAGCCTCTCCAGGCTCATGGAGACCAGGGGAGAGACCCATGGCTGGAGAAGGGTGTACATTGCTTCATCCCCAAACAGGGCAAACCCCACCCTAGCCTCTGGGAAGACCGCAGATCATCAAAGCTCCATGTGCCTGGAAATGGCATCTGTGAAAGGCAAGAAGGGAACTGGGATCACCTCACCATGTACTAACTGTGCCCAGTCCTCATCAGATGCTGGGATGAGATGACTGGATCCAAAGCAAGGATGTAATTCATTTCGATTTCATCAGCACTTTCAAAACAGCCTGGAGAAAAGGAGGTGAAGGAGGGGTCTAACAGCTGCCTATAAGAGAGGGCCATGGAGGAAACCCAGACAAAGGTGCTCAGGGAAAGAGCAGGCGGTAGCAACACCAAGGTGCAATGAGGCAAGCTCCACTGAGACGGAAGGGGAAAACAGCAAAATCGCAGGGAGGTTGGATAAGCACTGGATCAGCTTCCCCTGGGCAACACACTGTGAAGAAACCCCCTTGCTTGAAGATGTCCACGGTTCAACGAGGCAAAACCCTGAGGACCTGGTGACTCTGGCCACCTCCCTGACTACCAACGCAGCCTGGAGGTTACGTTGCTGTGGCTGCTACTGCCCCGTCCTTTAGGTGGCAAAGGAGGAAATACAGGTTTATTTTGCTCAGGTAGTAGAAAATCAGGTTTGTCTCTTCCAGGGGAAATCACTTACTGAGAGATGCTAAGAGCTGGGCTGTATCCATAAACGACAGTGTTTGCACTCAGGCAAACTGGAACATAAATAACCTGTGCTAAAACAAATCCACGGCAAACTGGGAAGATAAGCCACGCTGTTCACCAGCAAGCAATGCCCTCCAGAAAGTGGCATGCACTGGAAATTAATGAACACAAGAAGAAAGAATATAAACTGCAATTAAGTGGTAAAGGAACCAAAAAAAGGTTCAGCCACAGATCAAAGCATCATCTTCCCACCGCTGAAGTCTGCCCATAAACTACCCATAAACACAAATAGTCCTGTTTAACTGAGTGGATAGCTCAAATACTTGAAGATGTGTGGTTGCCTAACTGCAGCCAAGATTGGGTTGTACGTGTGTTATTCCTTCCCTTCTTTTATCTGAATTTTCATCTAATTATGTAAATTTTGAAGCACGTGTGCAACTTCAGTCAAACAAACACCTCTATTGATTTGAGTGGTTATTCCTCAGCACAAAGTTATGCATCTGAATATGAGTTTCGAGGGTCACAGCCTTAAATAATAAATTATTTGAAGCAAATAAACCTCTTCCTATGCATCTTCCCATGGTATTCAGACATACTTATGAAAAGCCCAGATTAAATTTGTAGTACGTTCACTTGTTTAGAAGAGCATAGCTTATAATATGCACAGCTGTTTGCAGGATTTTGGCATATACAGGCAGTCATAATGTAGTGATATATTTTTGGATTTTATTCCTCATACTACAGGGTAAAGTGAAAATATATTTAAACTGTCATCCCAATATATGGGTTTTTTTTACTGTAGACATCCCACAAAGATCATTTATAGAAGCAGACTATTCTGTTAGCGTGTGCTTTAAATATTTTATTTTTCATTTTATGACCTGCAGGTCTAATCAGACTTTTCATAGTGTAGAGTCTGATAACAAATAATTTAGCTACCAGACATCTTTAGTCCCACAAAATGATTTTAAGAAAGTGCACAGTGACGCATTAAAAATGTAGTTTACAGAAAAATTAGCTTTATATGCTTTTTTGTAAAACATGCGGCTGCTGTGAATACACAAAAAATACGCTATACTTGGAAAAAGGATTTGTAGTATCTACATGAACTTTCTTGGAATCATTAATGTATTTTAATAACCACTGCCACATTAACCGTAGGCACACTATACAATGTAGATACTGCTTAATTATTAACGTGTTTACAACAATTTTGCAAATAATGAGCTAATTTCTACAGTTATATGTTTTTCAATCGTCTGAAACTGCTCAGCTCCTCTTTCGGCAGGGAGGAGACGTGCTCTCGTTGGCTGCATGCTCGGCACCTTGAGCGCGGGCTCGGTGATGGGACCCAAGGTGGCACCCGGCCGCAGGGACCACCAGCAAGGCCCCGCGGATGGGCAGTGGGTACCACGGGCTGCCGGTGACTGGTACGGCTGGTGGGCGCTTGCTCGGGTGCCCGGGACAGCAGCAGCTCCGTGGCACATTCAGGAGCAGGTCTGTGCTCACATGCAATCCCGGCAAAAGCGGCATCGAAGCCTCCAGTTCCCAGGCTGCTCTTTATTTTTGTTGACCATTGATTTTATGCCAGAATTTAGCAGGATTCAATTTTAACTGATAGTCTAGTCATTCATCCCAGCTTTAAATTATTAATGAGCATCGTGTCTGAGTCACCTGTTTGCAGTACTCCAATGCCTCAGAAGTGACTGGCTTCAATACATAAATACCTGAGTAGCTGAACGCAGAAAGTGAAATATTGCACTGTGGTGGCTGACTGTGAAACTGCTGCTACACCTGGACTGCTGCAGCATGAAGAAACCCTGGGCTGCTATAAATAAGCAAGATATAGCACAGGCAGAGGTGGGGTTCCCACCCTTTAAACTCTGCTGTTTTGCCCTGCAGGCTGCTATGAAGAGGAGAGCAGTCACCATTTTTTTCGCATGGACTTAAAAATAGTAAAAATAGTATAAGGCTAGTCTGTAGGCGAGCGGGGTGTAAGAGATGCTCAGGAATCTTAAAGAGAAGTAGAGGAGACAGAGGTTTGATCCACAAATGATCATGATTACTCACTATTTACTGTTCCTTTTGCAGTGGGGGAAGAGGGTGTTAAGCCAAACTGCTTTAGTTTAACAGCATTTACTGTCAAACCAAGCAGGAAAAATAAGCCTCGGGGGTTTAGTACCAAATCTGGAATTGCATATAATTAATACAATGTGCTTAAGTTGATTATAACCAATGGCAATTGATTTTGTCCAAGTTAGTTTCTGCTTCGCATTATAGCCACTACGTGTATAGACACTGTGGGAGGTACAGTGCGCTATGTACTGTATGCATATACCCCCCCCCCATACGCTCAGGGAAGATACTTGTGTGAAAATCCAAGTCTAAAAACCCAAGTCAAGAACTAGAAGAGCGAGCTCCCCCAGCCTGAGGGGCCAGAGACACAAGCCTCTCCGGCTTCGGTGTTTATGTCTTCTAAGCAATTTGCTCTACTACACATCTGCTTTTCTTTCCATTTTTTTTTTGCTGAGGAATAAAAAAACCCTCACTGTTCATTAGAGACAGAGGGGAAGCCAGGCTGTGTCAATGAAAAACAGTGACTAGCACCCATCCCTTACAGGTTTAATGCAATTTTAACACCGGTTTCTCACTCAGGTGTAGAGTTTCCTTTCGGCCTCATCACTTGTCAGGAGCTCCTTTAAAACAAGTCAAGCAAAACAGAAAGAGAGAGATGTGACTTAACACCCACTAAATGCTCCAAGTGGACCTTTCCCCATCCTGAAGCACACCAAGCCCAGACCATCCACAGGCTGCCCAAATCATCGCATCCAGGCAGAGGGGTGAAAAAAATCTAAACATTAACACGAATCAGAAAGACAACAGGAGGAAGAAAGGCATCTTCCTTTAGGAAGAAATGCTCATTCAATCCTAAAGAAGATGAGCATACCAGCACAGAAACCTGGCTGTGTCTGTTGGGCTCAGACGACCAACAAGGCAATGATGCTGGCAGAGTACACCCCATCCAGCAGTAGTTGAAATGCAACACAGATCTCAGCTGAGAAGGTCCAGGGCTTCCAAAAACATCAACTTCAAGCATGTGGTAAGAACTAACGAGGGTAAAATGGAACCCAGAGAAGTAAGCTCACTCTCCCATGCTATTTCTCAGGAGCACAGAGCAGAACAAGTCAGGTCCAGTAAGCGCCAGCACCTGATGAGGACACTCTGCCCAACGCGGGCACAAAACCTGAGTGAGCTGACTCTAGGAGCTCAAGCAGAAGAAAAGATAAAAATCTCAGTAGAAAAGCATTAGCGAGACAGCCATTAGGATTTGCTCTCAGGCTATTTCAAACTGATTCGCTGAAGGAGATGCACATAAAAAAACCTTCCAGTAGATGACTCTGCTGTAAACAGCCCAGTAGCATTTTATGATCTAGAATAAACTTATCAATTAAAAACCCATAGAAACGTAGAAGACGGGGACTGTTTGAAAGCATTGCCATTAATATAAGTAGCATAAGAGACCTCTTGGACTGAGGAACCTCAAAGGATATGGAAGATGAGGTGACATTGGCCTGCTGAGGATTAAAAGGATTAACTCATTCCCATCGAGCATTTTCCGAAGAAAAGGAAGACCGAGGTAGAATACAGCATGGAAAGACAGAGGGAGCTACTGTACCAATTAATTCACGTGGCCCTGTAAAATCTTGTAGTGAAGTGTCTTTATCTTTGTGGACCACAAGAGACACAAAGAAACCCTCAGGTCTAAAAATGATATTTTCTTCTCACCACTAAGATCAGTCCAGACTGACAACTTGATTTTGCCACATCCCATTCTAGATGACTAAAGGGCCAGAAATCTTATTACAGAGATAACGACCATGATTTTGCAAAGCTCTTGGGAAGAAATAGGCTGGAGGTGCTGTAACTTAAAATACTGTTTGTAAGAGGGGAAAAAAAACCCTTTTGTGACATGAGGATACATCCTAATTACAGTTTACCCTTTTGAGGAAAGTAAGTAAATAAAAAGTTGGATGTAATAAACAACTTTTTTTCTCAGAACACATAATCGATTTTAGAAAAGCGAGCAAGGATCAGTCTGGGAGTTACTCACATTTTCCTCTGAAAGAGCCGGCAATGGCTGCTGCCGTGGGAAGGATAAAGGGCCCAGGAGTCTGGTCCCGCAGGGTGGGACGTACGTCCTCACGTTCCCATTTTGGTACTTCTACCTCTCCTTGGTAAGATAACACTTTGGGGAAAAAATACATATATATTCATTTATTGAAAAATCAGGTCTTTACATAGTGCTTACAAAAGACAGTCTTCTTACAAAAGAATTGGGATAGTGCGCTTCAGAGATCAGAAATCTCTTGACCACATTTCCAGCAGCAGCACTCGATGCTGTTCCCGGCTCCCAGCCATTTTAAGTTCTTTAGCCAGAAAACTTCCCAGCGCTTTCCCCCCGTCGCTGGAGACCTGTCCCCGCGGAGGCAACCCACCCGGAGCCCCTGCCCGGGGCCAGCGCTACCCGTGCCCCCGCAGCGCTGCGACGTCTGGCACCCCTAAAGCCAGCGTTTAATGACAGGTTACTTTCTACTACGGAGAAGCTCATCGTGCCTTGCAAAGAAACGAAATTAGCTGAGTTAGGGAAACCAAATGTGGTACATTTTCATTTCGATGCAAGGAGATCTTAAAAACTTGGGGGGGGGGGGGGGGGCGGGAAATCAATGTTGTCTCTCATGAAATTCAGAGATTGAATTAAAAGGGAGAACTGCTCTGGTACCTGTCCGTGTCAGCTCCTATCACCAGGGCTATTTGTTAGAATACAGAATATTTAGTGAAACAGGAGTTTCAGTCTCCTTGTGGCACTGCAAGTTTCATAGCAACAGTTTGTGTCCAAAAAAAAAGCGGTAAAGTGACTTCAGATCAGGAGCATAGGGTTAGGCAGTAAAAGGCTTGGGTTTTTGCACGAAAAATATCCTTACCCACAAATTGAAGGCAATAATGATGCCAAATGCAAGAACTAGGAAGTGGGGTTTTGCCTAAGTAATTTTCTTGTTATTCTTATTGTTTTTATTAAGACGTACTGGGAAAAATACAGTTCAATCTAAAATAGGATTTCCACTAAATTCTCTGTTTCAATTCTTTTTAATGTTTAGGGCTAAATTCAGCAAATAGCCAGTAAGTAGAGTTTTTGTCCTATTTAAAGCCATTAAATACAGTTTCATAAATTCCACAGAAATCTCTTGATTTTGCTTTCAGACGAAGAGACAAAAGCTGTCACCACACAATTACGTTCTGTCTGGGTGTGAAACTCAGGGGAAGAGTGAAACCACGAAGGCTGCGGGGGAGAGGGACAGATCGTGGATGCCGTCCTCACGCGAGATGCAGACAGCGCATCGCCCACAAGCTGGACCTCACTGGGTGGGAGGCTTTCTACACTTTTAATATATTTAATTTGGTCTTTTCCTAAATTTTTCCTACTAGCAAGGAAATAAGACTTTGACTTTGCTTAATGAACAACAGTAATGCCGAGTTTCAAAAATGCAAACAAAGCATCCTTTGCCTTCCCTCTCTGTTTTGACACAACCAACAGCACAAGGGGTGAAGCCAACTCCCAGCTCTGAAGGAGAGGAGCAAACTGGCCACGTCCTTCTCTCCTAATGGACTACACGTAAAAAACCCCATTGCCTACCGCTTTCCTATATGGGAACGAAACAGAATTTGTAGGGTCCCATCAAGCAAAGGCAACACGCACACTCTAACTTCTTGTAATGGGTTTCCAGCTAAACACCAACAAAACCAACCGTTTGTTTGTTTGTTTCCCTAGCATATTCAATGTCTAGGCTTAAAGGGCTCTGGGGACCCTAGAAGATCTCGGGAGACCTTTGGGATCTGTTATCAGTTGGCACAGATGACACGCTGCTCCGACTGGCGCTGTAAATCACAGCAGGAAGGTGGTGGCAACGTGTCCCCAAATTTTACAGGAGACTATTTCCATAACAAACAATAAGGTTACTGAATATCAAATTTTAATACTAGTTCTGTGGATAAACATGCTTACTCCTAATTCTTCATCCATCAAGGCTCAGAGCAAACCATGAGAAGACGCACTGGTTTCCAGGACCATCCCTCAGCAGGCAGGTGGGAGATCTGCATACAGATTCTGACAGATGCTGTAAAAATATCGGGCCTTGAAATGAAAGCCACTGAGCATTTTGCAAGCTTGAAGTTTATTATGGGCCTTGTAATTTTCTGGGATATTATATTTTCCTCTGGCTAGAGAAAGTCCTAGTACATGAAACAATTTGTCCCTAGGAACATTAATTGTTTAACATCAGATTTTAATGAGCTTTCAGCATCAAAAAGAGAAAAATTCTGCCCCTAGCAGAAATAACTTTCTATTTACACGAAATACACATTGCCAGAAGAGAGCTCTGAAGACTGAAATCTATTTCCTTAAGCCATTAATTTCCTGAACTTTCTGAACACGGTGCACAAGGGGATTTTTGTTGTTGCCTGCTGTTTGGTTTTGTGGTTGGCCAAAGCGCTGACATCCACTACCCAAATGCAGAGACTCTCCAGGCCGAGGCGCCAGCCCTGCTCCCTGCACAAGGCGCAGGCTGCCAGGCAGTGACACAGGCTCCAGCTCTGGAATCAGATCACAATGATTTTGTTGCACGTGCACCAATTTTTTTATTTCTTTTTTTAAGTATTCCAAATAATCTAAAATCTGAATTCATTCCTGTGCTTCATCTGAAAGTCCCAGATACGGCTGCAGCGCTGTACAGATCTGCAAGTGCAGGCGACACCATCAAATTTCAGCCAAGTGGTGGGTTAGTGAAATCCAGATCTCTGTTACTTAGAGGAAAACCAAACGATACAAAGCAACATCTTTTTGACTAGAGATATCAAGGTACTAAAATATCAGCTTTCCAAACAAAAGCAGTGAAAAATGTAAGGTAATACAGAAGTTACCTTTGTCCATTAGGGTCTACGGTACCGAAGTGTCTGATTAAATAGGTACACTATGCACAGACAGGAAAACATGATTTAACCTGCGATTTCAGAAGAACAGGTGAAATAAGCATCCTGGTAATGCACGACAGTGATTCTCCATGTTTAAACCTGATGTTCCTATTGCACATTTTGCTCCTCCCAAATGCCTACTGTGTTTTATTTATGCTTTAAAAATTAAGGTGAAGGTTTCACTGATGGGAAACCGCGTTTTTCCCCTCCCATGGTGTTGGTTTTCCATGTCCCTGTTCTACCCCAGAAAGCCCCGTCCCAGAGTTCACAGCCGCACACTCCCACCTTACAGCCCACCGCTCACCCGATGCTTCAACATGCGGATCCAGTTCTTCCCTGGAGCGGGGAAAAACTTTTCAGGTGAAGAACTTTCATTTGGCAAAAGTCATTTGGGGCAGGCAAACCTGTTTAAAGACTCAAATTAGATTTTCAAATAGTTTTTAGCTAAAGAATTTGAAAACATTTCCTGAAAGACAAATTTTAGTGCTTGTTCTCAAAGTGACTGGAAATGAATTCTGGATAAAAGTGAGGAAAAAAAAGACACCTTTTAAGACAAAACATTTTTTGAAAATTACCATTTCAGGGGATGAAATTGTGTTGCATTTGATCTGAAACTAATGAGGTCTGCTCAGTTATTTGGCTGTCCTCCGGAACAAAACCAACAGCTTATTCACACAATTCTGTCTTTGCGCAGCCTTCACCGAACAGGTACATTATCCTAGCAAGGCGAGGACAAAAAAGATGTCAAAAAGCTGGTAGATGCTTGTCACACTAGGTATTTACCCTAATGGCACATCAACCATTGCAAGCCTAAAATAGCTTTGCAAGCCGTCCTCTCTCAGAGAGAGAAGCAGACACCTCTGCACACAACGCTACTGCTTTGGTTTGTATTAGCGCCTTTGAAACGCTCCAAACGAAGACCAAAAAAACGCATTCCATGTTCATGCTCCCACCCTCAGGTAGACAGAGCACAGCACCAGCACACCGGCTAAAGCCGTGTGTTAGCTTCAGATGATTCCTGCAGAGTTCAAAACTAGGAATATTGCCAAAATTTCTACTCACTTCTTTCAGCCACCATCCACGTTTCAGGAGTTTCAGATAGACTTTCCAAAGCTGTGCCACTCACGATCCCAAATTCCTTGCTAAGCAGTGAAGAAGCTTTTGTCACGCTCTGAACTTGTCACTTGTTTCATACGGAGACGTAATTCACCGTTGAACCGAGACACTACACTAATCCTTCCCCGTCCACAAGTCAACTTCTCTTTTGCTGTACTTCAAATTCTTGAAACAATTAAATCAAAATAAGGCATTTTATAAAATAAAGGAACTTTATTGTCAAGTATGTTGGATATTTGAAAGCAAACAATAATCTACCAGTCTGTAATCTTCAGTGCTCTCAGCAGCACTTTGTCATGCTCCTCATGACTAAGGTAAATCAGGACATCCATCACCTCCCGTACGCAGCCTCCATGCACACGCTCCCATACTCACTCCTCTTTTCCTTTCCCTGTATCCGTCATGTCACGAAAAGGCTTTCTATGCTTCCATTTCCAAAGCATTTTAATAGGGAACAGCAGCCCTTGTTTCCCCATTTTATTCTAAGTCACTTCCCCCTTCCCAAGTTTTCTTGTAAGGAATCCCCACATCCATTGTCGCCCCAATACAGACAACTCACAATTCCAGGAAAAGCCGTGTATTTTTAATCACAAGAGATATGAACCGATTAATGGACCTGATTTCTTCAGTTCCTCTGAATCCTTAATAAATTAGCAAGATTTTTTATGATACCAGAACTAAGCAAAAACCCCGGACAAATAACACAAGCTGGTGCAGCATGTGAAAAGCTGGAAATTAAGGAGGGAAAAAAAAAAAAAAATTAAAAAGGCAGGAGAACACTCTCTGAAATGCTACATGTGTAACTTAACCCAGCCAAGAAAACAGTGTAATGCAAGCCCCTGGATGGGAGCAAGCCGTACACAGTGTTTCGTCCCGTGAACGCAGCTGACACCACAGATGAGGTTTCAGACTCAAGGAGATCGCCGCCAGCTTGTAATCCCTTTTGTCTCCTCGCTGCCCAAGCACACGCGAGAAGATAAACCTAGGAGACAGGCTGCATGGAGCACACGTGTGGTTTCTTACTGAGTAAAAGGTAGGAAAGACGACGGTCTTGGTCACACTGATAACACGTTGATTTACAGGTAGAACACAAAGCGTTAATTATCTCAGCTTTGGTTTCTTGCTTTGCTGAGACAGACGTGGCAGAGGCTGAGACAGGAGCTGCGGGGTCCCTTCGTTCTGTGCCTGCCATGACAGGCTCCCCAGCCATCACCACAGCCATCACGACCCAGTGACAGAAAGCTCATCATTCCCGTAGGATTACTCCATTTCCTCCGCTTAAATTAAAATCAAGACTTTCAGAAGCCATAAGATACTTTTAAATATGGACATTCAGAACAAGAACAAATTAGAAGCTGACTTTTAAGATCACATGGTATCTTCATTTCCACAAATTTCCCATCAATGCTTTACGAGCGGTACCTTGCCGGCACTTCCAGAATGCCGAATTCTCAAATGATACCCCAAAACCAGCAACGATGGGGATCTGCATCTCCTTTGCTCATTGGGAGCCTTCCACAGGGCAAAAGAGAGGCGATCTAAAGGAGGACTGGAAGGTACGACCTGTTCCTGTACTCCAAAGGCATTTGATAAAGTTCCTGCCTAGCTAGAGACTGTAGAGGAAACACGGTTACCACCGGGTGAACGATAAAGTCTTGTCATGGATTAAAACAAGTTAAGAGATAGGAAAGAGAATAGAAACAAATGGCCAATTCTCAGCATGGAGAAAGGTTAATAGTGTAGTGCCCTAGGGATCAGTCTTCAGGCTGATGTTTTTCAATATATTCATTAACAGCCTGCAAGAGGTGGTGAGTAGCAAGGCAGCGAGAGCGCCTGGCACAATTGGTTTAGGTCATTCGCGAGGAGGGGAGGCTGGGAAGGAGCAACCACCGGCGCGCAAACGCACGCTGAGCAGCCCCGGCTCTGCTCCCCGAATGTGGCGGTGGGAAAACGGCATGGAGGCATCAGAGCATCTGGTATTGCCAGAGAGTTGTAAAGACACAAGAAAAGTAGCCAACAGTCCTGTAAGAACACACCTAATGCTGTATCTGGTATAATGCCATATATCTGCTAAGGTCCAGGAATAATCAAAATGGACAGTGTAAAGGAAAAACTCTAGAGAGACAAAAAACATTATACAAAACATCTCCCCAGCCTATTACCATTAAGATGTTTTTAATAAGATGACAAAATAAAGCTAGCAGAAACAAAACTATTTTGAAATATCACAAAATCCTTACAATAGTCCATCATCCCTTCGACATGTATTTATCTTTTGGCCAGCTTGGTGCTCTCCGGTCCCCACAAGTGTCTTACAGCGTATCCAAAAGTTGTCCTTGGAAATCCCCCACATTTCCAGCATTTAGAGCTCACGGCATTTTCTCCTTTATCTGCATTACTGGCATCACTCCGATTAAATAAAGGCAGAACATTATTCATAGGCATAGAAAGCGCAAGGAACATTCGATGACAAAACACTACAGTTTGACCTGAGATTCATTGCTGCCCACCAAGCCTTCGCTCACGGGGAGAAGCTGCCTCCCAGGTGGGAACAAACAGTGGGAACAAAAACATGCCAAGAAGCCAGGGGGAATTAGTGCAAGAATGGGTATTCCCCCAGGGAGGTAATTGCAGCAAGTGCCTCCTCGGTGTTGGGGGCAGAGCAGGTCAGTTCATCCTCAATCAATCTTCATCCCTAAGAAAGAAACATTGCAAAAAAGCATGCATGCACCTGGCCAGACCAGTGAACCATTGCTCTTAATACCCATGGGGTGACTGATCTCCTCAAAATTGCATAGTCGCCTTCAAAATCTTATCCGAGTACCTCAGCATACATAGGAGGAAGACAGCTTGATCCTCGCAGGCAAAGAGCACGCCACGGAGGCTGTCAGGAAGAAGGCGCCTGAAGGAAGGAGTCAGATACCCAAATACACATCGGAGTCACAAGCCGCGCAGCTCACAACTCAGGGCTTTACGGAGGTGTCCAAGGAGGTGGTGAATAAGCCAGTACGGGGTACTGGGGGTCAGGTAGCCAGATCTGTGCTTTATCCTTACAGTAATGCCGCTCCGTTTTCACAGCGGTGGGATTACCCACAGCCCTCTGCACGTCCCCGTGCCCTGACGACTCGGTGACTGCTGCCTTGGAGCCACCACAGCCGGCTGAGCGCTGCCTCGGCCCTCGGGCAGCGAGGGATTTCCAGCAAAGATCCCCAAAATGACAAATTAAGATGCCTCAAGGAATTCCCCACCTGCAGCTTGTAGAGGGCTTAAAACTGCCCTCACTGCAGCCCCAGGTGAGAACGGCCAAACGTCAGCTCTGCGACTAGTCCCTTGCTCTCCCTGCGCGGTGCATGGAGCGCTACCAGCGTCAAGATGGAGACAGCAACATTTCCATTGTTAGCCCCAAATCACTACCAGAATCACGGGTACCAGTGCTTCTAAGAGAAAGACAAAGTAAAGTTTGAGCTGGCCCTACCAACACCTCTTTACTTTGCTACACAGCACACCAATACGCGGCTGAGGTAGAAAGCAGTGGCAATTTAGGGGCGAGAGGATGAATGTCAGCCTTGACAGATTACTTTTTCAATTGGTTGTAGTAATCTTTTAAAAGGCCACTGACAAACTCTGAGCAGCATAAGAAAAAAGTCATGTTCACCTGAAAATTAAGGGAAAGCTACTTAATAAAAGGGGCCTGCCTATCTGATGACTTATACCATGCAACGCAAACTTAGAAAGGCACAGGTTAATTCAGGTCGTTTAAGAGAAATATCCTTGTTCTGAATTACTTCTAGAAATTCACCAAGAATTTACCATCCTGTTGGTACCGCACTTAATTTAGAAGACAAAATATTACACTGCGGATGATTTTGTTGTTTTCAACTCATTCGTGTTACTTTACCAGATTGAATCCATCAACCAGAACCTTATAAAGTCTTTTTCGGTTGGTTGGTGAGCAGGGGGATTACAGGCAGTGATTACTTCTCACTGAAAAGAGACTTTCAGCCCATTTCATAGACTGACTGGAAAGCCAAGGGCATCCTCCCCGTTCCGTCCCTTACTGCAATAACGCAATTAAACCAGTGTCCTACGCAGTGCGGGAGCAAGGCATATGAAGGTAGGAAAGAACTTTAATTCTAAACATGTCTAATTTTTTTCTGTTTCTAAAATATTAAGAAGCATATGCCTGTTCGCTTAACCATAAGAATTTTAGAAGTATGTCCTTACATGTAGGAGTACGCAAGTTTTAATTATCTTCCCGTTTTTCCACTAAAGAGGCTATAATGAAGTGATTCTAGCAAATTCATTAGGAATTACTCAGCTGAGCACAAAATTAAAGCAGTATGCATAAATATTTGCAGAACTAGGTCATTAACCCATCAAGGATCCCTTTCTGCAAGGCTTGAAAATTGTTGGCAATCTCTTGGTTCAGAGGATCTATCCTTTGTGTGCCATCGTGCGTGCCTCCGTGAGTCTTCTACTAGAACTTCTCTTTCAGTTATCGTTCGCAGTACAAACATACATAATTTGCCCACAATTTGTTTTATATTTGCATTTTCTCAGTATCCTACAGTCATTCTGGATGTCAGCAAGATGTACTAGTTTATATGCAGTCTAAAATTTGCGAAGTATAATTAAGATGACATAGTTCGTTTCATAATGATGTTGCAATTTCATCTTCTTGCAAACTAGTAGTCTGTAATCTGCTTTCTCGGCTGCTTTCAGAGGCTGCGTATGTGCACAGAATGCAGACGCCGCTCTGCTTCCATGCGAGCAACGTTGGGAAGAGCTCCCCAGCGCAACCACCACCACCGTTGCGCCATTTAGAAAGAGCAGCAGCCAGTGCGCTAGAGCACTGCCACCAAAGCCATGACACTAAATAATAATCAGCTTATTGAGAAAGTGTCAAAGCTCATCATATTTTGAATACTCTTCCTAAGAAAGATAGCCGCAGGTGGTTGTGGAAAGCCAGACGTTTGAAGGACATACATACATATACACATATTCTATGTATATCTAGATGTGGGCACGTGTTCTCAAAGCCACAAACATAACCTTTCCTCTACGCATACTTCGAAAACTACTTGAAAAATTATGCATACATAATCTTTAATGCTATAACCATTCTCATTCTTACTTCTGATGTATTTTTCATGCAAAGGGAAACACCGGATGATTTTTGCCCTCTGCAGGTGTAAGAAAGAATTTCCCACCACGTTTTTCCCATTAAATGCCATCCTTGCTGCCAGCGCTACTTGCATTAACACGTTTTTCAAGACGCTGCTGGAAGTGAAGAATGCTGCTCTGAACTCTTCCAACTCCTCTGCTCCTCCAGCGCACAGAAGGCTCCATCTAGTGTTACACACCTACAGTCCCGGGGAAAAGCCAGTTGATAGTAATTGCTATAGATTTTTAAGTTGTCCTAGCAAAATAACTGGACTTTCCTGCCTGTGCTTTCCCATGCTTGCTTTGCTACCCACCTGGAGGCTTAGAGTCCAGACTGAAAAGCAATGAAAGCAAGGAAGAATATGGAGCAAACTTTACTACACAAAGCTCTTCATCCCCTGCCTAAATCCCTCACGCGCGTACAAACGATCGCATTTAATAATACAATAATGGGAAAGGAGCTAGAATTTACACCAAGTGGGAATGGTGCCAGGAACTGCATTTTCACCCGTTTTTGGCAGCACGGCCACGCTGCTGCTGCTCGCTCTCATCAGACACGAGGAGCTCACCCTTCGCCCAGCGGCTGCAGGGCTGGTACGGATCACAGCTCTCCATCCGGAGCTGGCTGACCATGGATATTGTACCTTGAACCTGGAAGACACATCGTGGATAAAATGCAACACAGCATCTCCAGGCCAAGCCAAACCAGCTGAGGACCAGATCTTCCATCCTGACTCACCCATAATGCCATTAATTCTGTTGCCATCGCTTAATTGCACCAAAAGTTGCACTGGAACCGGCAGTGGTTTTAAATACAATAGGTTTCTGTACAAAACTGAGTTCTCGGAGCGCAGTGCTGGGCAGGCAGACTGGCATCCCGAAAACCACGGGTCGGGGTTAAACCAGCTCAGCTGACGGATTATGGCTGAGCAGGCAGATTATCGCTGACGGCGCTGAGCAGGCAGAAATGCCAGACTGATTCTGCCGCGAGCCTGAGCATCCCTTGGCTTGTTTAAGAGTTTCACTCTTCGTGACAGCTTCAGTCAGCATAATGCTATGATTCTTAATTTCAAGTAAATCTTCCAAGTTGCAAGAAAACCTCGTCTGCCTGTCCTTCCTCTGAGGCACGCGTGACACTGCCGGGCTTTCCGGGCCGCTCCACCAGCTGCGACGCCGCTCCCACGGGGCCGGTGTCCCCACTCACCCAGGCTCAGGGTCCGGGAAACCCCTCCTGGGGCGGCTCAGCGCAGGCCCCCGCTTTGCTCCACACCTCGCTTTCCATTTGCTCCCTGGCCCCTCAGCCCCGCAGCTGCCTGCCCCAGCCCTGCAGACGTCCTTGCTGTCCCCCTGCCCCAGGCTGCAGACGTCCTTGCTGTCCCCCTGCCCCAGCCCTGCAGATGTCCTTGCTGTCCCCCTGCCCCAGCCCTGCAGACGTCCTTGCTGTCCCCCTGCCCCCAGCTTTCCCCGCTTGCACCCCTCCGTACCCCACTGCACATCGCTGCTTCGCCTGCCGCCACCCCTCAAGCTACGACCGCCTCATTCATCATTTACACCTTTATTTCCAATATAACCGGGCATTGTGCAGCACCCCCTGAGAACAGCTACTTGGGCGATTTATCAGTGACTGTGGGCAGCTTTTGTTATTATTACTACCCAATATGTACGCTTAAAAAAAGCTGAAGAGTCCAAGCTTGCCTTCGTAAACAGCTACCCACGGTTTTAGCTGTAAACTTTAAAAACCCAATACAGCAACATGCGAGAGAGCTCGCTGTGAACCTGGTGGCTGTGCCAGCTTACCGCAGAGCCGACAAACTCCCGAGCGCCAGCAGCCACCAGCTCCCGGACAACACAGAGTCATAGAATTGCTTTGGTTGGAAAAGACCCTTAAGATCATCGAGTCCAACCGCTAACCCAGCACTGCCAAGGCCACCACTAAACCACATCCCTAAGCACCACATCTCCCCGGCTTTTGAATCCCCCCAGGGATGGGGACTCAGCCCCTGCCCTGGGCAGCCTGGGCCAGGCCCTGACAGCCCTTTGGGGGAAGAAGTTTTTCCCCATACCCACCCCAACCCTGCCCTGGCGCAGCTTGAGGCCGTTCCCTCTCGTCCCAGCGCTTGTTCCTGGGGAGCAGAGACCGACCCCCCCGGCTCCAGCCTCCTTTCAGGCCGTTGCAGAGAGCGAGGAGGGCTCCCCTCAGCCTCCTCTTCTCCAGGCTGAGCCCCCCCAGCTCCCCCAGCCGCTCCTCCCCAGCCTTGTGCTCCAGCCCCTGCCCCAGCCTCGCTGCCCTGCTCTGGCCACGCTCCAGCCCCTCCATGGCCGCCTTGGGGTGCGGGGCCCAGCGCTGAGCACAGCACTCGAGGGGCGGCCTCACCAGTGCCCAGCGCAGGGGCACCATCACCTCCCTGCTCCTGCTGGCCACACCGTGCCTGATACAAGCCAGGATGCCATTGGCCCTCTTGGCCACCTGGGCACCCTGCTGGCTCGTGTCCAGCGGCTGTCGACCAGCACCCCCAGGCCCTTTCCCGCCGGGCAGCTCCCAGCCGCTCCTCCCCACGCCTGCAGCGGTGCCTGGGGTTGCTGTGCCCCCAGGGCAGGACCCGGCCCGGAGCCCTGTTGCCCCTCACCCCGGGGCCTGGGCCCATCGCTCCAGCCCGGCCGGGTCCCTCTGCAGAGCCCCCTGCCCCCCACCCCCCGGCCCGGGGCGGCCCCGCCGCTCCGCGCCGCCCCGCGGTGCGCACCGCCGCCCCGTGGGCAGCCGCGGCCACTGCCGCCGCCGCGCCGCTGGCAGCGCCCGGGGCCGGCTTCCACCCGAGGCCGGCGCTTGCCGGCGAACGGCGCAGCGTGTGCGCCCACGGCTGAAGGCTCACCCTGACAAAGCGGTGGTGGTAGGCACCGGCACGGCGCTTTCCTGCCGGAGCACCGAGGGAGCGCATCGGTGTCGGAATTACATTTAACTATTCACCGCTTCACTGGTTTTAACCGTTCCTCTCCAGATGATTATGCTGCAGAAGAACGTGCTGGCTGAAGGTGCACCCTCCATCAGGTGACAAAACCAGCAATGCGTGGCACTTACCTCAAAGGCAAAATCTTTAGAAGTCTTGACTATTGCTAAAAACAACATCGCAAACTAATTCTAAACTAGGCACCGCGCTGGCAAGGAAAGGCGCTGTACTACCATAGCCCCTCTTCAATGAAACGACTTGGAAGAGGCAGAAGTTTATGGCTTTTTTGGAAATGCATCTCAAGAAGCCATCTGGTGCCTGGGGAATTTACCGCGTTTACCGTGGACGAGGCAGCCCGCGGGGAGAGACCAGTGCAAAGGTGACGATGGCCCAGCCCCTCCGCAGCCCCGGCTCCAGCGCGGGGAGCGCGGCAATGCCTGCCCCGGGGCCAGCACGTGCCCCCTCCTCACCCCCGCTGGGCTCAGCCTTAGCGTTTGGGCCACTAAGCCGGACCCAGGGACGCTGGCATCGGCCACCCTAGGACTGCGGAGAGCTGACCACGCAACCAGGCCCACCGCTGCCTCACCGTACGTTCGCTGTTCCTGCAGGATGTGGAGGAAGCATCTTCCTTTAGAAGCACGCTTTTCTTTCCTGTGGGAGAAGCTACCCAGTTAGAACTGGTCAGCCCGCAGCCTTTCACCATGTGAACTCAGGCTGCACCTTCCTTTTCCACTTTTACGGGCTGCCTCTGTAGATTTGAAGGGAAAAGGCTGTGACAGCGTGTGATCCATCCTTCCCCCTCCCTTCACATCTTCTAAGGAAGACCGGAGCTTGAACGGATCTCAATTTAAGATAGGAAATAAGATGGGAAATGGGTCAGCGGGAGAAGCATTTTGAGAGTAAAAGGCTATGAAGCACAGCAACCTGCTTCTCTGCTCCGATGAACCAGCAACCGTGTCCTACCAGCCCCTGCTCCCCTCGGACCGAGTGCTAGCACTGCCTTCACCTCTCGCTCACACCTCGCTTTTGCCCGAGGCTCCTGTGAGCGGAGCAGCCAGCCAAAGCTCGTTCTGCACCTCGGCCACGCGTGCCCAGGCCCGGGAGCCCCCCCGACCCCGGGCTGCCATCGGGCACGCCGAGGCACTGGCTGCTCAAAGAGCCCTTGTAGGGACAGAGCCTGCTGGGACCCAACATGCGCGGGCACTGCCAGTATCTCTTTTAATAAGCCCAAGGCAGAATTTCACGTGCTGGATGCCATCTCTCCCTGTTCGGGCTTTTAGGAAACCCGAAGCTCGGCTGGAGCTCAATCCCACCAAAGCATCGGTCCTGTTACACCTGAGGCCTTCAGCACATGCAGAAAGGAGAGGTCTTTTCTTCTGCACACGCCAGGAACCCCTTTATTCAAGTTTATAAACATTTCTGCACACAAGCAATAAAGTCAGTAGAAATACTAGCACAACTGCAGGTGTGGCTGGGCATAAATAGCTCTTGGACAGGGGGCAATGCTTCACACACACATCACTGCACCGCGACGGAGAGCAGTAACGCTTGTCAAGTGGCTGAAGGACAGACAGACCCTGGATTAGCAGTGGGATGCAAGTTCTCCTACGAAGGATCATAGAATCACAGAATTGTTAAGGTTGGAAAGGACCTCTGAGATCATCGAGTCCAACCGTTAACCCAGCACTGCCAAGGCCACCACTAAACCATGTCCCCAAGCACCACGTCTCCTCGGCTTTTAAATCCCCCCAGGGATGGGGACTCAGCCCCTGCCCTGGGCAGCCTGGGCCAGGCCCTGACAGCCCTTTGGGGGAAGAAGTTTTTCCCCATACCCAACCCAACCCTGCCCTGGCGCAGCTTGAGGCCGTTCCCTCTCGTCCCATCGCTTGTTCCTGGGGAGCAGAGACCGACCCCCCCGGCTCCAGCCTCCTTTCAGGCCGTTGCAGAGAGCGATGAGGGCTCCCCTCAGCCTCCTCTTCTCCAGGCTGAGCCCCCCCAGCTCCCCCAGCCGCTCCTCCCCAGCCTTGTGCTCCAGCCCCTGCCCCAGCCTCGCTGCCCTGCTCTGGCCACGCTCCAGCCCCTCCATGGCCGCCTTGGGGTGCGGGGCCCAGCGCTGAGCACAGCACTCGAGGGGCGGCCTCACCAGTGCCCAGCGCAGGGGCACCATCCCTGCCCTGCTCCTGCTGGCCACACCGGTCCTGATACAAGCCAGGGTGCCACTGGCCCTCTTGGCCACCTGGGCACACTGCTGGCTCATGTCCAGCGGCTGTCGACCAGCACCCCCAGGCCCTTTCCCGCCGGGCAGCTCCCAGCCGCTCCTCCCCACGCCTGCAGCGGTGCCTGGGGTTGCTGTGCCCCCAGGGCAGGACCCGGCCCTGAGCCTTGCTGACCCTCACCCCGGGGCCTGGGCCCATCGCCCCGGCCTGGCCAGGGCCCTCTGCAGAGCCTCCCTGCCCCCCAGCAGATCAACGCTCCTGGACAACTTGGTGTCCTCTGCAAACTGACTGAGGGGGCCCTCGATCCCCTCAGAAGGAGGAGGTGAGGACCGTACCAACGCCTACCTCCTCTCCCCTTAATTTTATCAGCCCACTTCCCGTGTTTCCCTAGCTCGGGGAGGGAAGGTGAGCGAAGCCGCGGTCAGGCATGAGCCTAAACCAGGCTCTTTAAACCCATGTTCCTTTATTGCTTTCGAATAGCTCTATCGTCTCATCTGAATCGGCTGCCGGGAACTACGACTTGAAGAAAAAAAAAAGTCACCGCTTTCCTCCACTTCTGCCTCAGTCCTACAAAATGATCCACTGTATCTTTCTGATGGCTTTCCAAGAAATACTCCCCTAATTAAAATCGTTAACTGCATCAAATTTCTCCTTGGACTATCAGAAGCCTCTAACCAATGTTCACATATTGCCAGATTAATTTTTAATTTAAAAACGACGCTGCATCACCCATCTCAGCTACAGGGCACTTGGCTCTAAAAAAAACCGGAATGGTTCATAGTGTTTCCAAAGTATTTCTTATTGAAGCGCAGAGGTGACGGGGGCAGTTACCTGGTTGGGCAAAGTTATTAAATACAGTTAATGCCACACAGCAGGCAATCACTGCAGGACGCTGATTTGGGGCACTCAAAGGCAGCCGTAGGTGCTGCTCTGCGCTCACTAACGCTTTACTGTGCCATTTAAAAGCAGAGACTAATTCAGGTTGGGACAGACCTCTGCATGTCATCTGGTCCAACCTGCTGCTAAAAGCGGATCAAATCAGAGCAGCTTTTTCTGAGATTAATCTAGCCGAGTCCTGAACATCTCCAAGGATGGAGAGCCCCAACCTCTCGAGGCAACCTGTTCCCATTTGGCCATCCTCACGGTTTATTTTTTTTTTTCCTTATACCCTAGTATTAATGTAGAGTAAAAAAAAGTATCTAACTGAAATCTTGGGACAAGCAAGGAAAAAAACAAGCAAAAGGAAGAGAGAAACACAAATAAGCAGAATGTAAAAGTTACATTAATTGTACCCAAACACTGATATCAAATACTCCTCCACCAGTAAAAGGTAACATGCCATCTTTAGCAGCCATAAAAGCTCAAGGCCCCCTTACCTCTTCACCTGGCAGACTGTAGCTCCGACACTTTGTTGCCTTTTCCCCCTTCTGTGCAAAACGCACATTTTTCCTTGGATGTCAGCGAGCCCAGGCCTCCCCGCATTCACCTTCAGCGGCCTGGGCACCGGGCACACCACCCAACAGCACCGCCCAGATCACTCTGTCTTACAGAAAAAGTTACGGAACTCAGGCTGTACTCTTCTATTAGTAGGTAAGAGGGGTGACTTTGGGAAAAGTACCACGAAACGTATTTGCAGAAGGCGACGTGTGCGCGTGAGCGTGCATGCAGAAAGCTGAAATAAGAACCAGCACCTACACGGGTTACGGGTATCCAGCGTGTAAACTTCCACCAGCACTTACCCTCCCTCGGCTACTTCATCCCTTGATGAATTTATCTACCTCATCTTCACCCGAGTGCTGATCAACTACACACCCGCTCTCTCTTCCACTCCACGTAAAGCCAGCGTACAAGCCGCGCTCCCCAGCAGTCCCTCGAATTAAGGTTTGGGCCACATGGCCGAAATTGTTTCCAAGCGTGTTTTGTGTAGTTGCAGATTTCCCGGCTCTCTCTCGTCGGGCACGGAGGGATCGCAGGCCGGCCGCGCTTGCGCGGCGTGCGCTCTCCCGCCACGGAGAGGCAGCCTCCACCCGCACATTCTTCCCTTCGCCAAGGCGGCTCGGAGCTAACAGTTCTGCAGCTCCTTAGCCACAAACCAACCCTCACCTAAAGTACAGCTGCGGGACAGTAAAGCCCGCACACAGACTCAGTACAAATTCTTACATCACACAGCTGCGGGGCTGTACCTACACCCCACAGCAGCGCCAGCCTTGGGCAGAAATACGCCGCTTTCAGGAGCGTTTTACCAGCACCGGCATGACACCGGGGCGGGACGCCCCGTCCACACCCCTGCGCTGCCGGAGGCTGACGCTCCGAGTCGCCTCGCTGAACCCCGCGACGCGGAGGGGCCCCCGCGCAGCCCCCGACGCTCCGCGCCCAGCCGCGGGCTACGCTCGCGGCCAGGGGCAGACGGAGCCAGAAAAGCGCTCCTCCGCGCTTGTACGAGGCCGCGTTTCCAGAGAGTCTGGGTTTGTCCAAAGAAACACGACAGCGCCATTTTAGCCTACGCAGAGTGGGCTGCCGACGAATTCTGACAAAATGAGCGCTAAATACACCAAACGTTGCTCATTACCAGCGCTGGAGACCCTCAGCTGAGCGCCAGGGGAAGTTAACAGAACGGCCGCCAAACACAAACAGCAGCACGGTCGTTTCACTTCAAGAATAAATCCCGTACTGGCGCAAGAAGTGTAGCACTGGAATATATGGAATATAGAAATATAAATTGTCAGAGAAACAACTGTTTTTCACTGGTGGTCTTTTGCACGTCTATTAGCAGGACTCTATAAGCCTCGAGTAGTTAAATTCCGCTACAGTGAATTTTGAAGGAAAACTGTTGCAGAAGTAATAGCATTTTGTATTTAATCTTGGTTTTAATTAAAAACTTCTAATTCCTAATTTGACCACAGAGATGTTACTTTTGGGTATAGGTTTTTTTTTTCTTTTTCCCTTTTTTTTTTTTTTAATATGAAGTAGGTTACAATTACTACTGACAACTGCCTGGATGCATTTGCAATTCACTTTTGAGAGATTAATTAAGGTTTGTTTTCATGAGGGGGACAAGATTTTTTTATAGTGATTAAAATTGGTTTGAAAGTTATAACATATACTATTTTGTAGTAATTACTAAAATTATTCCTAGAAAGTGAATACTTGGATTGAATTAAATATCAATCACTAAGAACTCTGTAAGATCTGTAGGTACCTTCTCCTCTGCAGTCAACCTTTACTGGTCTGGGCCTAAGTCCAATAACAGTCCAGCTCCAGGTTCCAGGGTGTTTAGATTATATTTAGAATTTAAGCCACAGAGCCCCAGACTTGCTTCCAAAACCTTACTTCTCAGCGGCTGCCTAAAGCCTCGCACCACCTAACTCATCAGGCACCCCCTTCTTCCAGGCACGTTTGAAGAGCACACGGTCAGTCCTGACCCCTCCGAACAGAGAGCTCCTGGCCATGAATCTTGAGCAGACACGGGTGTTTCTCTGCAAGCACAACCAACACAGAAGTCAGCAAGGAAAAGGCTCTCAGCAATTCCTCTCTGCTCAAAATGCATTACTGGTGAGGTCCAGGTACTCTTCTGCCCACCAGTGCTTCATCTGCTGGGTTTCATAAAGGCAGCTTGCCCCTCTTCAGGTTCTAGACCTCCCTAAGGATACGGTGTCCTTCTCCTCTTTACTGCGCACAGCCGATGCGCTCAGAACAGCTTAAACCAGTATCTCCCAGCTAGAAGCCAGCAGCAGCTGACATGGCTCTCACACACACAGCAGTCTATCCGTAATTAACCGGAAATATTTCAGTATTTCACAGACAAAAACACCTTCCAAAATAAAACCCTCATTAGTGTCAGCTCAGATGCTAAGAACTCGAAAGACCTGAAAGCAAAAAAGGTTTCCCCTGAAGAGGAATACCCTCCTGCACACACTTGCAAGTACCCCTGCGCTGTAGCTGGTTTGATGGTCAGCCCATTATATTTCAGAGCATTACAGGTATTGAAAGAAGGATTAAAAACAAATTAAATCTTCTGAACGCAGAAGAAGGATTCATATACTAACACGATGATTTAAATTGCCAAAGTCATAGCCCAGAAAGTAAACCTTTCCATCTAACTGAAGGAGCACTGACGATACACCAGGAGACTGGCCTAATCACTGCATGTATTGGCCCATTTCCACCGTAATTTAAATATGTCCAAAAAGCTATGTTAAAATAGGCTGAACATCTGAAATTAACAATTACTGTACCTACTTAGATAATGAAGATGCATAGTATACAGCTGAAACTCATTAATAACAACTTCCTAATGGCACGCTGGATTAAGGTTTCAATAGTATTTTTCTTGCTCACTAGACATGAAAACAATTATTAACAGGGACAGAAAATGATTATGCTCCATGCCACAGAGGTACACCCATTAATATTCTCCTAATGAGAGCTGAGCCCGAAAAAAAAGATGCAATTTAGTCCTATATAGTACCGCCACGGATAGTGGGGTCATTACTCAATTCTTAAACGTCTAGATGCAATGAATACACAGAAGGAGTGTAATAACAAAACAACCCCAAAGTTCTTTAGCATTATATTTTAATTGAATTTGAAGATCTTGACACTTTCGTATCATCAATGGAAACATTTTCATATGTAGCATGGTCCTGTGAAATACCTAGAGTACATAAGCTGTCTTTACTCCTGATCGGTTCCACAAGGCTAAGTTGTGTATTGCTCCAATATAATCTATAAATGAATAATTGTTCAAAGTATTTCTGTTCCCAGTGATGTCCTTTTCCATTAATTTTCGCCCTTCAGAATAGGCAACAATTCACCACTTTCTTTTAGTTCCTGTAAAGAAATACATACAGCAATTATTCTCCATGCACAGTCTGTGATTATGCTAAGAAGATTTCAAGCGGGAGTTTACGGCCGAGGAAATCGATTCAGCGGCCAGTCAGGGAATGCACGAGATGACCCACTAGAGGTCCCCCTTGGCCAAGACACTGAAGTTCATAACGTTGTATTTAGATTCTATTTTGTGTCTACTCAGCAAGAGAGGAAGTTTATTTAGTGGAAAAAAATACACCTTCAAAAGAATTGCTTGTCATCAGCTTTGCCAGGTACACCCCCTGGTATATCTCCTTCTAGATGGAATTCAAGCTATATTTTAGGCATACACAAAATTTTACAACACCCAAAATGCCTCCCACAAAATGAAAAAATGACCATCCATTGATAGATTTTATTACTACCACCCATTAAAACAAACAAGACAGCCAGAGATCTGTAAAAGTTCCAAATAAGAGGTGCTTGCCCATATTATCTTGATGATTTCAATTCAAATTATAAGGCTGTTAACTTACTAAAGAGCTAGATAACACCAGGAAATAGTTTTAAAACAACATGTTGTGGAGTGTATATTCTTTTCCCACATGTCAAGAGAAACAACTGTCTCAATTTTATTATGATATTACATATTACGCTGTATTACAGAATGCATTTTAAAATATCGACAGCATTCATCTCCCCGTACAAGTCAGCCTGTGCGAACTGAATACAGTCCAACAATGCAAACAGACAAATTACATTTAAATACCAGCGAGAGAAGTATTTTGCAGCATCTCCGCAATGCCCGAGACTATACTTAGTGATCACTGAAATAACCCACACACTTGTTAAATAAATAAAATTAATCTATATAATTTAAGTAATACCACTATTTTTAGAACTAAATGAGATTTATTGATTGTGTCTTCCCAGGAGTTACAATGTCTGAGGAACTGGCTATAAAACATTCAGACAAGAACGGGCTCAAGAGTATTTGGGGTTTAGAACACTGTGCCTGCTCTGTTACAAAAATCAAAAACCACAGTAAGAGATGCAGATCTATTTTTGTTGCTTCAGGGTCTGTTCAAACAACTACAATAAACCTGACTTTCTTCCAGGAATGAGACTGTTTGCTAGGAAAAAATGTCTCGCCCACCTTATTTGAGAAAAGCAGTCCGAAGTAAAACTAGGAAGAGAAACCTGTAAAAATGCACCCACGGGGTAAAAATGGTCTTTACAGTAACAGTAACTGACTGCTGTCAAGAAAATACATTTCACTGCTAAATCTTGGCATATGAGAATGCTAGAGATTGAGAGCTCCTTTCAGCTGTACGTTGAGCTAATAGAAGTCACAGTAAAAGCAACCAAGTCATTCGGTTTCAAGATCCAGAGCCACTACACCGGAATTGCTGTATGTTATGGGCAGAAAACATTTCTACAGTTTTAAACAAACGGCCAATTTACATCCCAAACAAGATTCTCCCATTCCTACCTTAACGATATCCAGTCCTCCGACAAGTTCACCTTTCACATATAACTGAGGATACGTTGGCCAGTTTGAATAGGTTTTTAATCCTTGCCGCACCTAAGGAAAATAATCATAAATGTAAACTTCAACTTCAGCAAAAGCAACAATGAAATCCTCAATGACGGAGAAGCTTAGTTACCTCTTCATCTTCCAGTATGTCAAATGTCTCATAATCAACACTAGGAAAAAAGAAAAAAAAAAAAAACAAAATAATCTACTGTGGAGTTTTGCAATGTAAAACCGTCAAAAATTCAAAATGGGTAAGTTTACAAGCTAGCTTCCAAACCACTCAGAATTAACAGGTAATAGGAGGAAAAAAAGTCAATGCCTTGTGCACCAAGAATTGTAATGTAAAAAATGTCTAGTTTCATGGGAAACTCCTTACAACGCACAGATGACAGCATAAGACACAAAAAATTAAGCTGTGTAGCTTAGGGTTTAATTAGCCAAAATGTGTTCAAAAGTAATTTCATTCACTATTAGCTGAAAAAAAAAAAAAAAAAAAAAGAAAAAAAAAGACACACATACTTTGGAGGTTTTTATTAACGGATCAACCAGCTGCAGCTATTTCACCATCTTCATATACTACTTGCATAAAAACACAAAAATAAAATGCCTGTCAAATTTGATTTCTGGTTGATTCACGTATAGGTTTTGGTATGCAATTCCTAGTATTCTAAGAACTGGCACTCTTCCATACCAGCAAGTATGTAGATTCCTGCCAGTGGACTATAGCCAGTAACAAGAAAGAATGATTTCAGTAACTGCTACTTATTTCTGAGTTGTATATTGATATATAGTTGTCTATTATCTCAAAAAGCCCATTCTAACATCTAGTAATCAAGACAACTGCTTAACCTCTAACTAGCAGTACAAATGAAACAGGAGTTTATTCAAGGGAAGACGATACTACTCACTCTCACTACAGAAAGAACTGCTTTGAAGAGGAAAACTGAGGCTAGCTAACATGAGAGGCTCCAAGATTGAGGAAACAGATCAAGAGGGACCTCTCTAAGACAAGCTGCTTATCGCAGTGGAAGGATTTCTTTCATGTCAACAATCAGAGCAAAAAAAAGAAAAAAAATCACTGTTCACAATAAACTCCTCAATCCGAGCAAGACAATCACTATGCAGTAGTGCCCAAGCAGCGTAATATCCGAGACACCACATTTGACTTCGTATCGAATGACTGCAGTAGTGATTTACATTATGGGCTTTTATGTAAAGATACTTTAAACTACTCTTAAAGAAAATGATGCTTGGGGAAGTATTCCACTAATATTTTCCAAACTCTTTATTTTTAAAATGTAGTTTTTAAAACAGAACTGGCTTCACAAATTCAATCAAAAAAGCCCACTTACGTACCCAGTATTATTTATGATTTCTATAATTTGCTTGCTGAATCCACATTTTGCCACCTAAAATGCAAAACACACATATGTTAAGACGTATATCTGCTATATTTAATCCACAAAATTCCAAGTCCTCAAGCTGTACTAAAGCTACTACCAATTTATTGCTAGTGATGACCTTACTGCTAATAATACTGCTAATCCCTTTTTCATTCTTCTTTATACTCTTTGAGCTTTAAACAGTACTGAATGTCTCTTTCTTTATATACTCTGCTGAAATAAATGAAAACATAGATAATATTAAACACTTTCCTCAGTTGTGGTGTGAAATGATACAAGGTGAATCTGTTTTCCAGGTTTGGCAATACTATCTTGAAAACTAGTTAGGCTTGATTATTTTCTGAACATTCAAGAAGCCAAAGCTATAAGTAGGAGGGGTATAAATGCCTTATATGCATTTGTAAAATAAGATGTGTTTATTTTGAGACATCTGCTACCCTTTACTTACCATTTTGGAGAGTAGTAACCTATGGTCACCTGATAAATAGGTTGCATGTACAGCAACTCCCAAATGAAATTAATAATTGAAAGTATCTATTGCAAACTCTTTATATTGACAGTATAAGGACATAGAGCACCCATCATTTTTTAGACATTGAATATTTCCAGACTGTCCCTTCTTACTGGTGATTTCACTCCACCGGTAGCTCAAGTGAAATCAAAACGTGTTCAGCAACCTGCCCCAACTCTTACTTTCTGTAGGCAAGACACAGGTTTTAAAGGAGACAGAAGCGCATCTGTTTAGAAGACCTAAGCCCAAGTAGCTCATCACCACTGCTTCAGTGAGTCAGCGTATCCCACAGGGTTCCAGTGGCTATGAACCGGCTTAGAAAAACAGCCTATAACACTCTTAAAAGTATCTGTTGTTAATACACAGAGAGGGCTCAGGGAATAAATGACAAAATGAAATGGAAAGACAAGTCACAGGAACAAGCTCAGTCCCCTACCTCTCTATCCCTTAAAAAAAAAAGAAAAAAGTATAAACAACTCTCATAACATGCAATCACTGACTACAATTATTGTTTAGGGTACACCACTCCAATGAAAAGGCTGAGTTAGGTGCCGTTCAAATAATTTTGACAGGAAGAATTGCGGTGCCTTGCTGTTCAAAAGGGAATAGTTTATCCCCTGGTTACTTTTGAGTATGCAACACAAAGCAACAGACTGACCTTTTGGTTTAGTCATTTGTTATTATTTTAATCCTAACTGTTAGCAGTTGTCTGTCTTCAGTCACTATCTTTATTTCAGTGAGCAAGATAATTAAGTGCAGCTTGAAGACACCAGGCACAGACCATTCCATGCACGGGGGGGAAGAGTGGAAAAAGGGTGGATCGTTTATGGTATGTGGCATTATACTTTAGCCTTAAAAACATCCAGCAGCTTTTTTTTTAAATGCAGTTGTGAAAGCGTAATAAAGTCAGAGAAATTAAAAAGGACAGGACACCAATCCAATTAGGTCAACAGAGGGAAATTTCAAGAAACATGCGTCCAAGAGATAAAGTTTTAAGCAACACTCAAAGTGTACGCCTCAAGGAGGATAGCCATCGGGGCCAGCGCTCAGAACATCAGAAGAAAATCCATTATCTGCAAAGACAATCAATAACCAAGACCAAAAGGACATGCGTAGTTCTTCCATTCATTCCTGAATTGTAGATCAATTGACAGACGTCACTGCAGGGCATCAAATTCCCTGATTTTACTGTAACACAGCTATCAGCATTTTAGCAAAATATATCCATCAGGTAAAACAGGGACTGCTCTTCTACGGCTTATGGAAGCACCGAATAAAAAGACAAATAACTTAACAACCCAGCACCATTCATTTTCATTAAGGAAGGAAAAAAAGGTAATTGTCGCTGTTTAAAAAACTGTTTAAATGTAATATATTCTGCAACACTTAATCTTACCTGTTTGCTTCCCTTCATAAAAAGCATCACAGGAGCTTTGTTTATCAAGATTTTAAGCCTACAGAAGGCATGAAAAAGAAAGACATAAAACAACTCGGTTATTACCCCAAGCTTTGTTTCAACAGGAAAACAAAATGCAAAAGTGGAAAGATAGCAACTTACAGCTTTACCAAATGCATTTAAAGCTTTATTATAACCAACTCCATTTAAATTGCTTACAGTAACTCTAGTGAATTAATTTGAACCATCCTGATACTTCTAGAGCAACAATTTACTTTTCTAGATTGACCTTTAAGTATCCGGCAGCAATAACTTTAAGGAGACACATCATTTTAGGATACTTTAAATACAGTGTCTATACTTAGTGACACACTGCTTTTTCCCATACCGAATGTAATACTTATCATTTCTCATTCTCCATGTGAGAATGTCTTTTGCAGAGTAAGAGCCATACCTATTGTCCATCAGTCATAAGATCTACGGACTTACGGACTAACCACGACTGAAATTCAAGAATAGGTCTGTTTTGCCCCATTGGGCCCTGCCCACTTCTGGTCTACCCGCACAACCCTCCGACGCTCCCCTTCCTTCCCTCTCCTTTTAGGAAAGCCCTTCTGTCACAACTGATGGAAAAAGCAGGCAAAGCCTCCTGTCCAACAGTTTCCTGCTAAGGGCAAAGCACGCTCTATAACATGCATAACAGGTGATCATTTTCTGTAAAAGGTCGCTTTGCATGACTCGCACAACGCAAAAAGATTCCAGACTGGAGAATCCAGGGTCTTTGCAAAATAAAACTAAATGAAGTTTTGTTGGTGACCTACAGCCTTTGCACATGTAAACCTCAAAACAGTTTTTCCAACGAAGTTGTCTCTAGGTCAAAAAGCAACAGCAAGACTAACAGCTACGGCAAGGGTGAGCTACGGTAATCTGAGCTGGTTCCCCAGCTGCCAGATCTGTTTCATGAAACCAAGCTGATTTCCAGAGTCCTTTCTCAAGGGTACTTTCAAGTGAAGAAGACGCGGTTAACTGACGGGAAGAGATCAAACATTGAGTAAAGGAACATAATTTAGCATTAAATAGATTCTACTACTGATATTCCTTCAGTTTATTAAGCCTTAACATGTTTGAATAACTACCTCATCGGGTGTTTCTTCCAAGTGACCGACAGAGTGAATATAGTTTGAAAGAGATGTCAGTTGCTCAGAAGTTAAGCACGAGGTTAGCAACAAAGAAAAACTCATCCGTGCCATGGAAGAACAACTCCCCAGCTGTCACCAGAAAACAAAAGGCAGACCTCAGCTAAATGTCATGTGTTAACCCAAGAAACAGACACCTACTTTAAAGATGAAGAACACACTAGGCAGCAAGAAGCTCCTTGTGACTTGGGTGAATTTTGAGCCAGTTTGCCTTCAGGCCACTTCTACATCAAATGTGATAAAATTGATAAAAACTTCACACACCTGTTCAAAAGATGCTGATGCTGCTCCTTTAGGGAGACATTTAGCTATACCAACAATTTTAATTTATTAAAACACATTAGGTAAGCAGAGGACATTTCCCATTACCTTCTTTCCCCAAAAAGATTAAGCAAAGCAAAAAGCTATGTATAAATTCAATAAAGCTGCAGCTTATGCAAGTTTGCAAAAAGGAAGGAAGGAACTAAAGGAAATTTGTAAAATAAGTTTTTAAAAGGCCATACTGAGACGATCTCATCTTTACCTATAATTTAATCTCAAACTGCAAATGGTAGTGATTGGTTTTTGTGGCCTTGGTGAAACAATTTACAAGTTACCCTACTAGAGTAACAAAAGGTAAACCTCAGCCATCGAACAAATTAAAAAGGAATTAATAAACACACAACTGTAAAAGTAAGTATACTTTACACCATATCGAAATGGCTTGCATTAAGTTATTTCTCCACTGCGCTGAGAAGGCAAAAGAACCAGAACCAGTCACATCTAGAGCACTGTAAAACTTGCTCTTACCATCCTCAGACAGCAAGAGGGAATCTACGCTAACATATTTGCCTTTGAGGTACAGGCCACCTTCTTGGTAAACCAGCCCCCCTTTGCATGTCTTAATGGCACTACTCACATAAAAACTAGGAAAAAAAAGCCACATCTACTAGCAAGTTCTCAAACAGAATGACTTGTCAGGTATCTGGAGCTCGACTGCCTGGGGCATGTCAGAATTTCAAACAAGAGCAAATCTTCAAATGGGAAGGTTAAAGGAGGCTAAATTGGTTTCTAGATATTACATCTGATTGAAGAAGCAACACACTTCCTACTGCTGCAGCATATATTCATGTTGCCAAGGTGAAAGGAAACAGGAACTGAAGGACACAAGTGATCAAGAAAAATGAGGAGACGAGCCTAGGTACTTTCTCCAGTGACATCAGAGTTATGAAGTCTATGCCAAATGAAGCTAACAAAAGCTACTGATGTTTAAAAGATGATTTTCCCAGTTATCTTTAAAGAATAAATTCTTAAAAAAGAGATAAGAAGGAATCTATATATTCCTGCTCTAATTAAAAATTAACAAGCTACAAATATAATAAGTAAAGCCTATTGGAACAGTATAGCTTAATACATATATAACAGTATAGCTTTATATTAAGTGATGCTTATTGTATAGAAAACAGAACATATTAAACCACTGCAGGAGTTCTGTAATTAAAGAAAATCTTGATGCACTTCTGATAAAGTCAAAGAACAGGAATTTATACAGAGGTTCCCCCTATGTAAACAAACATACAGGAAACTTCAAAAATAGACACCCTTAAAATAATGACATAATGTATCACACCTGTCCTCCAACTTCTGTGCCTTCGGACAGACTGTGTCCAGTTCTCCAGATGCCTCAAGTTCCTAGGGAGATTGGGGAGAAGTAAAATCATATGTAAAAAGCAAGAAAAACATGCTTCTGACAACTAACAAGATTAAGAATTTCTCAGTTTCTAACCTTGACGATATCAAGTCCACCTATAAGCTCTCCAGCTACATACAGCTGCGGGTAAGTTGGCCAATTAGAATATGTTTTCAGCCCCTGACGAACTTCTTCATCAGAAAAAATATCGAAACTGCTAAATGAAATACCGTGTTTGTTCAGTATCTCCACCATTTGTTTGCTGAAACCTGCAAACACAAAAAGAGGAATTACATATAATTTTAAACAAAGCGTTCCCATGCCTGTACTAAACCTTATTCATTTAAAAAATTCAATTCTTCTAGATGGTAAGTTCAAAACAGCTCTAGTGTGTTATTCTTTGCTCTATCAATATCCCCAAATATTATAAAGGGGCAAAAACCATTTATTACTGGGATTACAAAATCAAAGTACACGGACAGCTTGGTAAGTCTGGTGCTTCTCTAAATAGAGTGCTACACAGTAAGTAACCTGCATGTAAGCATCTCTGTTGTTCCAACATACAATTAAAGCAAAGTTAAATGCACTTTCTCTACCCCTGTCGTTCCTTCCTCCAGCTACTACTGAACTTCTCCTACATCAAATGTGGATGAAGTTGACACACAAAGTGGGAACCAGGGTTTAAACCCACTACTGTGTCACTAGTTTAACTTTGATACTTGGCTTTTATAGTGTTTTCTACTACTCTTGCTTTAAGAGCATGTCCTTTCCTACTTCATGGTAAAAGGCAGATTTCTTTTTATTTTTTTAAACTCTATGTTCACATGAGTACTTAATACTATTTTACTACCCTTGTGACACTTTCATACCATGTTTTGTTTTCCTTTATGACAGATCTCCATTATGTCCTACTCTGACAACACACTCTCAGCAGGGTATTAAGCACTGCACATTACAGCGTAAACATCCAGATTTTGTAAGTTTATGATGTGGCCAACCTGAGAAGAAAAGTTTCCCCCTTCTGTAGTAAGCATCTTTTTCCTGAGAAAATTGTCACATTATTTGTAAAAAGTTTTATGTACGAAAATTTTAATATTATAAAATTTACAGTCTATAATCACGTAAATCAGCTTATACTAGAGGGAAACCCACACAAAATTTCACTTTCAAACACTTCTACTCTATTTTAAATTCACCATTCTCATTAAATTTTTTTTTTTAAGAGGAGATAAATTGGTTTTTAAATCATTAGTGTCTCCAGAAACTCTTCAAAATCACTTTAAAAAACAAACCACACACATGCACACCACCCACACCTAGGCTGCACCCTTTATGTCAACAAGTCCATTCTTCACGGGGTAACCTCAAAGGAAACCTTAGACTGATGTTCAAAGCCGTCTTCATCCACTTAATGCTTCCACTGGCACAGCAGCACAAACAGCCCTCCAGAGAAGACATCAGCCTACTGGATGTTTCACAGTGTCTCGCAGATACTTACTCCGTAAGAAAACAGAGGAGGAGAGGTCTGCTGTACCTTACAACACAAGGAAGCCTGACTTGATCGTTAGGACTGATGATCAAGTCTTGATTTGCAACTCCACTGTTCCTCCACAACCTATTTGCTCTGCTATGAAAATTATGCTGATCAGGAAAAAGCACTAAGTACATTGCAACACACTGAAAGACTTTGGAATTTTGCTTCATTTCCAACAGGTGGTCTTCATCCTAAAGTACTTCAAGACCTGCCACTGTCGTGTGCATGCACAGCCCTTCTAAGGAAGCAGATGCCTCCTAGACAACACTATCGTATGGTTCGCAGAAAGGATCCATGAGAATTTGTCTATAAATCAATGTGATAATAATGTGTGTTTTATATCTTTGCCAACTCATTCTGTTTTGGATTCAAATGCCCTTGCAATCCTACCAATTCCCTCACAGAATTCCAACAAATGCTGTGCAGACAAATGAAAACCTCTATACAAATATTAAAAAAAAAAAGACACAATGCTTAAAGGCTTTAATAAAGGAATAAAAAAATAAAGAAGCTTTAAATGGGAAAAAGAATCAAAGTGCCATAGAAGAATAACCTTTGATTTCAGCTTGCAAGACCACCTATTAGTTTTTGAAATATGGATTTTTACTTCAGCTTTCTGCAGTTTTCACGATCTGCAATTTATTGAGATATGAAGTAGCAGTATTTATATGTACAGCATCTAAGTTGCTTTTCTTTCTACAACTGAAGTGCTAAGTTCATGTACAGCCTGAAGTAAAACACAGATTCTGAAATTTTTCATACATCTGGGAGTTCATTAGTAAACAGCTAAAGGCTGATTGCTGATGGTTATTCCATCGCCAATATATTAACTCATTTCTACTGTAAGGAACTGGGGGGGGGGGGGGGGGGGGGGAAGCTTTATTTTAGCTGTAGGCAATTACATGCAAACTGGAAAGATTGATTGGTTGTGTTTCATTTTGAAGGGTTATGGTAGCAGTCTGGAAATGTTATGCTTAGGGATAAAGTGCCAGAACAGCTTTACTTTCATAACAAAAGATTTAGGTTGAATTTCTGAAGAAATGCCATACATGCATTACACGGAATAATTAAACTGCTAACAAAATGTTTTAAGTGGTTATCTAGATGTTCACAAATGCCACTCCAAATTCTACACCAATAAAAACACCCTAAATTACAGTATTGATGAAGCAAATACACAAATACTACCACAGTCCAAAGGAATTCGCTGAAATAATACAACGTACGTAGCAACCACATACAACTGCCAGTAAACACCCAGCCGAGGGGACAAACCTTACTTTGCACGATGCTTAGCTGGCTTTTCCCATGAAGAAATTACAAACTACGAGGTCCCAGAATACACTGCTGGATAGGGTTCCCTCTACTTGCCAGCTGCACTAAAGACTCAAATGCAAGTCTATAATTTCTCTCAAAATAGATACAATTCAAAAATATCTTCATCTTTAAACAAGCATGGCTCCTTTTATTTAATTCTATTTTTATTATTCCCACTACTGTTATAACAGATCCATCTCATCTTTGGCAAAATGTTGAACTACCTTCACCTTGAAAAAGACTTGGTCTATTCTAGGAAGTTTAATGGACCCAACTTACTAACATCTCCCAACTACTGCCAGAAACTATCACAGCAGGCACGGTATTTAACTGCAAAATTAAGAGCTGTAAGTTCAGATGATTTCGTGGGTTGCACTACATTTCAATACTTCCAATTTAATACATACCTCTATTTAGGTAAGTACCTCCTGTGCACTTTTCATGGGGTACCAGGGATCAACTGCAAGAACTGAAAGCTTGAAGAAATATCTATTTTATCATATTAAGACATGCAAATGAATCTGTGTTATACTCTTAAGTTGCTTTCCGTATTGAGTTTATGATGAAGTATCAAACTATCCTTAACCTTGATGCCTCAAGGTCTTTTTTTAGTTTGTGGGGTTTTTTTTAAATAGCCTCACAATTCTCTCCCATCAAAAATTCAAACCCATGAGGAAACAGTAAAGGGTCTTTTCTCTACAGAACTTTAAAATCTGCCCAGCGTTCTGCTCGATGCCCGTTAAAAAGCCAGCTCTCTACTGAGCAGCCACAGAAATCCCAAGGAGAACCGGCGTGCCTGTGCCCCCAACTGACCACGCTGACCCAGAGGCTGACTCGGGCGAACGGAGAGCCCGGGCACACAAGCAGATCCGAGGGGACTCGCCCCTGCCCGCACAACACCTTTGCGCTCACCACGGACACGGCAAGCACCAGGCTCTGCTCTTAGAGCTTGCCACGCACCCGCCGAACAGCTCGCAGCGCCAGCACGGCAGGTTCACTGACAGCAGTGCCGCATTAGCAGCCAACGCAGTTCAACGTAAAAGCACATATACCCGAATAACCCAAACTGTAGACGCCCCAAAGGTACTCATAAATATTAGGAGCTCATCAGAGCAGTGCTCTATTACATACAGGTAGACTTCATGAATCTACTTCAGAATAAGCCAAAATCTCCATTCCTACAAAATTATCTATAAATTCCTATGACGATACGTCACTTTCACACACCTACAACCGTATTGATGCATAACACAAATACAGAATTATCTATACATAAACAGAACTTCATCAGCTCTTCATAGGAGCAAATGCCTATGCACAAACTGCTAGAGTCCCAAGCTAACACAACAGCACAATGACCGTGAAAGTTCTGAAATCTGTGGTTATTTCTGAAACTATTTCTACTGAAATGATTCTGGGACCTATTAGTGCACTGAAATGAAACAGCAGCCTTGAAATTAAAAAGGGAAAAAGAAGGAGAAACGTAGCGTGCAGACGTCAACATAGTAGAAGCCCTAAGCAGCATGGGAAGCCCCAGTACATACAGGATCTTGCACTTCCACTCATTTCTATAACCCTTTTAGAGCAACATCTGAAAAAGCAGATTGTAAAATGGCATGCAAATATTTTAAAAGCAGCTGTAAGTACCCGTAGGTATGGAGGGCTGAGGCAATAAGAAAAGCTGCACACAGGCCATAAGCATGGCCCAGAGTGACAGGCGTGCTTGACATGCTTTAACCACTACTTCTCTATCAAATATTGTTTCATGACTTTTATGTCTAAGCCTTCCCTCTCGAAAAGGGCAGCGTGCACTATACTAAACTCCCTCCAATTAACAGCGCTTGACAGACTCCCCTCCTTTCCTGCCCCTACTCCATCAGCCCAAAGCTTCTCGCTGTAATTCAACCCAGACAGGCCCACCCAGCAGCTTCGCCCCCGCTACCGCTCTGCTCGGCTCCCACATTTGTCAAGCGCTGGTCCTGACCCAAAACTACCTGAAGTTAATGGAAAGACTCTATGGATTTACTCTATGGATTCAATCCTCAATTTCAATAACTGCAACTACATAGAATGACATAAATAGCTCTCCGTAATCGAATGCTTTCACAGATACAATGTAAAATAGCAGGGGCTGTTTGGCAAGTCACATACCACAAATCTGCATTATTCTCACTTCATCAAATCAATGCGTTTTGTACCGTTATCCTTCCCTTTCCCCCCTTTTAACAGCCCATGGTGATACTACAATTTGAATCCTTCCAGATTAAGATAAACGGACAGAACATGTAAAATCAGTTTCTTTTAGGTCCTTTTACACTATTTCATCCATTTTCCTTTACATAGTTCTCCACTGTGCCCTTTGGAAGCTTCCTGGACACACTCCAACAGAAAGCACAAGAAGCAGCTACATGGGGATGTCTGCACTTGAAACTCTTAACTGCATTTAATACTTAAAACCCTGGTGAGATCTTCCACGGCTGCACCGTTAGCAGTGCACGCACACCACAAGGGCGTTTGGCAGTTATGTGTGTGAATATAGCATCCATAAATCGCCACGCCGCGCCAACAGCTCGAACCAAGCGCTCGTGGACTCCTGACCAGCCACGAGAAGCACTGCTCTGCCTCTGGGCTGCACCCGCTGAGCCCTTACCAGAAGGGGGGCAAAAAGAACAGTTCCATGAGTCCTCATTTCCCTCCTCAAAGTGTTTTAAACACATTTAGTTCACATGCATCTCTGCCATGACATAGAAACATTTACGAGGAATCTTTCAAGCCTGCGCATGCTACTGTAATTCATGCACAGATGGACAAAAGAGGTATTTTCATTATTATTTGGTTTTAAGCACAAATAACTGAGGTTTTGCATGACAATTTAGCTTTCTGAGCAGTTATCATCTCTTTATTCACTCTGTAAATATATGCCACAGGCCCTTCTTTGGGAGCTTGGCTGTAAGGAGCTACCTATTGCCAATTCTTTTCTTATTCTCCTCTTGTGTTTCACAATTCCTTCACCCCTTTGGCCCAGCAATGTAGTTGATGTGATCTGCCCCACAGGATACACGTTTGCTAATCAAAGGAATCCAATCTTAGTCATCTCAGTGTCAGCTACTGCAGAGAAGTAACTGTAGAAGTTGCAACATTTCATCTCTAGACCAATTTGGGGAGAGAAAGGAGGTAAAAGAAGTCAATGCAACTTTCTTCCCCGTTGCCTTTTCCTCCCCTCAGTTTTAGAATTTTGTAATTATATCTGATTGCCAACATTCCCAGAATAAGACCTTTTCAGTCTTCCCATTCCAAGTGAAGCTCTGGAGGTGAGGAATTGTTGTTTTTCTGCGCTGCATTTTGCTCCTTGCTTTTTCAGGATTGAATACGGGCCTTAAGGAACAAATGTATATGAAAACAACAGCACAGAAACCAGCAGCTAAATGTTGACTTCTCTAAGTTATCAGTAGAAAAAGACTGGTGGGTTAGAAGCAGGCTGACAATGGAAGATAAACTTCAACAAAGGCAGGCAAGGATCACACTCAAAGGAGGCAACCTGGAAAGTGCTGTGCTGTTAATTGCCATCACTAGGCCCCCGGAGCTACGCGGGACCAGGAGGGAGCCATAACCAAACAAGAGCTGCCAAGAGTGCTGTTTGGTCAAGCGGTCTCCATCCTACACCAGCATTACTCCACCGTTCACCTCCTGCAGTTCACCACAGACGGCCTGAGACCGCATGAGCAGAAGGATGGCAGCTTCATAGTACTTAAAAATGTTGGGTTTTAACATTTATTCATGTGCTTCCCATAGAGATCAACACTTCAAGTTAGCTAGGAACCAAGCACTCTGAACAGCGAGCAAGCGTTAAGAGAACCAGGTTTAAGAAAAGGCATTTCCACTGTAGCAGAAACACATGCTACTGGTCTGTCAATTTTACCAGCTAGGATAGTTTTATTTTCTTTTTCTAAATGTCAACAGTAATCCCGGATGTTAGTCAATTCTTGTTATTCCTTGAATTGAAACATTCTCTTCAGACTACTTTACATTTTCAACATGTGTAACTTGATGCACAAAATATGTCATCAATAGACACTGAGCTACCTCTGGGAAAGTGTCCTAGTTCAAGGACAGCACTGCATATCACATATTCTTTAGAAAGCCCCTAATCTCTGTGATTCCATTTCCAAAATTTAACTAAGGAAATAGCAATTCTCTAGCCGCATACAAGCAACATGAAAACAATTTCATTAATGCTTTTAGGTGTACAAGTCACTGATGGGACGTATCTCCCCAAAACTTGAGTAAATCTGACAACTAGCCCAAAGCAAGTGCTGTCACACTGAACACGAACTTCAGAAAGCCCTTACCACAGCGGGGTTCTTTTGGAGACCCTTTCATAAACAGCATGCAAGGGGCAGCGTTGATGAGCTTCTTTAGACGCACATTAAGATCTTCTTTTGCACTGTCGTTAGTGCCAGCAGAAACGGAACTGCTGGACGCGTGGCGCTGCACTTTTTTGGTCAGCTCTGGGGCATGCGCACCGTCTAATCTGTCAACTTTCTGAGAATTCTAAGGAAACCAAAACACAGGCTCATGTTAAAAGATTAAATTCAGAATTTGTACTGTAATAAAAAAAATAGTAAAACCACTATATAAAGTATAGATTTTCAGATGCAGGGTGGATTAGTGTATTGATCTTTTAGCCAGTCTGTAGTTCCAAGACTCATACCATTCTGTTGGCTGGCTACTGTTAATGCTAGCGAATTTGCTATCAGGAGAACTTTAATTAAAGAAAATATTTTGATTCTATTATCACAGGCAAATGTGACCCAAACAGACTGGTCCTTTCTACCAAAAGATTATTTACTTGGGTTTTTGCCATGTTGTAGAACTATAGCTAGACAAGGAAACACTACTGAAAATTTTTTGACCCAATACGAGGTATGACAACTAAAATAAAAACTATGTAAGAATCCCAAAGTAATTAAGGAAGCTCTGAAATATTACATATAAAGTGTAATAATCATTTCTATCTACTTTTTCAGGTTCCACTGGATAGACTTAAATCAGATACATAAGTGTTTCTTCACTGAGAAAGTTTTTAAGGTTCTGCTCTTCTGGTAGTAGCATTAGAAAAGTATACATATTAAGAGTCCGCATGGAATCCATTTTCTCTTAAATCCATTTTCTCTTACCTTAAAGAATAAGAACGTTGGAACAGAACTAATTCCATATTTTTCAGATACTTCAGGCACAGCTTCAGCTTCCAGCTAAAAAAACAAAAAAAAAAACAACAGAAAAAGATTACTTTCATAATCTTCTTTAAAGTTTGACTGTGGATGTCAATCCTGTCTAGAATGTTCTTCTAGGCATTTTATACATTTTAAAAGGATTTGATGCAGAAGTTTGTGACACATTTGCATTTAAATGAGACTCGCTGGGCTGGCGTGTCATCCACTGAGCCTACACAGTGTCAAAACAGGTTCAGAGGTTTTTATTTTGTTGCACATTTCAAAAGATGCCTGGAGGCTGCGAATAAAATTTTTGGTGCACTAGTGACCTAGTAAATTTTCAATCATATGCAGCTACTACTATATTGAAATCCATAAATCATTGACCCCAGTTATGTCATGATTACAGTGCTTATTTTCTGCCCACAGCAATTCTTGCTGTTTGCTCTATTGACTAATTTCAAGGGGCAGTACATCATGACTGACATTTGCAGCCTTCTGCAAATTATGAAGAAAAAAGGAGTGTTTCTTCAATAAGCTATTGATGTCTACTAAATTTTATTTTTAACTCCTGCAAGGCTACTGAGTATTGAGTGGCAAGCTTGTTGAGATTATTGGTTCCAATTTTATTCAGCATTCAAATGCACGCCTTGAAATTACATAATGTAGTCATTTTCCAAGAAAATATATCTTTAATTAACTCAAATCTGGGATTTTCTGTGCATAGGCTAAAAGCTTACTTGAGTGACAGAAGATCTAGTACAAGGTTGTTTAAGACAGCAGCTCTGTAACAACTGCAGAGTTAATAGTTAAAAAAGCGGTAATAGATCTAAATGTTTCAAACAGAAACCTGCAATCCAGTGCAGAGAAGAAAAAGCCTTTCAAATCCTTATGCCACAAACCATACAGTGTATGAACAAGCATCAAGAGAGCTACTTAACAGTTTGCCTCTGCCCACCCTGTCCATCCTTACGTATTTTAGAAAATACCGTGATTGTTCTCACTATTAACCGAAACGTAGTGAAGCTCTGAATATTTTGGTATTACAGCATGCTCTGACTTGTGCCAACTATATAGGCTCTTAACGAACTCACTAAATACAGAAGCAAGCCAGCGGAGTAAGTCAAAACTGAGAGTCCAAGCTTCACCTCTATTTCTGTAAATGAATGCTCTATTCTCTTTCAAGTGGCCAATGATTAAATGACTTCTACCTGTAATATTAATTTTCTTTTCCAGTAAAATTTCCTACCTAGTCGGATACTTATGTTCCACTCTGGCGAGGTTCACACATACAGAACAGATTTAATTTCATATTTCAGTAACTTGCTCTTATTGGTACAACTTTCCAAAACATTGTTTCTAACTATTTCTGGATAGAGACACGCTTTCATTTTAACCAAGCCAAGGATCTTAGAGTTAGGATATAACTAAAGCCAAGGATCTTAGAGTTAGGCTATAAATAAAATGAGAAATTGCATTTAGAAAGACTTCAAGATTTACTGACAGCTTTGAAGTTCGTTTCATTATTACTTAACTCTGTTCTAGAACGTAACTGGTTATGATTTGCAAGGTAGTACACTACTCTTGGTCAGTCATCTGTAACCATCTGATGGCTTAACAGGTTCTTGCCAATTAAAAGGCAGACTGGCTATTCTGGAATACAGACCAAAATCCCACAAAGAACTTACAAAATCAAATACATACCCCATGAGGAGCCTCCCACAAAAAAAAAAGTATCAAGAAAAGTCACCCAAATCTTGCAGTAGCTTATTTTCTCTAAATAAGTATGCCAGTAACATTGAGAGGAGGAGGGTGGGGGGGAAGGAGGTGCCATTATCTCAGTTTTGCAACACTTGATCACTTTGGAACCTTCTTATTAAAAAAGAAATTACAGCTGAATAATAAGGATTATAAATAAATAATAGACAAATATGAATAATAAAGATGCAACTGGAAGTTTTCAAACTTTCTTGGGCCTACTAAAAGCTATAGCAAGTCTATAAATTTAAGCATCTTGAATTTTCAAACTGTTGAAAATCAGTCTTTTGAAGCTCTAAGTCATAAAATATTATCATTAGAATAGTTCTGTCCTTCTGTTTTATAGAGAGAAATACCAACTGAGAGAGTAATCATTAAAAAACCCACAAAACCTAAAGGCTGTAAGAAATCAAATTAAAATACTCACACACAGCTGGCTGCTCCATTACTCCCTGCCCTCATAATCACAGAAGTGTCTCATTAACAAGAGAAAGTTGTTTTAAAACGAACAGCATGTTGATGAAGTGCATTCATTTTTCCCTCCACACTGGTTCTCTTACTAGGATGTGCAGACGATCTCACAAAAATATAGCATCTCATTTGTGTTTATACCACCCAGCACTATACGACTGTCATCTCAGAGTGACAGTGTTGCACAGACTTAAATTTATCTTCCTTTAAACTTCGTGGAGATTACTGTTCATCTTTAGTATCAGACAGAAAATCTCTATAAGTTCTGAGATCTATTTAGCTAACCAATAACATCACAGGAACAAATGAAATCTCCAGCACACTTGAAAAGAACAGTGTTGCCAAATTAATCTCAAATCCAGGGATAAAAATCATGCTTTAAAAATATGGCTATCGACAGAACTGAAGGACAGAGACACTGCAGGCACAGAGAAATTTAAAAGCCTATTTGTTAGATGGAGTAGCTAGTGAAAAAAAGCCATCGTTGTATCTTAGTAGACTGATTTTTCGTTTTTTTTTTTCTTTAAACAGCACGATAAAATGAAGGTGTTACTTAAACTTGCAATATCACGTTTGGGAAGATGAACTTAGAACTTTCATCCCACAGATTTCTGATGCACCTCTTGCACATGTTCAACTCATATTTAAACATGAAGCCATAAAGGAACTTCAAAAACAACTTTACCCATATTTTGTAACACATTACTCATACCTTGTAATAATGGCTCTCCTCTGTTTAAAACAGGCTCAACTGCCTGACTTACCTTCACAAACGTAACCTGCGTGTGTTCCTTTGCTAGTGCCGCCATAACCTCATTCATTTGAGCGCACTGGGGAGCCCATGGTGCCCAGAAGTGGACAACTACAAGGGACCTATTAAAAAAAAAAAAAGTAACAGCATTTCTTTAAAAAAGAATCATGCAATATAATCATTTGATATGCCATGCCAAAAAACCCACAAACAAACAAAAAACAAATAAACAAAAAACCCACCACCCACACACCATCTTCCTGAAGAAAAAAGAAAATCAAACAAGCAAAACCAGGAACGTTTTCTATGACTTGCACAGAGGAGGACTTCCATGCTTTTTCAGGAAACATTCCAAAACCCAACCAGCACTGTTAAGGTAACGCAATACACAGAAAAACATCATCCTGTATTTTGATAGTAAAAGATCATTCCATACGAACGCCAGACAGGAAGAACAAGCAGAAACACTAACGCTGAAGTCATACGCTACAGGACGCAGATGTTGAAGCGCCTGTAGGCCAAGCACTCAGAATCGCACCCGGGCATCCCACATCTCTTCCCAGGCAAGCTGGCTATCTTGGGAAGCTCTGGGAGCTCCACAGCTCAGCAGCACCACGCTAGAGGCTGCACCATTGCTCTTCTCCTCTCAGTGCCGCTACTGCCTCTTTACTACTTACCCAGGAAATAAGGTAGTAACTTTTCAAGTCTACTGGGACTTTTCTAAAAATACAGTATTCTTAGGCTGAAATGTTATTTTCTGCTTTTATTAGCTTCAACTTCTTATTCCTCTTCCAGCTTCGATAAGGTTTCCTTGAATGTTTGGTATTGATTGTACACAGCATTTAAGGATGAGAAGTCACATGTGGGAATGGAAATCCCATCGAACTGGGTACCACGAGGCAGTGCTCATCAGCTTAAACAAACACGCTTTGATGACAACAGTGACAAGATATTTGCATCTAATTTTCAGTTGTTTTCCAGGTTTCCTGAAGCCAAAACCACTAGATAATAGGAGATAAAGAATACAAGACACAATGTACTACTTTTAATCTACTTAGAAAGAGATATAGAAATCAACACAACCATACCACAGAAGCTACTTAGTGTCTTTTATTACTAAATAATGGAACTTCAGTATAAATTTTAATAGCTATGCAGGCAGCATGACATTCATATTGGAACACAAGCTGCGTTATCTGACCGCATACTCAATACAGCACTAAGCTCAATTCAGACGCAGAAGTTTATAAGTTCATAAACTTGGATAGAAGTTCATAAACTTGATTTTCCAAATCAATTCTAGAAAATTTTGGTAGAAATACAACAGGATAGCCTTTTTTTTTTTTTTCCCATCATGCCATCAGTCAGAGCATGGTTCTGCTTTGAGAGCTGATTAAAACTGGCAGAGTTTACAACTGAAATTACGGAACAAGGCAGTTCTATTTTTCTGCAAGTGCCAGCCTTGCAAATTTAGACCTGAACTCAAGAACAGTTCAAGACACCTTCTCCAGGGCTGTCATCTGTATAGATTCTTCCGACACTCTCGTATACGAGTCACCAACAGCAATGATCCCAGAGGCAAACAGTCTCTCTTCAATTACAACAAAACAGCTGTACGCTTCTTCAAACTGATTTCACTGCTCGCAACTGACACTAGCATTTAAACCCCAGTAAAGGCCCAGTTCAGTGATTTACTCTCTACTTATACATGGGATTTGATATGGACTTCTTGAGAAACCCGAGACCGTATCTCACTGGTCAGAGTAAAACCTTAACTGCAAAACTCTGTTTCAGCACGTAAACTTTTATAGCAATGCTCTTCGTGGCGCTCGCTACAGAGCAAAAGGAGAAGCAGATTATAGCACAGGTAGCTCCTGCAGGAGCTCTATCTGCCCTCACAGCCAGTAGGTCTTCCCAACATTACCACAGCTGTCAGCTCATACAGACACATTTTAATTAAGACTTTTGAGCCAGCGGGGGCAAGCACTTGGAAGCGCTGTCCCCATGCTGCAACCAACATTTTTTGCCACAAAGTAATGAGGTGAAAATAATTAGGTAGGTTGGGAGACAGGGCGGGTAATTTATATGTATGAGAATACCCAGTCACAACAGACAGAAAATTTCAAAATGAAAAAAGCAGCAGCAGTTCAATATTTCAGAAGACAGACCAAGCTCTGATGCAGAGAATTATCAAGAGCTTTGCTCCCGGACTGGTTTTCCTGTATTTGTTCATCACATCCTTCATTTGAAATACCAATTTTGAGACCTCCTCCAATATCATTCTTAACGTATGCACTGTTTACTGACGCTGTTAAGAGCTCAGAGAAGTTGTTAAAAACGAATCAAGGATGAACAAAAAACTTTTTAAATCAAGTTTTATGACAAGACAGTCTAATCTACTTAGATCTACTACAGCTTTTACAATTACAGAGAATGAAGTTGTCAAGCTGTCATTGCAACTGCACAATGCCTGTACACTTAAAAAAATAATTTTTACATCTATTAGACTACAAGTAGGACAAGAGAATACTTCCACTGGCTAAAAACAAATAGCGGAAGAAAGGAGAACAGAGAACATAAAAGTATAGTGGCTACGCATGAGGCCAAAGCACTCATAAATAACTTGATGCACCTTCCTTCCATTAACTGAACACAGGAGCGCATACTCTTCCCCTGCTACCAAGAAGCACTTCACAAGTGCTCAGTTTCATTTAGTATGCATAGCGGGACACATCTGATCACATGCATGTCAGCTCACGGCAAGTACAGGAGGAATAATCACATGGTTATTTACTCCTGACTCCATCAGAGCCTATTCTTTCCTTACCAACATACAGACGCAATGCACTTAATTTTTATCTCCATGAAGAACATACTTAAATTAATTTGCACCAAGGGTTTTGGTGGGGGTATTTTTGACAAATTCATTCACAGAACAAGTCTAATTTTGCAATTAGACTGCCCTCTTGGTATCTGAGTACTTGAAATTAAACTTGAAAAACAGCAAGAGTAATTCAAAACATTAAGAAAGGAAGAAAACAGAGAGTTAGCAAAATGAAGCACATAAATGATTCTAAACAAGGTATTTCTTACATTCAACCAAGGTATTTCTAAAAAATTCTACTATTGTCTATAAAAGAGGATTGTAACAAAAAGCTTATGACGAGTCCCAAAGTTTCTCTTCCTGTATCACTTCATATTTCACATTTTGGAGGAAAAGCTGAGGGCCCAAAAATAAAATTAACTTTCTTTAATATAACTTTTTTAAAACTTTAGTAGCAGAAGAAATATCAGAAGGACATATCACACGTTTTCTGTGCAGAAACAAAAAGCCCAAAGTCTTGTTTCTATAGTGTATTTTAAAAAAAAAAAAAAAAAAAAAATCGATTGAGACAGACTCACAAAGTATACCTTTAAAACAAAGAGTCTATTGACTGTAGAACCAAAATAGCAAGACGTTCTCTGATAGGGATATCCAGAAAATAGTTACTCTATAGATCACCCTCCTTTTGGGCCAAGATACAAGTATTTTGTAACTATTTATAATCTTTCTAACAGGCAGCCCAAGTTACTTGGTTTTATAAGGTGATTTTCCAAAAACATAGTCTAAGTAAAACAATAGATTACAGAGCAATAATAGAAGTGGTTCAATAATTTTGAAGACATTGGCTCAGTTCATCTTTTGCAACCGTAAAATCTAGATGCATTTTCAAAAAAACTAAACCTTGAAATTTATGCTTATTCCATAACACTAAGGTTACTAATAACTTGATGTCAGAAAAAATAATTTTCTGAAACAAGAACTCCTATGAAATTAAGTGTCAACATAAAATGCTGGCAGTTGCAGCTGATTAGTAGTAATTCTCTTAGTTTGGAAAAATCAGGCAGTCCATTTGGAAAAAAAAATTATCAGTGAAACAGCATTAGGCCTAGCCTCAAAATGCAGCACATTTTTTGTCTTAAGCATTATCTTTCAAGAGAAAAATACTTTCTTGAAGAAACTTTCTCCTCTCCCACTTTATTAAGTGAATGTTTAAAACTACTTTTCTTTTTACACCATTAGTTTTCAAATACACTTGATAATCTAAATATAGAAAGTACTTTAAGTCAGCCAATGTATATCTTTAAAGTTCTACCACCATCCAGAAACAAGAAAATAATTAAAAAAAAACCAAACCAAACAAACAATCTATAATTTGAGGGATTTGTTATGCTCTGGGAGTGCAGGTTTGTTTGGTTTCTTAGTAGTAAAAACCTAAGCCAAATATTTTGAAATGAAGCAGAGGAAAAGAGTTATCAGTGCTATCAATTCATCTTAGGACCAAAAAAAAAAAAAAAGTCATAAAATAATCAAGTCCATTAAAAACAAAACTGAATCATGTTCTGTGGAAAAAGGGAATGAGAGAATTACTGAGGGTTTTGCTGAAAATAACTTCAAAATCTTGCATTTGTTCCTGAAGCCATTTTCCTTTCAACATGTCTCAGTGAGTGTGAGTGTGCCTTTCCTCTGGGATGCCCCCACACAACAACTCAGTTGAAGAATAATTCCAGAAAAGGAAACTGAAAGTCACACAGCAAGTTTTGAAGAATCTAGTTTCTTCTTCCCATAATCAAAACTTTTCCATGTTTCCTTACGCTGTCTTTAAGAATCTGATGCTAGTAGTTTCATCATCCTTTTTGAACCACTCATTCAATCAGTCTTTTCTCCTTGTTCATTTGAAGGCTGCTTACTAACGCAGCAGTTAAATGACATGAAAATGTTTTTGACGCAGCACCTTATTTTAATGTGCCTTACAAGACCTAGTTAAATACATACTCATCTAGTGGATTAAAAGATATAATAGTAGTCACTACACCTTTGATTCAACAAGACAAAGAAGCAAAGCTCATAGCCAAACCTGTCTTTCTTCAGTAAGGCCCTTGAGTGCCTGCTCATCTTTAACTGCAGCAATAGTTGCTGAGACTTTCCTGCCAAAGTGAAACGTGCAGTTTTCCCCCAAACGATCAGCGCCCAAGACTTCCAATACCAGACCAAGAGCCACTGCCCAGTAGCTACAGAGAATCAGTGGTCCATGCTGAGGGATACCAACGGAAAGAGCCCTGTTACTCGCTATTAGAGCATAAAACCAATTAATGAGGAACCAGCCCTGTTGCATGAGAGATAAACAACTCAGTTTCGCACTGTATATTGAGAAACAACCTAATGCTGCTGTTTCATTGAAAACATCGCACAGTAATTGTTTGTTCTGTTGACACCTTATGGTTCAAGGAAAAAAAAAATCCCTAGTTTGTATGAAAGTGCCGTTCTGCCCAATCTTGCCTCCCCGCCCGCCCCACAGAAGGCCCGGCAGCTGCAGCCGTCCTCCCCACCTGAACGCCCGAGCTCTCCCGGTAAGCTGTGCCTGAGGAAACGCGTGCTTAAACAACAGCCTGTCAAAAAACGAACCTGAAGTCTTTCCTCAATCTATGTGGGTTTGCCTTTTTTTTTATTTTTAATTTCCCGCGCAGGTTTCATTCAGCCCTGAGGCAGCACCGGGCCCGCTCCCCTCAGCGGACACCGGCCTTCCGCGGGGCCAGGTTTTGGGGGAGACCGAGAGGAACCCACGAGCGCCCTTTTCCCGCAGGGCCTGACGCTTCGGGAGCCGCTGCAGCGCCTCGCCGGGAAGCCCACGCTCTCTCGGGGAGCGGGGCCGCAGGAAGGCGGCCGGGCCAGTCCTTCCAGCCAGGCCGCCCCCGCCGCGGGGCCTCTCCGGCGGCGGGCCCCGCTCCCCCAGCCTCCCGGCCCCCGCCGCCGCCCCGCCTCACCTGTCCTTCTGCTGCAGCAGCTGCTGGAACTGCTCGGCGGAGGCCGCCGCCGCCACCTCCCCCGCCGCCATGGCCGGGCCGCCGCCGCCGCAGGAAGGGGGAGAGCCACCGGGTCACGTGGGGGCGGGCCCGCGCAGGCGCCACAGGGCCGCAACCCCCGCGCATGCGTCGCGGCGGCCCGGGCCCGGCGGGGAGGCGGCCGCCATCTTGGGGCGGGAAGGGTCAGCCCCCGGCCGGGCGGGAGGGCGGCGGCCCGCGCAGGCCGCGGCGAGAAGCGAGTCGCCGTTCGGCTCCGCTCCGGCTGGTTGATGGCCAGCCCTCTGAGGGGAGGTTATTTTGCAGGCTGTGATTTGTGGACGCCGCCTCCCTTCCCCTGCGCAGCCTTCCGTGCCACCGAGAAATACCATGCAGATTCACGAACATAAATCTAAAGATAATATACGTGTATTCAGTAACGAAGGCGTTTTATTAGTGAGGCTGGTGTTCCCTTACCCGCACCAGCTGCGGGCGCTTCCCCTGCGCTGGGCACTGGTGAGGCCGCCCCTCGAATGCTGTGCTCAGCGCTGGGCCCCGCACCCCAAGGCGGCCATGGAGGGGCTGGAGCGTGGCCAGAGCAGGGCAGCGAGGCTGGGGCAGGGGCTGGAGCACAAGGCTGGGGAGGAGCGGCTGGGGGAGCTGGGGGGGCTCAGCCTGGAGAAGAGGAGGCTGAGGGGAGCCCTCGTCGCTCTCTGCAACGGCCTGAAAGGAGGCTGGAGCCGGGGGGGTCGGTCTCTGCTCCCCAGGAACAAGCGATGGGACGAGAGGGAACGGCCTCAAGCTGCGCCAGGGCAGGGTTGGGGTGGGTATGGGGAAAAACTTCTTCCCCAAAGGGCTGTCAGGCCCTGGCGCAGGCTGCCCAGGGCAGGGGCTGAGTCCCCGTCCCTGGGGGGATTTAAAAGCCGGGGAGACGTGGTGCTTAGGGACATGGTTTAGTGGTGGCCTTGGCAGTGCTGGGTTAACGGTTGGACTCAATGATCTTAAGGGTCTTTTCCAACCTAAACGATTCTATGAGTCTACATGGCTGTCATCTACCTCTGGTAACATCAGCTGAAAGTAAATCCTCGAACTGCTTTATCGTTGGTGAACGAGGAAAACAGACCCATACTTTGCACGTCTTAGATATATTTTTAAGGAAAACAAAAAAGCTTTGCCAGTGCTCTATCTAAATATGGAGATAACTGATATTCATAAAAGGTCCCTGTTCATGATCTGATTACCAAACTAAGACCGCTTTAATTCTGGATGAAAATATCCATAAAAGGTTTTAATATCATATAGAAAATCCATATCTTGAATCATTTTGTTAGTTTTCTAGAATCTACCAATTCAAACAAGACCTCAGGTTTGTCTTCACCATCAAAAAGTTATTAACACTTCTATTACCAAAATAATGCGGCTTCTGTTTCTAGTGAAGAAAAGACTTTAAGATTACAAACCAATGTAATCGACATAAAAAAGGAACCCAGAAGTTTATAGTATTTATGTATTAGAATATAAAGCTGGGAAAAAAGATTAATTGGGATGTGAGAGGACTCAAAGGCTCACACCCACATTCAGCTCTGGAATGGGTTCGGTGTACGGAATGGGAAGGCAGGCAGGCAGTGCGCTCTGTTCCCGTGTCGTAATCTTTTGCTTCGAAAGCAGCATCAAGGCAGTAATTTTTCCAACGAGCTTGACACAGGAATGCTCACACTTGAAAGTAATAGCAGGCCACTTAAACTATACTCTTAAAAAAGAGACGAAAGGCACGATAGGACAGGTTGGTTGTAATTCTTACCATTCATATCAGGTTGCTATTGAGGACCGACATATTACCATTTTCCTTCATATTTGCCAAGACAGTCTATTGTAAAGAATCGGATATAATGTCAACCTGAAATTAGATTTTCACTCCTCAAGCTCACTGCCCATAAATATGCAGCTGTTACAACTCATGCCACTGGAACCAGGATTACCACTGGTGATGGGGAATCACATTGTGAGGAAATGGAACAAGATAAGAAGAGCGAATATTTTATTTTGTTTTGTCTAATAATACATATGTCCTTTTGATGTGGAAAGAGAAAAAAAATTAATCCAAAATACTGCCTTATCTCTGTGCTGTTAGAAAGATGGTCATAAAGCAGCCTGGAGGATGTTTACTGTTCTTATAAATTTAATGTAAAATCTTGACACATTCATCATCAATAATATTTTATCTGAAATCTCAAAAAGCACAGCAGAAATTAATCCAAAATAAAATCTTAATAACTCCATTGAGTTACCGTCTTTTCTCAAAGAATATTTCTAGGTAAACAAAAGCGTATAAGAACTTTTGAAGAAAAAGAAAAAAGATGTAAAACTGCATGCTTTGTATAAACAAATTCTAGTTGACATAAAGTACATTGCTGCCACGCTGCACAAATAGCCGCTCACGGGAAGGACCTGAAGTCAGCGTGTGACACCGTAGGGGAGTAACAGGCCAACTGAAAATGGATTCAACTTTAAGGTTGTTCTCAGACCACCCCACATCTTCACTGTTCAACAATAAGGTTCTTCTCCGATTACTTCTGAAAAGCAGCAAGTGGAGGATGTATCTGAAAATTTCAATAGTCTTCTACACTGTTTGGCTGTTCAATGCTTATTAATTGACTACATTATCAGAGAGAAAAAAATAGTTTAGAAACAAATTTTAGAATAAATTAGAAGTATTTCAACAAAATTCTGAACAGAGTGTATGAATCATGAAGCGAGATCACCGCAAGTTGTTCGTCTTAACAGTTATAGGTTCGTCTTAACTGGTGTCGTGATCAAAGCAGCAAGCAAAAAGATTTCACAGGCAGGATAAGAAGTATGGGAACCTCAGTTCTGTTTACTGATTGCGACATCTCTCAGATGGTTTGGGACGAGTGGAGGGAAGACAGCCTAATTCTGTATATTTTCTCTGGCATTTTAACCTGAGAGAAAACCAGTGGCATAACCAGAAACTTGTAAGAATAGAAAATCTTTGGGGAAAGCATAGTTAGGATTTTATACTATATTTTGCTGCATTTCAGAGCTCTTAAAAATTACTGTTCCTTTCAGTAACTAAACAAGGAAACACCAGTAATTTCTTCCCCATAAAGAATTTCTTCCCCATAAAGTATTTCTTCAAAAGAAAATAATTTTGCTTAAATTCCAAATTCTTGTGTTAGCTACGTAAGTCCCACAGATTGCCTAATTTCAGATCATAAAAAAAAAAAATTATATTAAATAATCTAGAACACGGAGCAAATAGCATATAACCTCCTCCTGCAGCTCTTTCCTGACTAATGAAAAGCATTAGACCGTGTAGAGTGGCATAGGACACAGCGCTGTGCCATTAATAAGATGAAAATATGGAATTCCACAAACAAATCTGTTTCCTAATGGTAAATTCTTTTGCCTTTTAAGTTCCCTAGTACCACACAAAATGCGCGTTCTGTGTGATCTAAGCGATCTGTTTGATGAAAGACAGGCTTACATTTGTGGAAAAGGCTGGAATTTTTTGCGATACGAAAACACGCTGCTGTAGTCTGATTAACTCCTGTCTTATTATTTATTGTCCATATTGTGAGTCCCATGGCCTGACCCTTTTCCAACAAATGGAGCTACTTTTTCACTGCGAAGGAATTCGGCGCGGATCGTGGCCTGTTCAGGTCAACGCAAAACGGGACGGAGGGCCTAAGTGCTCTCTAGTCCGGGGGCCAGAGCTCAATGGCACGATTACACGTCAGGAATGACTCGCCCTACATCTGCTGTAGGGCAGATGTAGCTTCTGGAAATAAATGTCTTGCTCCGTAGCCTATGTCAACTACAGCTATGTCACATAATTTAAAACCTCATTCTTTAATAAGGTTCACAAGACCTTTTCAAGGTTCGTTTGGAAGGTAAAAACAAGGATTGCTGTTAAAAATGTATAGGCCCATTGAGACGCAGGAGAGCTAAATCTCCCTAACATTAGGCCATATTTCTGGGCATCCCATATGGAGTATTTGGCAGCACGGTCCCAGGGAAACCCAGGGCCTCAATGACTCCAGATTGAACAACAGGCAGCGGGCCAAATTAATCTGGCAAGCCTCCCATAGTGCCCAGTTGATCTACTGCTCACCTCGAGTTGCAAGGAACTTGATTGCCGAGGCGATATCCAAACCGGGATGAAAGAAAACCTGCAGACGCAGCGCGCCGCAGTGGCGTGGGCGGTCGCTCCCCAGTGCCGCCCGTATTTTCCAGCCCTGCCTGAGTAAGTCAGTTTACAAAAGAATTGTGTCTTGGTTTACATTTGCTAATTACCATATTGTAGTGCTGAAGTACTGAAATACATATTCCTTACAGACACGGGTTTTATTCTGTTACATTCAAGCTGGGAATTCCCCGTAAAATATTGATGTGTTTAAACATAATTCTTGTTCTAGCCAGTCCCTGAACCCCCAACTTTATGTGTGGCAGAAAAGTTACTGCTGCTTAATGCTATTTTCCCGAGCCGTGCTTACACAAAGACGTAAGAGTGGAGAGACTATGTAATTCCAGTTTGAAGAAATTAATGTAGCTGGAAGTTGCTAAGTATTCAGGATATAGATAAGCTATGTTTTGATACAGAAATAGTATTTATTAGTACATGTACCGTGCAAAATAAAAACTAATACCTTTAGAATGTGCCTAAGCAACACCTTGTCTTGTTTTATCTGGTTACATCCTTTCTCTATTCTGATATCTCATCAGCTATACTTTGGGGAATTTAGTCTGTCATTTGCTACAAAAGACTTCTTATTACGCACTAATTTGGCATCTTATTTTTACAGAGTGATTAAGAGTAGCATGTTTCTGTTGATTCTTGCAAAACCAGCTTCTTGGGCGTCTGAACTGGTGAGATTTACTAGACTGTACAAATTAAGATTGATCCTAGAAAAAACTCTGGTTAAAGGAAATGGTTGCATTCAAAGTCAAATTAAAATTTGTATTAAAACAATTACTTTCGTTGATAAAATTCTTTTATTTTTGAGTATTGGTTTTTCCCTAGGGGCCTTGACTGTGACTGCTGGGTGATATGATTAACACATCAGGTTCTCTCCCTCCTTAAAAAATCGTTGTAAATCAAGGCGAATTGTTAGCCGTGTAGCAAGAGATACCCGAGGGTGACAACCTGCTTTCCCTGAAGCAAAGGTGAGATGCAGTACTTGTGTGCCACCACATGTTCGCACCATTCGTGTTGGTTCGTGGAAGGAGTCTTTATCGCGCCCTTTTATTCTAGGGGCTTCGGAGAGCCTTGAACATGAAGAGAAAAAAAAAAAAGCTTGGCTGTGATACAAATGCGTGATATGATTATAAAGGGTGAGAATGACAGATTCAGAAAATGAGGGTAGAAAACTCTTAACAATGAGAGGGTAGGAGGCAGGAGGAGGGCACTGACAATGGTAAGGATGCGTAACAGCGTTCTGAAAAAAATCTTCCGTGATAAGCAAAAATGTGATCCAGCGTTATATTCTGACTTTTGCATGCATGACACAAAATGAAAAACACTCTGCTCTGGAAGAATGTATGGGTTTGGGAGGTGAAGAGATTGTGTAGCGTGAAGACTGCAAAACAAAGAGCAAATATGCTGAAACAAGACAGGAATTCACTTTAAGACACGTCAGGTCTTAGTATAACAGCAGTGGGAAAGGGCTAGGACAGGTCACTAGTTTTCTTGATTAAATGTCAGTAAGAGTTGTATACACAGAATAAAACAAAACGAGGGGAAATTTAACAGGAAATCAAATACAGGAAACATGGAAATGCTGACATTTTCGTCTAGGAAAGTAGTAAAATTAAGGTCCCAGTTGAAGACCTGAAGATACCAGTTTGCTTTGGACCATGGATGTAGAAAAGAACGAACATGTCTGTAACTGCAGAGTTCCCACCGTCGTGAGTGTTTCTCTAACAGCACTTAACAAGGTGTGAGAAGCAGCAGGTTGGAAGGTGTGACAGGTTTGTGACTGCTGAATCTGTGTACGAAGGGTAAAGGTGAACAGAAGAAAACAGGTTTTTTACTGTGAGGGTGGCCAAACTCTGGAGCAGGCTGCCCAGAGACAGCCCCTCCTCGGAGCCCCTCGTGCTGTCCTGGGCAGCCTGCTCTACCACCCTGCTTGAGCAGGAGGGCGGACCAGAGTCTCTCAAGACGTCCTTCCAACCCAAACAATGCTGTGAAGTTATTCTCCTTTTAAATTACCTGGTACTGCACGAAATGGTGGAGTTAACAGCAGAGAAAGCATGGAGACATTTAGCGAATGAGCTTAATGGAGGACAAGGAAAAAAACTGAGCGAATGGAGAAAAAAATGAGAAGACTGAGTCCTCAGATTCTCAGGACACAAGAACACCAAATCTAAGAATGGGATTTTGGGGTGGTACAAAGTAATTTCTCTGCAAAAAAAAAAGGCAAACTTCTTCAGATAAAAGTCAGAAAAGTCCCAAGAGGCAAAGAGGTCTATGAATTTAGCAAGTGCAAATCTAGTTGATAGCCTGTGGATGGCAACAAGCTACCTCTGACGACCAAAGTAAATCTCCATTCCTTTGCTGGAGGTTTTGTTTGGGTTTTTGGTCAGGTCTCACCTACAGAAGACAAGCTGCATCCCTAATTCAAAACATCAGACATTGCATTTGGAGGTGCATTCATGTAAATATCAGCCTGTCTTTGGTTTCTGCCTCTTAGGTCCCAAGATGTCTTGAAAAGGTTTGTAAATTGTATGTCCTCTGCCTTTGTTACTGAACTCTCAAAATCCGGTGATGGCAGCAGTTCCATTTTTACTTCAGGCCACGCAGTCTTCACAGCATAAGCAATTAATCACAAGATCACCCTTTTGCATTTGCATGACTATTCCGCGCAACTTCCTCAAGCGAGCTTTCATATTTATCACACTCTTTACAAAGCTAAGCTTTTTCTTATTCAGAAAAATATCCATGGAGGGAGAGAACTGGTATTCGCTCTGGTCACACAGGTACCGCTTACCTCCGCAGTTTTATGTCAGATGAGACTTTCCTAACGAACTGCCGTTTCCAAACCGCGCACCTGCAGAAAAGGATCCCCTGCCACACGCTGACACATTGAGATGGATGTATCACAAAATGCAGGGGTTTTATAGTGCATCCTATCGTTCTAAACGTGTGAATGTAAACGGGAAGCCAGTCCACAATGCTAGCTGTACTGGCAAGACAGATAAATAGGCTCTGGGGGTGGAATTGGAAGGTGGCTTTGAAATAATTAAATAAATCTGATTTGATGTGAGTGGATTTGGGTTTGGTTCAAACTCTGAAATGACTTATGCTTCAGATGTTCTGCAAACTGGATTACCCAGATTTAGGGTTATTTTTCCATCAGGCATGTCAAATGCTAAATTAAAAAAAAAAAAGAATCTGTGGATTATTTTTTGCGCTACGCCCTCAGGCTCAAAGAATGTGACAGAGCATATACTGTAGGTACGACTGGATCCCTAGTGAAGAATAAGCTCTAGAAGGAATGAATGCCAGGGAGAGCTTGAGAAAACGTGCTCTCTCCTGCGAAATAGCTTGATTTAGCAGAGCAGAAAAGACAAGCAGCGTATTACGCCCTCCTGACTGAGGCTGTCATCCATGCTGGTGGCAAGACCCAGCAAAAGTAAAATGAAGGACTCTATGGCATCCAGTGCCGGTGAGTGACGAGCACTCCAGAATCCTGCTCCGTCACACCTCCTCCCCGGCATTTTGTTTCCTCCCTTTTGGTGGGAGACAGAGGGTGCAGAAGACACCTCAGCTTCATTAAAGGGCATCATCCTCTAGAAAAGAATCCTCTGTTGATCTTTTCAGAATTAATCTGAAACGAGTATCTGCCCGTTCTGGATTGCCGTGCAGTTTGTGTGGCCGGCTCTCGGGTCCAAGCCTGGGCGAATGATTTTGGTCCTCTGCTGTCATGGGTGGGAACTTGCAGATGATCCTTGGAAGCTTCTGAATGATTCTGTTTGGAAATTGGACATTTCTATATTGAAACTCGGGTACTTTCCTGGGACTTAATCCGAAACAATGATGGGCAGCTCATCGGCTGTCATCCCGACGGGAGGGGTGACGCGTACGAGGCCGTAGCAGAACAACACGCAGCAGCCGGGGCAGGAGGACACCGGGGCAGTGCAAGTCCCTGTGCGGTCGATCCCTTGCCCGAATGTCTGTGTGCAGACTGAGGTACCCGATTTTAGGTCCCCAGACCTAAAAGTCAAAATCATTACACTCAGCGCTGCTCAAATTTGCAACTGCTCCCCCAAACAGAGTTCTTCGGTGCACCGTCACGCGGCATTTAAATGTTTCTTTTAGAGCAGGACGACTTCTGCAAAAAAAGTAGGAGCCAAGCCGAGGTGTTCTTGTCCATCCTTTGTCCGGTCCTTACTCCTCGGCACAGTGGGTCGTATCTGAGAAGTGAGCTTCTTATTCCCTGGCTTCGGTGCTGCGCGCGATGGTGGGCGCCTGGCTGTAACGTCCACGCGGCTTCGGATCCTTCCTGGGACCCTCCAGGAGGTTTGGTTCTTTGGGAGAGACCCAGTCACGAGATTAGCTCCGCTCACTGCGGGCAAGCCTTCGGCTGGGGCTGCACGGCTGGAAGGCGCGTCCCCTGGGGGTGGATAGGGGATCCCTCTCTGGAGGGTGCACCGGATAAAATTGAAGAAGGTGCCGCGAACCAACGCAGCCTAAGGGAAGGCCACCCTGACAGAAAAACCACTGGCCCTCCAAGTCATGGGGGTTGGGCAGGAGGCCAACTACCTCCTCCCGGAAAAAAAATAAAAAGTTGCAGAAACGACGAGCATCGACTCGGAGATGGAGAAAATCAGTAATGAAGTGAGGAGGAGGAGATGGAGCTGGATCGGTCGTGTCCTGAGGAAAAAACCAACAGAAGACTGCGCTGTGGCCCTTGGGACTCCAGAGCACGCAGCCGCAGACCGATCGAAGTGGAAGAACGATGCTCGCGCCTTGTGTGCCTCCTGGCACTGAGAGAATTCAGAATTCAGAACCAGACTGCGGGCAAGAGCCTCGACCGCGCTCTTACCTGAACGGCTGAGCTGCCCCTGCTGTCCGTGGGGCCGTTACTGGCGCAGGCCTGACAGACGGACGCGGGGGGGGGGTGGCGGGTTCCTGACGCGCGCTGTCGGCGGCCCACGCACAGAGCAGCCCTTCTTACTCTTCCCCGCGAATTATTTTTCTTTTTCCCCACCTACTGTGTCAACTTCAGAGCTGTTTCTTCCCAGCCCACACGCCGGGGCAGCCTCGGCCGCGCTTCCACGTGCGTCCTGCTCTGTGGTGCCTCGGCGTTCCTGCAGCCTGGAGGCACAGGAATTAGGCTGCAGATTACATCAAGTCACGCGCACGGAGGCGGTGGACGGTATTTTCTTCTTAACGCCACCAAAACCCAAAGAAATTAAAAGTGACAAATAAAGCCCAACCTGCCTTCGACGCGATGGAGTTGGACCCTAGCGCGGGGCTTGGAGGACGTAAGGTTAGCGGATGTTTGAAGACGGCTTAAAACTGTCGCCCAGCTTTTAATTCTTTTGTTACCAAATGACGAAACGCTCAGCGAGGGAATAAAGCGCCAATTCGTAACGCGGCTCGTGGTGACCCCACACCCCGGTGACGTCAGACCGTCCCTCCCCTCCCTCGGAGCTCAGCTTGCGTCAGACGCGCGGGGGCTGACGGAGCAACCGGGCGGTGCGGACCCCGCGGCGCGGGGCCTCGCTGCGCCGTCATCGCTTGCGCAATCAGCGCGGAGCGGCCGCGTCAGACCCCTGAGTGACGCCGCCCGCCGCGAGGCCCCGATGTCACCCCGTCGGGCGCGCGAGGCGGGAGCGGGGACCGGCCCCGCCCCGGCGGGAGCAGGGCCCGGAGCGGGCGGGTCCGGAGGCGGCGGAGGGCGCCCGGGCCGCCATGGCCGCGCTGCCGCTGCCCGCGCGGGGGCGGCGGGGGGCGCTGCGCGCCCAGGAGCCGGAGGAGCCGGAGCGCGTAAGTTCCGCGGCGGGAGGCGGCGGCGGCGCGGCGCGGCCCGGCCCTTCCTCACGGCACCGGGGCGGGAGCGGCTGCGCGGCCTTGGCGGCCCGGCGGGTGCCGCCGCCAGCCCGGGAGGCCGCCGGCCCGCGGCGCGGCCGTGAGGCGGCCCCGGGGCCCCCTGGCGGCGGCGGGGCCGGGGCGCGGCGGGAGGCCGGGGCCGGGGCCCCGCGGCCGCTGCTGAGGTGGCCGGGTGCGGGGGCCGGGCGGGTACCGCGGTTCGAAGTCCGCGCTGGGTGAGCGCCGCCCGGCTTTTGGTCCGCCTGAGACGGGGGTCTGCACGCACGCCCTCCGCGTTTTAAGTGGAATTTCACTAAACAAGCTTATTTCCCCTTCTTTTTTTTTATTTTTTTGGCTGATACCCTCTTTACCAAGCGGCATTATTAATGCCATCCATTTTCCGCTGTCCTGGCTCCGGGACGAGCCTCCCAAGAACGCTGTGTTTAGCATTTATATGTTACGCTTCTGGAATAGTTTTCCATTTCAGCTAAACTGCCGTGCATGTATTGCTCCTGTCAGATTAATTCCAACAACGTGTCTCTCATCCGCCACCCTGTAAGCACCGTTCATCCTAATAAGTGCCAAGCTGTTAACTTTAACAGGAGCTCCAAGAAAAACTCATCCTGGTGGTCACGCTCTCCCCCAGTTGAGCCTCCTCGTTCGTGTGTGCCTTGAGCAAAAACTTGGGTAGTTAGGGGCTAACCTCATTTGTCAGAGAAATACCGTTCTCAGGGAGGAAGAGAAACATCCGTTTAGTGAACTTTGTGACTGTGACTGACAAGGTTACATAGGAAAGAAGGAATTTCTCCTGGTTTTGAGGTTAGGGAGGCAAATAATAGCTTTCTTGCGGTTCATGAATTGCAGTTTGTCCATTAATGAAGGCATTAACGAGCCAGCTGTCTGGAGACCAGATACAATTCTTCTCAAACTTCTGTGAACAGAGAACAACTCAGAATTGCGGTCGCCACCTCTGTGGACAGCAGAAGGCATCAGTCAGGCTCTGCAAGGCAGTTTCAAAAGGGAACTTTTATTACCATTCAGAACATTTTCTGTGGAGAGTAGCCTAGACAAGACATTAGAGGCTGGTTTTTTTTTTTTTCTATAACAGCAGTTGTTGTGGTCCAGATTACAACTGAGTCATCCCGGCTTAATGAGTTTAAGTGAACGGTTGTGCTGCTGCAGCCACGTGCTCGATCGCAGACAGGAGGTGAAACACCTACGCTTAACCTTTCTGACTGCTGAGGCGATGCGTCCCCGTCAGATTGTGCTCTCCGTCTCCTGGTACCCGCTCGTGGCGGTGCAGGGATTCTTTAGCCAAATAACTGACAACTATTTCTATTTTAGATTTTAGCTAACAGCATGAGCCCTAGTGGCAACGCAGACGAGGTGCTTTACTTTCTAACTCGTACAGCTGTGACGCTGTACAGTTTTGCACATTTTAGGTCTAATACCAGCACATTTGTCACTCTTCCTCTTGAGATTCTGTCCTGTTGGGTTTTAAGCCATTGCCAGTGCTGGGCCTTGAAGTCATTACGAGCGATGTAGCCGACCTTGGCAGAGATGTTATCGCCGAATCGGCCGCTCGGGGATGGGAGCTCCAAACTCAGCTCAACTAAGTGAAGACCGATCCCTGGGTTTGAGGAGACAACTCTTTTGAGGTCTTAACCACCCTTTTTGGTGCCGCTGTCATGCAGTGTCCTGTGCTGGTGGCTGTTGTAACTGGGGAAGATTCCCTACAGTTTTTTCTGCTCTCCCTCAGCTCCTACTATATGGTACATATATGTACATACGATTTTCGTTTGTACTTTGACGTAGCTATTTGCATGTATTTCAGAAACTTGCTTTAGGATGGAGCTCACTGATGTTGTCCTGGTTTTAAGGCGTTTGGATTCAGAGGCCAGTGAAGAATGACAGATTTTCAAGGCTAGAACAGTTCACATGGCGTGTTCTGGTTTGGACTGGGCTGCGAGCAAAGCTTCCCAGAACAAGGACCTGCATGGACCTCACGTTCCTTCTGCTTCCCCGCACTGAGCCATCTGCACCTCTTTCAGTAGGGAGCTGGGCCCTAATAACGGGGAGCATCTACGCACGGCCATCCTTGTCCTTTCCATAAAGGTATCCCGTGGAGCTAAACTAAATCAAGCTGGGCTGGATGGAGACCTGGTTTAGATCAGCTGTTTATGAAACACAAAGCAGAAGCTAGCCTGGCTTTTAAAAATGTGGTAAACAAAATAGAAATTGCTTGTGGGGAACATATTAAATTTATAGGAGGTCGTTCAAATCTTACAGACAAATTAAAAAAAAAAAAAAGCAAGTGGTAGTCTTTCTTAAAAATGTGTTCCGTTGCATTTAGGTTAGTTATTTCGATGTAGTTAGTGTTTGCACCAGTTTAGTTTCACTGTATGTGAAAAGCAGCATCTGTCAGGCCTTTATCCTTTCAGCATCAGTGAAAATGCATGTGTTTTTCCAGGACTTTCCAGCTGGAAAACAAAGTGACAGAGTATCTTCTCTGCAGAGAGACCTGTTGTCTGCCTGTTGTAGGACAGCATGTGATTTGCTGCTGCTTGTCTTGAACTACGTTTCCAAGCTGAATATAGCACGATTGTTCCCTAACAAAAGTAGTCATTTTGATGACATCCTTGCTTGCCTTTTGAATAGCTAGCTTGTTGATCCTTATTAATCACAGGCTCTGTGAATCCCGCACTAAGTGCGTTCTGTGCGCAGGCCGGATTGATGTATTGATTGTTTCTTTCCTAAGGGAGAGAATCCCAGGGAGTGAAGTCTTCCCCGAAGCCAGCCTCTGCTAGAAACTTCCACAAATTGTCTTGGCATCGGTATGAGAAGTTTGTCAGCCATCTACTCTGTATGCTGAATTCCTGTCACTGATGCTAAGCATCTTAACCCTCCCAAAAAACAATAGCTTGAATTTGTTTTTAATAAGCCGAATTTCTTCTGATGTATGGCAGTAAATCATTTTTTCCCTTTTCCCCTTCATCTCTCACATCTTGCTAGTTACGCTGCTGTACCACCACGCCGTACCTTTTAATAGAGGACGAGTTCTGCAGCAACAAAGGGAAGAGAATGTTTTCCCAGTGGAAGGCGGTCTATCTTTAGAGGACCTTCTCAGACTTTTTGTTATTATATTATTCACTTTCTTAGTACAATACATATTTCACTTTTTGATTTACTTTCCATCCAAATATCCTGTATTCCTTGATAGTGTTCTCGTTTCAACTGCTTTCCGCTGAGGTTCCTGTTGTATTGATCCATTTTATTTTTGCATAACATATTCAAATTTTAAATTCAGTTTCCATGCTTCAGTAGTCTGTTAGTTCTGTGGCAGCACTTCTGCCTGTGAAATCATATGCTTGTGAAAGAGATCGAATATTGTTATTCCTTAAACAAAGTTTGCTCAGAAAGGCATCAGAAAGAGATTTCAAAGGCATCTGTATCTCTTTGGAATTCGGGAGTCAGACCCTGAAACATCTGTGTCAGTTTTGAAATTTCCCATTATTCTGTTAATTTGCTGTTACAATTTCAAGTAGCCCCTGGGGTTTAGATAGCCCTCCAGTTGCGTGGGATAGCAGGCACAGGCCAAGGATATTCTTCTTAAGGTTTCCAGTCGGTGTCTTCCACAGACTTGCATCTTAACCTTACCAGTTCCTGACCTGGTTCTCGCGGGGCAGCAAAGCAGGGTTTCTGGGGACCTCTGCTCTGGCGCTGGGTCGCTAAGCACTGTGAGCAGGACGTCCCTGGATGGGCCAGCCCTTCCTCCGGAGGCGGAGTGCCGTTGGTTCGCAGGACATCCCCGTGTAACAGCGCAGGGTAGAGCTTCAAGAGTGGGAAGTTAATTGGTTATATAGCAATGGAAAGCTGTAGAAAGGTGACAGTACTCAGAGAAAGATACAAAACCGTTCCAAAATGTGTCTTCATAGCTGTCTGACTTGGCTTCAGCATTTTCCTTCCGTTTCCTTGATGTAATTAGTCATTTCACACAACTTCCCCTGATCTGTTCCTTTGATAAACGCCATCCTAAATTATACGTTAATGGAGGGTGAAGTATGCTCTTTTCCCGGTGGCATTTTATCCCCAGTTTATGAAGCTGAGGCACAGAGACATTTAGTGAGATCTGCAGATTTCCCTGCTCATCCAGCATGAGATGCAGTGTTAAATACAAAATTTTGGTGTTCTGGCCTCGTGTCTGGTAGTCTGTTACTATCTTACTGCTCTTCCAAATGAATGCAAGATCCTTATCAGTCATAAACAATAAAATCCTGAAAACTAGTATTCAATGGCCTATGCCTTGCAAAGACGTGTAAATATTGCTTTTGGTTCTTTCAGAAACGAGTGTGCAAGCCATTAGAAACCATTCCAAATGAGGCTGATGCTCTCCTCATTGATTGTGCCATGGAGCTGGATTCAAAACAGAAAATCTCCACTGACTGTGGTCCCTGGGCTACAAAGACAAAGCAAAATTCAATGGTATGTTTACACTGTCAACAACAGCTGTTTTTTAGAACACATTTAAAATACATTTTATAATAAAACTGCAAATAATTGCCCCCCCCCTTTTTTTTGATGGCTTTGTATATGTTTTTGTTCATTAGATTTTTGAAAACCATGGAAGCAGAGGTACTACCCAGCCTTGCCCAAGATGTATTGCTGGAGAATCTGTAAGTATATTAACCTTCTTTCTGTGACATAAAAGATAGACTTGTTCTTAAGTATTAGATCCATAAAACATAAAGTTAATAAAAACCACAATTACATTTCTCAGGAATAAAGCATGTAAATAAAAGAAGGCAGATTGATTTAGCATTTCTGAGGTACGCCAGCGGAGCACAAACTAATATGTTTCCAGCAGCAGTTGGAAAATATGGAGACTGTGAACACATTTTTCAAATTCACTCCAAAAAGCAGAGTTTAGGAAGTAACTGAAGCAGACAGTAACATACAACTTCCTCTACCCCATTTTTATATCTTCCTTGATTTACTGGATCGTAATAAAATATTCAGGAGTCCCATTCTATCTCCTATTTTTTCCTCTAATTGGATACTTATTTTCCAAAGAGTAGACATAGCCTAAGAATATAACACTGTAGGCATACCAGAGCTAGTTTTAAAAGAGCTAGCTAAAGAACCAGTAGCAATCAGAGCTCGGCACAGACAACTTGACTTTTCTGAAAAACGGTGCAAGTATTTGGACAGCCAAGTAGCGCTGACTTCTGAGCTGATTCAAATAGGCGCCTCTTGGCGTCCAAAGTAAGCTGTTTAAAACCGGTGGTTTTTTGTTTACGTAGGCTGTAGTCACAGCTATGATTTAGCACCGTGTAGTATGCCGTAATACTGCAGCAGTAGCACTAGAATCTCCCGCTAAGGGATGACGGTGATCTTCACCACTCTCTTTTTTTCCTCTGTATAGAAGGCCAGATCCCTGAAGAGATAATGGCTGGTAATAGTGAAAGAGGTTATGGTATTCCTGCCGTTCCATTTTTCATTCAAATTGTCTAACCAAAGTTTAGGAAGTTTCTTAAATGCATGGGAGCTACCCTTGGCTTTTCTTTGCATCCGTTGCGTCCTTTTGAACCATCGCACAGCATTCCTTAGGGAGCCAAAAAAGAGGAGGGGCGTGAGGGCATGCCATGCATTTCTCCAGAAAGGCTGAATGTTTAGAGCAAAATCTTTGATTTGATGGAATTAATGGCAAAGTTTCTGTTGAATGCTATGAGACTGAGGTTGCTGTCATAAGTCAGGAGCTGTGACTGAAAAGATGTTTACCATGTTAACTTACTTCTGTTAATCTTTACAAATAAAATAGAAACCAGATCCAGGGCCAACTTTAGGAATATAGAAAACAGTAGGACCACATAGGTGGGTTACCAAAGTTTGTACTTGTTACAGTCTTTGGGGGCATGGAGAACATCTCGGGGATTAAAACCCAAAAAAGAGAACATCTTGGGATTAAAACCCAAATTGGCACATTAAGAAGTCCGTTTTGTTGTATTCCAGAATTACAGTGACAACATTAGAGTTTGTAAAATTCTTCTATATCAATGACCACTTAATTTTGGAAAATTACAACTTCTTTTATAAAACATGAGTACAAATATTGTAATTCCAAATAACACCATTTCTATTTTAAGTCAGGTTAGCCTGACATTTTTTTCCGATGGCCTAGTAATGAACTTGAGATAAAAACCAGGGAACTTGAGGGGGTAACATTCACCTCCTCCACAAACATTTACGTATTGAAGTTTGGTTATAATGGGTGACCTATTCTATTCACTTTTAAATGCTTTTCAACTACAGCTGTAAGAAACAAGGAAGACAACTTGCTAACTTTACTCAGTGAGAACTGGAATCTCAACACTAAACAATTTTTCTACTTGATTGTCCTGTGCTTTCAATAAAAATCTAGCGCCCTTGCGGAGCTACTCGCTAGACTTCTTGCTAAGTTAGCCTCATGTTGTTGAGTTGACATGGAAAACGCTTTGCTCAAAGCAGGGTGATTTTAAATATGACTGATTTTAAATGTGATTCTGTTTTCCATGATGTACCCCATAGTGGGGGAAAGAGTTTACCCATGTGAGTTGCAAAATGTCAAATACAAATTAGAGTTTAAGGAGTAACATGCAATGTTTGGTAACGGCATAATGAAGTTAGTGTATATATTTAGTTCTCTGTTATTTAAGTCCTGGGACTGGAACAATCTGGGAAAGATATTTTTTGCACTGACAGCTTGCTCTCGCAGAGAGGAGGGACTGTCTTTGGCTCCCAGTTCCTGTGCGGAGAGTTTGCTAGTTTGGACATAACGCCACACAAAGACAGGACCAGAGCAGCCAGGATCGTGTTCCGGTGTAGCTCAACTCGTGCGGTGCTGAGCTGACATAACCACCCTGATGTAAACTGGCTTGTGTCAGTGTCCTTGCGTTCACAGCGTGATTCGTCTCTAACCCCTCCAGCTGTCCATGATGAGCTGATCGTATAGATTTGTTAATTGCGTTCTCTTTGGATAATCAGTTATTTGTGGCTAGTAACATAACAGATAATACAGTTATGTTTCAATAAATTTGGTAGGAATTATATTAGTTAACTATTTTCATTCTTAAAAAGCTTATCTTTAGAGTGTAATATCTAGTAAGCCGGTAAGAGCTCAGATTCTCCACAGTTAAAATTTCACTTCAGGGAAATCAGAGGCTGTCACAGTGAGTGACATGCATCATGGAAGTCCTTCAGAACAGCTGAAATGAACAGAAGGGAGGAGCCTACAGATAGCAAGATAAAGAATAGTGTAATTTTTTTCCATAATCACTAATAATGTTAAAATCCTATCAGCAGCTTTATCTACTGATGGTAGGGAAATTCAGATAAATTCAAACATCCAAACTGGAACAAGTCAAACACAAAGCATATTGGGCTGAGACAGTTTTTCATTGTTGTGGGTAGTCTTATCAGAATTGTATTTTGCATCAAGAAATGCTAATATTTATGGAGCTAATCAGCCCTGTGAGGAACTTCACTAACATCAGCTTTCCTGAACACATTTATTTCTGTGTCACTACCGTAAGTGCTGTGAACTTCAACATGTATTTGAAGGCATTATCACTATTAGGTTTGCTCTCTTAACTTTTAGACCTCTTTTTCTACATTACATGACTACCACACGCTTCGGAAGGAATAAGAAGTGTATTAAACCACAATTTGAGAAAAGTGTACTGCTTTAGTTGCATTTTTTGTAAGCTTTCTTTGGACTAATGTGTTATTGACTATGTAGGCAGAGACTTAGAAGAAGAGGAAGAAGTGGTGTGAACTAGAAGGAGGCTAGGTAGGATTTCAGGGCAGGGAGAACATCATCATCATCCTTGAGATATTTCTGTGTTACATGATAACTGGAGATAACACTTTTTTTGTTCGAAAAGTATTACTGTGACTACATTCTTTAAACAAATGTGATATAAACAAATGCAGACTTGAGTTTAAAGTGAAAGTTGCCAACCAGAAAGTAAATTTCTGTTCTACCCTCAAAATCTTCAAACATGTAATGGTTACATAGAATAAGGGATCTGGTGTTATAGATACAAGTATGATGGTAAAATTGTCTATATTCTGTATGGGTATATTTTAACTTCATGTGCAAAACAAGTATCATAACTCAGTCATGCTGCTTATACAGATTACGCTGAACATTCCCTTTATTGTCCAGGCTCTTCAGTTGTCCACTAGTCCTTCAGGAAAAAAAAGGGAACATTCGTCACGCAGTTAGTGGAACCGTCAGTTTCTTTTAAAATAAAGTTTGAAAACACATACTGAGGAAAAGACTTAAGGTTTTGATGAGATAATTTTTAGTGACATGAAATTTTGTCGTTTCAGGGACACTTCAATCATATCCTGGGCTTCTAGGAATTGAGAGACGACAGATCAGCAACACTGCTTTTCTTTTTAAGTTCTAAAGACGCACCTGTGAACCCTGTACAGCTGGGTATCTGTACGTTCACTCACGGCGTGGATTTGTGTGTGGTAGTCAGCATATAGCAGTTTGCTGTATGTGTTACTCTTTCAGTGCACAATTATGTTTTTATGCACATATATCATTGTTTTTTACACTTGAAAAAATGCTTCTGCTTTTAAGGTAGCTCAGTATATGTTTAAAAAAAAAGTTGATTTAATGTTTTAGGGTAGTTAAGTTGATCTGGCCCTTGGCGCAGTCTTCACGTGGGACTAGGCCAAAGGTCGTATTGATACCAGAGATTTTCCTGTCTCTCTTGGGCGCTTTCTCTGATACTGTTGGAAAGCAGTCCTTCCATTTACGTGGGCACAGGGCCTGCAGTTTTAGCTCAGCCCTACATAGTGCAGGCAGAAATGGGAGGACAGAAACGTCTTCATTTTTAGATGGCTATTCAGCTGTGAAGGCCAGTAAAAATCCTCTTGAAACTTATGCTTAAATCCAAAATCTGCATCCAATTCGGGTATGTTATACTCTAAACTTCTAGTTTGTGTATAACAAGCAGAGTTCACGGATGTGGCAGGTAAATATCTAATAGAAAAAGCAGTATTATTTGAATAACCCTGTGTAAAGCGAAGATGAGTAGTAATTCAGCGCTGTGGAGTTCTCACAACGTTGTGAAGGTACCATCCGACACTCCCTGACTCTGTCTTTCCAGTTATTGCGATATTAGAACAAATCTGTTTAAAAAGGCTTAAGCTTGTCATCCAACGTGATTTTATTGGCTTGTCACAAATGATTTCACCTACATTTTGCCAGTATATAGGACTATATAATTTTTAAACACATTCAGATTTTTAGACTCTGAGATAACCGTGTTGTGCTATTTGGCTGTGACACTTCAGTGTCTGCTCTGGTTTAGGCAGAAGGGTCCTGAGAGCTCAGAACTGAATGGCAGTATGCTAACCCTCTGCATTGGAGAAAAATTGCTGCAACCTGCCAAAGTTCACAACGAAAGCAATCTCCCCTGGCTGGAGAACTGCTGAGCTATAGCTATGCCCTGCTGCCGCTCAGCTTCGGGCAGAGTTCAGCCCAAAACAGACAGGGCAGGCATGACAGCGTTTGGCCTCTCCTGTTGTGAGAGCAGCCAGTAGCCCGTTGAAATTAAAGTGGTAGCTCCAAAGTCACAGAAAAATCTCGTGACAGGCTTTTAAAGGTTAGTTTCCCAGTGGGGTTTATCAGGCTGCAAAATCCTTAGACAAAGGTTTTTCAGTGTCCTAGAACACTTCCCATATTGTGTGTGGGGTTGCAGCTAGCACTGAGTTGCATGTTATTAAGGAGGTATTCTTCATAAATATATGAATATCACATAAATACTGAATTCAGCTAAGAAATATATGAGGAAATAAATCTATGAAGCAGAGCTGCACTAAACTGGCATGCAGCTGTTTGGTTAGGAAAGAATAAGTTTCCTCCAAGCCAATATGAATTTTAGTTACCTAAAAAATAAATATTTTCAAAGTGCAGAATTTTTCGGACACTTCAAAATTTTCTTCAGTTGCAAGAACAGTACAATCTGTTAAAAGATGAAATCTCCAAGAAACACAGCAGTTTCAGAAACTGTACTGTCCCTGTTACCTTGAAGATCTGAAACTCATCTTGAATCCTCCTACTCCCAGTACAGGTTGATGCAAGCAGTTGTATCTGTCCAAGCTAGAAAGGAACATATCCTCGCTTGAAACAATAGTGTGATGAGCAAATTCCCGTATACTGATATCAGAGTTTATCAACTAGTGCAAAATAATAATACAAAATGTTTTCTAAAGACTGAAATTGCATGTTTGTTAGCAAGATAACTAGATCATATTTTGTGGGCAGTTCATTTTTACAACATTTTCCAACCCTTGTTTTTTAAAAATCCTGGTAATAATAGCAGCCAAAAGAAAATGGCTAAGCATCAGTTCCTGTGCTGTGAAAGCTGAAATAGCTGCTTGAGGGTAAAAGGTATCTGAAAGTTTCGTTCCTGCAAAATGACTCAAAACCTGTTATGTTTCATCAAGTAAAATGTGGGACGAGGAGTGATGAGCAGAACAGTGTATGGTCAAAATTGAGGGTGTCCAAACAAGAGAATATCAAAAGTAGACTTTGACTCCAGGATGGAACAGTTTTCCGCTAGAATCTATTAGAGCAAAGCGGTATGCCATCACGTTTAAAACCCGGGGGATATGTCTATGGATTACCGAACCAAAAGGGTGCTTTTCATTTCAATAGCTCAAATTTTACCATGTTAAGAATTCACAGATACCAGTGCATATATTTCTTCTGTTTGCTTTAAACTTAACTGTATTTTAATCTGGTATGGAATATGGTAAAAACGAGAACCAACTGGTTTTCCTTATGGTCCTCGTAGGTTTTATGCCACATTCTTTTCGATTCTCCTCCTTTTAGAGTAACCATTACTTGTTTTTTGTAAAATCTGATTGTACATAAACCACAGGACTGGTCACAGTTCGTGGCTGCATTACAAAGGCTGAGGAAGTCATACTAGTGTTCGATTTTAATGTAATTTTTTCGTATCAGCCTTCCCATGGTTACTGGTCACTGCACAGGTATTTTATTACGCTATCCACCCTGACTCTCGAGACTGTCCTTGGCGACGACTGCATCTACACGGCTGAACAAAAGAGGAGAACCGTAGCCTGCTTTTCACTCTGTAGCCTGCAGTGTGAACACAGGCCTGTTGTAGTTTCTTTACACGGTTAAAAATGTGATGCTGCAGTTTCCATCAAGTCTGGCTGGTTAGTAGTTGTGGTATTCACATGTACGTTTTGAACATCTAAGTGCTACGCTACAGAAACTAAACTTGAGTAAAATGGTCACAAGTAGGGTTCTTTTTAACGATAGCCTTTTGCATTCTCCAGGAACACAGTACAGAATATGTCAGATCAATTCTATAATAATAATAATTAAATAAAACCCCCTCCATTCCCCTACCAATTTAATCTGCTTTGAGAATGAGCTCCAAAAAGGGTTGTAGGAATGGATTAGCTAGTGGAAGGTTAACGCCTCTCATTTTCAGCCTATCCCAGTTACCACTTCCATGCAGTTACACTGTTGTCAATAAAATACGTTAGAATAGAAAAGAAATGAAAAACACTTGGCAGTTACCACCTCTGCTGCATCGTAACACAATTTGTAATGAAAGAGTATTTAAAAAACAGGTTTTGATGAGACATGTGACGCCTTTCTTCCTTAGCAAAGATCTGTGAAAACCCATCTATATCTTTCTGTTCCTTCAGAGCTGATGAGTGTTTTAATTCTTGCATCCCTAACGTTTCAGCGTCCAGGATAGCCTTCCCTAGTTATTTGGCTGCAAAAGCACCAGGCCGGGTCAGACGGGAGCACCTAGCTCGGTGTCCTACGTGCGGCAGGGACTAGGAGCAGGCAGGCGCGTGGGAAGCGTCCAACAGGACGCGTATTGAACAGAAAGACTTTTTACAAACACAAACCCAGTCTTCTGTATCAGGTTTTGTTGTGGGCATCCTTTCTTGCCTCATAGCTAAGCCTTGAACATCAGATGTCACAGAAATTATGAAAATGTCAATAGTTTCCAAAAGTATTTTTTTCATTGCTATTGTTTGTTTATATAAAAAATGTATTGGCTCTCAGGAGAACGTTAAACTTGACTTTGCTCTTTTTATTAAGCATTGGTATCTTCAATATTTACAAAGTAGTTCCTGTATGACTAGAATTCGAGTGCGTGTGTCTACTCATACTTCATTTACACGGTGCAAGGATACTCCTCCTAGTATTTGTCAAAAGCGGCAGCTCCCTCCTTTCTCTTTTCCTTGAGTTGCCTTACAACGTAAAACAAAAAGCGAAGAAACCTTTGGGAGCTGCAGCCGAAGGCAGGAGGCAGAAGGGTAACGGCGCTGTGCCTTTTCCTTAGCGTTCTACATTCCTCCTCCTTGCGGGAGGCCCCAAGCCCTCACAAAAACTTGGAAGTCCTCACAAAAACTTGAACAGATTTTTCCTTACGTTTCTGGGAATGCTGCTGCTGACAGACAGAGCGCTCTGGACAGACGCACGTTTCGGTTACAGTCCGTGTGAAGCATCCCCACGTGGAGGAACGGGCGTTGCTCGCTTTGAGCCCGTCGACCTCCGGGCATTCATCGGAGCGGGACCTGCTGCGCATCCCCGCGCCTGCCGGGTCCTCGCACGGCGGCTGCTGGCCTGATGCCTTCGGAAGCGTTAGCCGGCCTCTCCAGCTGACTGGAAGCGTGTTTAGCTGGTTAGAAACGTCACCGTTTCTGGTTTTTTCACAAATGAGAATGCATCTACGTCTGGATAAACTTCAAAATGCATCTTTGGGCTAGGAGGTGATTCCGTCCTCCATACTTTCAAATGGGGTAAGGAATGCATTTATAAATCAGCCGGTATGCAAGCAAATTGTAGTTGAATAGTTTCATATATTGAAGGTTTATAATCGCGGTATTTCTAAAAAAATAGATGTACTGTGTTTGTAATTTGTTTCAGGAGTTGTCAGAGTCATAAAGCTGTTGGAATAGGTACAGATGGATGCCGTGCAGGTTGGGACAGGTGAATGTTTCTTAAAAGCAGATTTGTGTCAAATCTGCAGTAGAACCACAAAATTATTTTTGTAAGACTTTTCTTCACCTTGTATAACTGTGGAATTTTGTTTTATTGATGAAAATTATACACTCTTTATATTTCCTAATACTGTGGTTTGTACACAAGATAACCTGAGTGATACTTTATTTACATGTATATAGTAAAAGAGGCATATGGTCTGGTTTTAATTCAGGTTAAAACAGTATTAATCCAATATTTTTAACTTTGTATTTTGTAAATTGTTACTTAGTAAAGCAGAAGCATTAAACACCACTTTGGCTACAGTATGAAATTGGCTGGTTTTGTTATTCCGTTAATAACTGAATTGCGTTCTGCAGACACCGAGGTGTAAACGTACATACGTGTGCAGTTTATGTTGCATACCCTTTCGTTTGTGCCGTATCGCCCCCGCGGCGGTTCCCCCTCATGGGCCAGGTGTACGAATGATATGCATATTTTGAAACAAAGCCATTCCTCTACAGGTTTGGTTTAAGAGAGTTAAACATTAATATTTTTTCAACTGATCCCTCTGCATCTGCGTCTCCAGATTTTGTTTTTCCTCGCCTGCTTGGAACACCTGAGGATCAGCCCCAAGTTCCTGTGGATCGCAGTAGAAATGTGGGTGTCTGGATACCTTCGTGAGTCTAAACCGTGATCTGCTTAGGCTGTTGCTCTGGTCAGCTCATCCTCTCGCTCCGCCGCGGCGTGGTTCTGGGGCAGATCCCCCGCCCGTTGCCACTTGCTGTGCGCTGCTGCCGTCGGTAGCGCAGTCGGCGCCCGTGAAACGGCTTCTGCCCTGGGGGCTCGCTCCGGCCGCACCGCCGGCCCCCCCGGGAGCCCGGCCCCGGGCTGCCCCTCCGGCCAGCCCCTCCAGCCAGCCTCCGCTCCCTGCCGCAGCCGAAGCTTAGTCCAGCGTAACACCTGGGCTTGCCGGGTGCCGGAGCGCCGTCGTTCACCTCTTCCCACCCCAGAAGCGTCGGTCGCCTCGCGCTGTGAAGGCCGCTTGTCGCAAGGCTGGATGTCACACCGCGTACGGGCTGCACGCCGCCCCTCACAGCCCTTACCTTAACTTGCCATTTCTGCAAAAGTCTACAAAAAATATAACAAAACTTGATTGATAAATAAGCGCATGTTACCTTAATTGCTTGCTTGCGTTTATTCCTTTCTGGAGAAGACGGGTTTTAGCCATCCACCTTGGAGAAGCGTGCCCGTGCCCCCGCGGTGCCGGCTGGCCGTCCTGGGATGGGAACGGCCATCCTCAGGAACAGCAATCCTGAAACCGGCGTAATTTTTTGCTTGCTTTTTTTTCTTCTTTTGCCCGCTGTTCCTGCATGGATTGAGGGTAAAGAGCTTTGTCTGCTGAGAGACGATCAGGATTTTGGCTGGATAGCGTTGTGCGTGCATTTTTTATAAAGGTAAGCAGATGAAGCACGAGACGAGAATTAATCCTGGTTTGACGTCTGAAGTAGCAAGAAGCACAAGAGCGAACGTGAAAGGGGTAGGATAAATGTAACATTGATGAAAATAATAAATACGTTATCTATGTTACGTGAAATTTTTGTACTAGGTTAGTTGCTTTTGACTCTGATACTAGCATTTGCTTAACTATTCATTTGATGATAATTACACGTCGACTTGTCATCTGGACTGCCAAAAACGGATGGAAAAACAAAATTTTGGGTTTAGTATGTGGGGTTTAGAGGCAGTCAGTATACGACTAGCCACGAAGACAAGAAATATATACAACATATAGGTTGAAAAGAATATATTTAACAACAAATAGTGTTTATGTCTACATTAGTTTGGAAAACTATGCATATTAAAACTTCAGCATCTCTCCTGAGAACACGGTACGGTGGTTCCTGAGAACATAATGTGATATCCTGTATTAGCAGATCAATAGTCACACATTAGGAATATTATTTTTGCCTTGATTACTAGCAGCAATTATAAAATTAAGAGTTACACCTTGACGTTTTATCACCCATGAAACTTCCCTGCAGGGTAACTGCGTATAAACACCGCGCGCGCAAACACGTCCGCGTTGCTGGGAGAAGCACGAGGGCCTCCCGCTGCCGGGGACCGGCGGGTCGCTGAAACGCTGCGGCGGAAAAGAAAGCGCGGTGGGAAAAGAAAAAATAGTGGGCGACGTCCCACGGCAAGGGGCAGCGGGACTCACCCGTTGCTCCGCTCCCGAGTTGTTCCCCACGCTGTCTCAAGTGAGCAAGACAGACGTTGGCCGTCTTAAACACAGAGAAAAGAAAAATCCCAGGAAGATCAAATAGGCGTTAATTGATCCGAACCTCATCCTCTGTCAAACGATACGTCCTCGCCAACTTTAAAAACCCGTTTGCCGTTCGGTGCCGATGTACGTGTAGGGTCTGCAAACCGCGAGCGACGCCCAGCCGTGCACGCGCTGGGCTGCGTTCGCGCTGTAAGGTACCGAACCGCGTTTCTCCGTCCGAGCGTCCGAACAAAAGCTTCCGGAAACCTGACCACCGCCTTGCCTGTGCTCGGCCGCCCGTGGGACGCGGTCCCTGCCACCGCCAGCGCGCTCCGTACGGCATTAGCTTCCGAAGTCCGCACTATTGAACGCCGTTTGCTTTGCAGAAGCAGGTGTGGTGGTATTTGTGTATGATTATAGTGTTGTTACTGAAACAATATAGAAATCACCGCGTGATATTTGCTTGCAACACAGGGTGTCATTCATGAGTTATACATAAATGGCAGCTTTACATATTTAAAAGGAACATGGACTGCTTCATATCTGAAGTATGTTTCCCAGGAGATAACACCACCATTTGATCTATTTTTGATTAAAATGTAAAAATTAAAAATTAAATCAAATGGTAGTATAATTCCTTTGGGAAAACATACTTCAGTTATGAAGTATTCCCCATAGTAACCTTGAGAATCTTACAGCTGTATTGTCTCATCTGTAGGTGGTCTTTTTATGTCTCACATAATTAAAATGAATTGCTGTTGGAGAACCCATACTACTGCATACAGATTTATGAACCTTGAGGCACCTCCATTCACAGACAAACAGTGGTATCAAAAGCCAACCGTGCCGATACGCCGCGGCAAGGCGGGTACTGGTAACCGGGGTGTTTACTGGGGAGCCTTCCTTACCTCTGCCCGGACAGGGTGAACACGGAGCGTGCCGTACCACGACACCGCGTTGCCAACAAACACCGGTGTCGAAAGAAAGGTAGCGTACGGTGCCACTGCGTTACGCTACGTGGTGGTGTAGGATGCAGCAGTTAAAATATTCAAAGAACATTTTATATACTAAGGAATGGCTAATATGTCACCAGAAAAAGATTGTGAAATTGGATTTCCTAGGAAAATGTGCTCTACGAAATCTAATGCAACTTGTTTATAGCAAGCTGCTTTATCAGACTGACTCAGAATATGGGAATGTATATTTGATAAGATTAGAGAATAGTGGGGATCAGAAAATATAAGACTATAGAATTTGCATTCACATTTTCATGTATCTGAAGGACAAAAATGTCATTTACTATTTGTTTGGGTTTGCTTCTCTTACTCCTGTTAACGCTATCCATAACAGTGACTTGTGACTATGCATTCTGCTCAGGCTGTAATTAAAACTTCCATAACGTACATTTCAGGAAAAAAAAAAAAGCGGGTAGAAGTGAAATGCTCGGATTTAATGCTTAAATAGAGAAAAGAAAAAAAGGCTAACAATGAAAATATAAAGTCTAAGAGTTCCATAGTGCCTTGTAGAAACATTTTGTAATAAGCAGCAGGGGTGTTCAAATTTCAATGTAATACTTAAAAGAAAATGTCTCTGATCTTTGCATTTCTTTATGGAGGGGAGTTTTTAATGTATAATCAGACTAAAATCCTCCTGTAATTGCACAGTGAGAGGCCTGTGAAGTTTCAGGAGGGCTGCGGATGGAATACAGACCTACAGAAGCAAGACGGATTTTTCCCGACCCGCGGAGCCAGCCACGCGAGCGCAGCCTGCGCTTCCCTCCGCCGTGCCCAGCGTGGGACGCCTCCCCGCCGGCTGTCTTGCCACCTAGTGATGGCCAGCCACGGCTCCAGGTAGGCACGGCCCTTAAATAATAACAGCAATTACGATGAAATCCTTCGGCTGGGGCTGCACGGCTAGCAGGCGCGTCCCCTGGGGGGTGGAGAGGGGATCCCTCTCTGGAGGGTGCACCGGATAAAATTGAAGAAGGTGCCGTGAACCAACGCAGCCTAAGGGAAGGCCACCCTGACAGAAAAACCACTGGCCCTCCAAGTCATGGGGGTTGGGCAGGAGGCCAACCACCTCCTCCCGGAAAAAAAAATAAAAAGTTGCAGAAACGACGAGCATCAACTCGGAGACGGAGAAAATCAGTAATGAAGTGAGGAGGAGGAGATGGAGCTGGATCGGTCGTGTCCTGAGGAAAAAACCAACAGAAGACTGCGCTGTGGCCCTTGGGTGGACTCCAGAGGGAAGAAGAAAGCGGGGTTGTCCAAAGACGACCTGGCATCGGATGGTGGAGGTTGAGAGGAATGGTGCAGGCTGGAACTCTTGGGAAGCAGCACGGCACGCAGCCGCAGACCGATCGAAGTGGAAGAACGATGTTCGCGCCTTGTGTGCCTCCTGGCACTGAGAGAATTCAGATTACGATGAAATTGTCCGCCAGAGCGTTAAAACAGTAGCGCGCAGTTCACCTTGTACTTTCTTCCCCTTTCCGATTGTCCAAGCCCTGCAAGCCCGGCTGTGCTGGAGGCTCCGTCCAGCGCCTTGTGCAAGCGTTCCCCCTCCAGACTGACACCACGCCGTTCACGTTTACCCCTTAGTTGCATTAACACAAGCAGCCGCACACGGAGCGACGGAAGCCGTGCACTGTGGATAATCCCTCGCGTTCTTGCACTTCACCAGCGATCCCCTTGCTTCCACCTCTGCTGCTGCAGCAGCGAAGCAAACTGACAGCGTACGGCGCGGTCCCAGGCGTGCAGGAGAAAAGCCGTCTGCTGTGTACCCACACCCACGGCAGCAAGGCGTGAGACCCCCGCCGCGGCCTCCCGGCCCACCCTTGGTCAAGCACAAACGCAGGGAAGGAGGAAGCAAATGGCTATATGTAATCTTCCCTGTTTCCAAATTGAAATAGCAGCGCTCAGAGCCACTCTGCAGCACCGCAGCAAATAAAAAGCTACGAAAATAAGGAAACAGATAGAAAGTTTGAGAGCTCAAAGCAGAAAAGTTAAAACTGCAGGACTGGCTTTCAGATTGCCACATCTACGAAGGACAGAATGCCAGCTGGGTGAGAAAGCAGGACCCTCTCAGCCGAAACCACTAAATAACCCAAAATGTCAGAGTTAAGACCTTGATTCTGCAAGTTACTTCCCAAGCATGAGATTTGCATCCACCGAGTAGGCGGGTTAAACACATGAATTAGGCCTTAATTAACGAAGAGATGTCAACACCCCCTCTCCCTTTCTCGCGGGTGCCCGAAGCCAGGCTTGCCCGCGCCCCGGGGAAAAGCAAGACACCGGTTTGGTGGGACGTGGCCGCACGTTACGTTTTACAACGCCGACTGCGGCAGCCTCGCCGCAAGGCTGAGCACAGCTAAAACCCTTCGCGTGCCTCCCAGCTCGCACCAAAAGGCCCCCTCTGCTTGCGGACGCCTTCCCGAGCGTCGGCCTTCGCCCCCACCCTCATCTTCGCCCCCAGAAGGAGTCGGGAATCCGCCCCGACTTCCTCGGCGCCCGCTGCCCCCGGGCTGCCTCCAGCACCCTGCTGAACGCTGCTCTGTTCGAGCCTTGAGCAAAGGGGGTTTTCATCAGCGTAACAGGAGGCCTTTACATAAAAGCAAGTTTTCTGGACTCCACACCTCCGTCTGAAAAATACCCAGTAAGGGAAAGACGGTTGGAGTCCACGGTTCAGGAGCTCGCAAAGGAAAGAGTCTGTGAAGCTTTTAAAATGTTAACTTCTGAGCAAAAGCCAGGAAGGAAAGGAATTCAGAAGAGTAATTTTTAAAAGGGTTTGTAAGAAAAGGGAAATAGCTATTTTGAGTTATTTAGTAAAGAGATGCTATTTCATTGAAGATTAGATAATTTAGAATAGTTAGTAAATGAGAGTCTGAATTTTCTGTCTACTTTTAATTGCCAGGGTTACACCCATTTGACAATTTTGCTGACGATCATGTCGAAGCCATTCCAATTCTGTGAAAAGCTGAGTCACAAAACGCCGCTCTGTAGACTGACGCTTGCTCAGCCTTTCTTGGATGTGCAGCAAGCCACTTTCCCAGAGCAGAGGCTGTGACAGTTATTGTAGAGTAACTAAAGGGGCTAAAAGTTTTTCTCTCCTGTTTCTTGACAAAAAAGTTGCTGTATACATTGGAAAGCAGGCAGGTAATTCGGTTTTAGTGCCGGCCTTTATGACAAGGAATTGGGGATTGCTGGGGCAGGGCCGGCGGGGGTACGCTCCTGCAGCAGCCCGCGGGTTAAAGGCCGGGTTTGCCTGGGGGCAACACCTCCTCAGCGCTGCAGGGCTGGGAGAAGTACTGCGCCCGGGAACGGGCCACGGGCTTTAAAGGAAACTCCGATGTCCGAGAGATGCTTATTTCGAAACGAGCAAAACCACGCGTTCACATTAATAGCAATCATTCAGCGTACCGCCACGAATACAGTACAGAGTAGAGAGGCATCAATATTTCCCGTGGTTTTATGCTGAAAGTAGTGAATGTCTGGTTTTGCCATCACTGAGTCGGCGGTAATTCAGGTGTACCACGTGTCTAAACACGAAGGGAAAGCTGAACAGCAGAAGTCCTGTAGGATCTCAGAATAACTAGGTCCAAGCAAAACAATCTGCTTGGAGTTCACCTCTTGGTGCAATTTGGACTGGCTCGAGCGCAGGGTTCGGTTTAACTCGCTGGCAGAATAGCATCGGCAGGTAAAGCAAGCTCTGGGGCTTTACAGGTTTGGAAGAGCAGATGACTCAACAGCGGTATGAATAAATAATGAAAGAAGCTGAGCTTATAAATTGTACTTCCTTATTTGAAAGGGTTCGTCTCCTGATTCATGATTATAAATGCATTACAAACTTTGGGTCATTTATGAAATAATAGAACACTTTAAGATTACCCTTAGCTTTATGTAAATGTAATTTTAATATTCTGTCTTCATTAATTATCTAATCTTGGGAGCAAATAAACTACTGACACGATTCTGTAGCTATTTTGCCGGCAGGATTTCCTTTGAAGTCGGTGGCGGCTGTAAGAGGAAGCGGGGGACAGGACTGAGCCGCGCCATCACTTTTAGAAGAAGAGAAACTTAAACAGTAGCTGAAAATCCAGACTTCGCATCGGCGCAGAGCTATTTCTGCACTGCGAGATATTCATTAGTGCAAGAAAAGAGGTGGCATTGAATTCCCACTGCTCGGCTGTGCTGCTCCTGTCCCGGGAGTGTGGGAAGGGTTTGCCGCCACCTCGGCGAGGTTTTGCGGTCGCCCCTCTGCTCTCGGTGCGACGCGCGGCCCCAGACGCAGACCCCACGGGGTTCGGGGGCCAGGGTCGCACCCGGCGTGTGTCCGTGTCAGCGCGTGGACTCCGGTTAACTTTGGCAGCCTCGGCACGGCTGTGCCCCACGGAGCGACCTACCGCAGGTGAGCGCGACCCACGGCCCGGCCCGCGGAGGTCAGGGTGCCAGCCCGGCCCCTGACCGCCCAGGGAGCCCGCGCAGGCTCCCGCTCACAGCCCGCTCGCCTTACCCTTCCCGTTCCCCTGTTAATACAGGCAAATTAGCCCTGGATGTTTTCCACCTTATTTTGAATTTTACCCAGCTATATGCATATAAATGCTTAAATTAAAAGGAATTCATTAATAACTCATACTTAGTTTCTTTAGTGTAAAGAGAGCAAAATCAGTACATCAGATAGAAGGAGCAGAGTTCAAAATTACCATCCGCAGCCCAGTCAGCAGTAGGTCTGCTAATACTCCCCTTAGAGCTCATCAGCTGAGACAACAGATTTCAAAGTACGAATTCTGGCATTGCACAACCCCAGGGCTATTCATTACATTATACGGTTTCCCGTCTGTTTTATGAAAGGTAGAGATGTATATTACAGTAGTTTGCAGGCTATAATTTTCATTAATAATCTGATCCATGTCTTTAGATTATTTTAGTAATTACTTCACATAAAAAGACTACTGAGTATGATTACAAATATGTCTCTGTTTTGATTGTCTGCTTTTGCGGTGAATACCAGATGTCTGAAGTTCTTGACTTTTTTTAACAAGAACAAATAATGTTCGCTGAGGTTTCCAAATGCCTCACTCCGACCCCAGGAGTATACAACTTAATAATACAACACTCTAATAAACTAATCTGCAAACTGTTCAAAGTTCAGAAATTAAACCTTATTTGCATACAAAAAATACATCAAAAGAACATTAAGGGCCAAATTCTGTTCTTTTGAAGATTTGCATGCACAACTTGCAAATTACTGCTGCTTTCCCTGCGGCGAGAAGAGGCGGCAGGGCCGGGGGCTCTGCCTTCGCCCCCCGCTGCTGGGGCCGGGCTGGGCTGGGCAGGGTCTCCCCGGAGCTGCCTGCGGCCAGGACTCCTCGCCGTCGCCTGTACCAGCGCCAGGCACGCCTGTGGTACGTGTGCCGCTTCGTCGGGCCCTTGCTCCGTCCTTACATACCCGGTACAAACAATTTGACCGTTCCTACTTGGGAAAACACGTGCTACTGCAGTAATAAAATAGCATTGTATAAGGAATACGCCGTGAGTGACCACACGGCCGGCCGAGAGCTTCTCCGCTACACAACCGGTTGGCACTACCATGCAACTCAAGTCCTGTCAGCCCGCGTAGCCCGACGGAGCAGGCGGCTACGGGCAGGTTGCACTGCCCACCTCCTGCAGAGCCCCTGGCATCGCCGGGCTGCTCTTCTCCTTGCAATGGTCTGGCTGGAGAAGATGGAGGGGAGATGGCCAGGCAGACGCACGCTCAGGCTGGCCTCCCGAGGCAAGGCTGGTGGTACACAACAAGTAACTCATCGTTGCCACCACAGGAAGGAGCTCAAGCACCGCTGGTGGAGCATCGCGCTCCGTGCTCCCTGCTACCTGGGCTCTCCTGTGCACGTACAGCTCTATTTTCTCTGCTCTGTTTTAATTCTTCTCCTGAGCACTGCCTCTGCGGGTCAAACGCTGCCCAGAGCCGAGGGTCCTGGAGGAAGCCGGCGGGTTCCCGCTGAGCTCCGGCTTCTCTTCGCGCCAGCGAGGGGAAGCTACGGGGCCACGGCGCAGGCTGCTGGGGAGGAACCTGGCTTGGTGCGAGTTTTGTTTCTGCTGGAAACCAGCCCTGCCTGATGCTGGCAAAGCTGCCTAGGCGTATCTCGCTGTATCTCACTTCCAGGAGCGGGCGATTTGCAATTCTAAGAGTTCAAAGAAGACATTATGTTCTGTTTTATCTAGAGGGAAAGTGCACGGTGTAACCTTTGCTGGGCGCTGTCAGCTGCAACAAAAGATAGGCTCAAATATTGATCAGCCCTTCACAAAACTACCGAGCGCTGCCGGCGCCGGCCTCCTTCCACGCCCGGTGAAATGCTGCGCGGCCGGGTCCTGAGCAGGCAGCACCGGCCCGCCGTTGGGCAGGATCCGCACCCCTGCCCTGGGAGAGGGAGCAGAGGGCCAGCGGAGGAGGCACAGCAGTTTGATCTGAGTGCGCTCCAACCCCTGGGAGTTAGCTGTAACCATTTGGCCACACCAATAACTCAGCTGCCCGCTCGCCGGCTTGGGTAGTCAAAGGCAGATGTCCGCGTCCCCCTCGCCCGGCAGCCCCAGCGCGGCCCAGGACCCCCGCCCCGGCGGGGCAGACCCGCAGCCGGGTGCCGGCTGAGCTGACGCAGCCTTTTTGTCGTTGCTCCAAAACCAGCGATGCCCACCCAAACCCGCCCCGGCACCAGCTCCGGCAGAAGAGCCTTCTCAGAAGCTCAGGGGCCTCGGTGGAAAACCATAGCAGTAAACCGCTCGGGTGGATAAATTAACAATCTCTGGGTGCTACAAAGGGGTCCCCCTGTGCCTCCCCTCCCTGTCGCTCACGGTTTCCCATTTTGCCTTCTCTCAGGGGCCTAAGCCCTGCAGAGAGGAGCGGGATGGTTTGTCACCGGGGCTCCTGGCAAGGGTGGGCACCAGCCAAGGGCTCCGCTCCTCCCGGGCAGGGGAGCAGACACCAGGGCCGAGGCAGCACCTCCGCTCCTCTGGACCCCTAAATTCAGAGCTCCGAACACAGGGGCACGTGCCACCAGGACAAGCATCCCGGAGGCGCGACACGCTCCCGGTCCCGCATTCCGGCAAGATCACGCCGCCGCAGCCGTCCTAGTTACCCTTTCTTTTTTAAGAGCCGATGCTTCTGAACACAATAAACCTGTAAGCCAGTGAGGAGGCAGCAAATGCACATAAATTTGATGTTGGTGCATCATTAGCAGGAATGAATAAATCCCAGGCCAGCGGCACTGCACCCCTCCTGGATACGCAATTACGGGGAGATGAGCACCTGAAGTAGAAAAACAACCAGAAAGTGGTCCGAGTTGATAATTTATGAATGGAGAGAGCATTTTGTGGGGAAGCTCTCCTGCTTCCCCAGCAGCATAACCTCTGTCTTTCCTGGATTTTCTTTCCACCTGCGTTTCCTCAATTTGATGCTGGCTTCCTCAGCTAGGCAGCAGCCGCCCGCTGATTACGAGTCGGGAACGACAGCGCACGTCTATCCTTGCCAGGAATTAAGTCCGTAGAGTTTCGGCATTTTTCCAATGACCTGCATATAAATATTCAGCAGAACATGTGAGGGAATAAAACCTGCAGCGTTCCCCTCCTGGTGGCAAAGGTGGAGCTGAGCATCGCTGCTCTCCCGCCCGGTAAGGAAAGGGTTTCCAGCCGCTCGCCCTAACGCACAGCCGGCACAGAGTACTGTCCTCTCACAATTTACGTAATACATTTATATTCGGGTTGCATTCCTTCTCCAGAGATGGTAAGAAATAAATTTAGAAAACATACATTATATACATCACCAGCTGGTCAGGATCACTTGGAACTACAAATACCTGCGCTAAGGCTTAAAGTCACCGCAACCTGTTAAACCTATTAACCTGTACAAACGTCTCAAAGCAAGCACTGAAAGCACGGTGACGTACCGGGACAACTCAGGTGCTCAGAACTAAAGGGTGATGCTGTGCAGGGCCGGGGGGACTGGGCCGGCTCCGGCAGCCCCGTCGGCACCGCTGTCTGTCACAACAGCCTCGGCAGCTCGGTGCCCTTCCCAGGCTCTCGGCAGAGCAAACACGGGTCGTTACAGGTGTTCAAATCTACGTGCTTGTCTCCACTGTGCTGGAAAACTTCAGTGCTAATTACTTGTGCTTTTGGACTGCCTGGAAGTGCAGCTTTAGCTTCGCTAGTTCCCTTGAAATTGAGAAAATAATTGGAGTTTAAAAATAATGCTTCTTTCCTTTGCTCAGAAAAGTATATATGTGCGAGAGGACGATATCTACCGGTTCTGGACTGCAAAGGGCGAGGGGGTCGGAGCGGTGGGGGGCTGCGGCGCGGCACGGAGCCCCCAGCCCCTGCGCAAATCCCCTTCCTGGGGTGCGCGTGGGCCCTCCCAAAGGCTCCTCCAGAACCAACCGTGATTAGTTCAGCCTTACGTCCTGCTGCCAAATATATTGCAGCATCTTTTCTCAGGTATACATCTAACAAAAAACATGATCTCCAAGAAAAAATGCCGCTCTGTCCCTTTGCTGTGTTCCAGTCACCTCTCCTGCTGCAGCTTGATGCAATGAAGTGTAAAACACACGCAACAAAAAAGGAATAAAAATAAAGCAGAGAAATGGGTTTTATGTAAAAATAAAATTTGAATAAAAGTATGTTCACAAAATACATAAGCAGATACTATGTAGTCTTTGGCAAAAAAAATATCACCCGATTTGTTACAAAGAGAATTTTTGTTCCCGCACATCGCCAAAGGGGACAGACCTTTATTCAGGAAACTGAAAAAGTACCAATGCAAAGCAAATTAAAAAATCAATTACTTAAACCAAGGTTTCTCACTTTTTGATTTAAATCATGATTAAAAGCAGTTACTTGACTCACTGATTTAAATCAATCCACAGCATCTCTCTCAGCTGATCTCAAGCAGTTAAATAAGAAAAGAGAATATCATCAATAACCCATCTGTGTCACAGATGAGAAAGCATCCCCGCGGGACTGTGTTTCCCCATTTTTCATGCGGTGGTCCCTAGATTTTTGAGGAGTGGCACAAGCCCAGATGAAGCCACAAAAATGCAAGAGTTTGCACCTGCAAGCCTGTTACAGGAGAAAGACGTGACGAGGGCTGACACAGTGCGGGTGTGTAAAAGACTACGTATTTACGCTCCCTAAATAGAGTCTAAAGCATCCTTAAGTGACACAGGCATAAAGTACGTGTTTCACAAAAATTATTTTTTCTGAGGAGACCACCCCTGCTTTGGAAAAATTTGCCCACGAATAAGGGACAGGGACGGGGCTGATGCTCCCAAGGGCGGCGAAAAGCAGCAGGTCAGGAATCCCCGGTCAGAGCCTCTCCCCCCACTGCCACAGGCCACTCCATCAGCCGCCGTCCTCAGCCGCGCCACGCAGGCAGGGGCAGCACCGGCGGCTCCCCGGCAGCCGCCGGCACGCAGCGATGGCGAACAGGTTTCTTTAAGGGGATGATAAACGGGAGCAGGGAAAAAACTGCATCTGAGGGAGAAGGAAGGGCAGAAAAGCCAAGCGAGGGCGGCCGGGTGCGCGGGGCGAGCACCGGGGCTCGGCCGGTGCTGCCGTCATGGGGCTGTTTGCCGTGTTTGGGCATATTCCCTTTAGGCTGCAGATCCCAAGTTGTCTAATTGTCCTTGATGTATCTTCTCTCCCCCAGGAATGCCATCCAGACCTAGCAGCTCCAGATGTCTGAATATTATGCAGGAAGCTGGTAAACAAATTCCTCCTATTTTTCCTGCTAGCAATTAGAAACGTAGGAAGAGCACATTGCTTAACAGGCAACGAATCCGCCAAAGATATTTCATATGCATTTATAGCCGCTTAATGTCTCTGAAATAGGTGATAAACACTGAATATTGTAAGTCTTTTAGATTACCCCTTGTTGCTACAAAATCAGGCTTTGTGAAAAAGTACAAATAAGGAAGAGAAGCAAGAGATGAAACAGGAGTTAAAGCGGGGGCAAACTTGTGATTACAGCTGCCTCCAGAGTAACCATCAAACACAAAGGCAACAGCGCAGCTCTGCCACCTCCCCTAAAATAGCTGTTTCAAGTAGTTTCAACTTTTTCACCCAACTTTAGTTTCAGAGGAGGTCCCTGCCTAGTTCCCGCGCCTTCCCTCCCCATTAATTTCTTTGCATGCTTGAGCAATCCTGCCCTAGCAGGAGGGACGGCTTAGGTGGCTTCAGGAGTCTTTTCCAGCATTAATTGTTATGATTTTAGAGCCCCACGGGGTGAAGACTTTGAAAAGGAGAATTTGTTCCGAAGGTTGGGAGGAAAATGAAAAAATCCAGCGCTGCGACCGTGCACAGCACCTGTACAGAGACGGTGCTGGGAAACCCGCACTCCGGGTCTCTGTGCCAAAAAGGGAATTAAATCGTTCCAGCTCGTGGACTGAAGGTACAGCGCTCGTGGAAAGCACGAGCCACACATCCGCACGCTTGAAGTTTACAAGTTGCAGAAGTTCAGGAGCAACTGAATAAATAACCAAAATGCCACAGGTGATCCGCAGAACCTCCTCTGGCTTGGGGGTTGCTATGAAAAAGAGCTTTATTTGGCCCAGTCCAGCAGCCCTAGAGTTATCAGCACCAGGGCGCTTTCTAGGAGAGTTACACTTGTCTCTCAAACCAAGGACTGAGCTGAGATTTCTTTTTGATGCTCAAAAAAAAAAAAAAAATCTGTAGCATTTTCATAAATAAATAGCTGTCCCAGAGTTGATTTACAGTCTTTTTAGGCTGTTTTTTGGTCTTATGACAGACACAAGAGATGTATTGCCCTGAAGTAGTGGCAAAACCTAGAATGAGAGGCAGCCTCTCCTTTCCACCCTCGGGGGTTCGGCACATGGCACCTCAGTGGCCACCTGGTATCGGTCGCCTCTCTGAGCGTCCCCCCTCCACAGCCACCGGCTCTGGGCTTGCTTGGCTCTTTCCCTCTCCCATCACGGCGCATCAGTGAGCACCGGCCAGCCCCACTTTGCTCGGGTCCCTCTGACCTGCTGTCCGTCCCCGGGGGCACCCGTGCAGGCACCGCACGCACACCCGCTTGCACGAGCATCCCAGCACCCTGGCTCTGCACAGCCCTTGCTCTCCAAGAAACCCCGTGCCCCGCAGAGGGGCTGCAGGCACTGCATGACCCTTGCTGACTACCATGGCCAAGGTGGCCACTAGCCAAGGCCGCCACCAGCCAAGGCCATGGAGGCGGTGGCCATCACCCTCATCGCTCCAGCCCAGCTCACAGTCTGGTGATGTCAACCCCAAAGTGAATCTGAACTTCATGCCAAATTACGTTGTGTCCCATTTCCATACACCGCTCCAAAGCGTGGTTGTGGTAACCAACACCATCTTGGTGTTGCCCTCAGCAGGGACCCTGGCATCGCCCTGCCCAAGCCATGAGCTGCCACCACTACTGCAGACCACATGCAAAAACCGAGGCAAGCAGGAACTGATGCTACAGTTCAATGCTTCAGCTGTTTCCATTACATCTTCACTGATCTCTTTCTGACAGTTTAGCCATCTTCTACACGTATCCCAGGCCCCAGGCAGCGTTATGGAAAGTCGAGGCTCTCGGCTGCAGTCCCCTAACTGCAGTGCAAAGGAGAGCACTGCATTTTGCATGGAGGCTTTTCATCCAAATTTTTTTTCCTAAACAAACATGTTGCTGAGGACCACAGGCGTCATTGACTGTCCACATTTCCCTTTGCCGGTGCTGCAAGCAGGGCAGAAAGCATTTGGTGCCAGCACTGCTTAGGGAAAGGGTGCAGGAAACCTGACACGAGATCCTCACATCTTTTTCAAGCCTTCTCAAATGAAGGCTTAAAATAGAAGCAGTGACATGATGATTGCGTTGCTTGTGACCGCAGCAGCTTAACTAGGTGTCTCAAACCAAGGGCTAACCGAGAGGAACATGAGCATGAAGTTACCCTGCAAAATGTCTACATCAAGCAGCGTGCACAGGTGAGGCTCACCACCATCCACTTTATCCGCGCAGTGACCCCTAACGCCAGCTCTGCAAAGGATATTTAAAGATCCTTTTCAAACTCATTCTTAAGCAGAAATAAACTGGGAACATGCAAAATAAGCGTGTCCATTTGCTATTTTCATCGTCTCTTCCACTGTGCTTCATCTGGCTCAGGTGCGTGTCGAGTATATACCTGTTGGAGGACTAAGATCATTCCTGCTTCTTACTGCGATGAAGGAATTAAATACAAAATCTTCTGTAGGAAGCAATTGTGAAGTGTGGAAGTTTCTAGTCAGGCAAATAAATTGGATTTAAGTATATTACAGTCATAATCTTTTTCTGCCTCTCTCCAGACAGCCTTTGTACATGGAGAAATGAGAATGTATTCTCAGACAAATCTTGACCTGAGGGAGAAGGCTGCGGGAATCTGGATTTTCAATAACATAAGACAATAAAGCTCAGACTTCTAACCTGCCGCAATATGGTAAAAGTATAAAGAGCTTAGCAACTAATAAAAGAAAAGGGTCTTCCAACTCATATTTGAAGATCTAGACCCCCAAAAGGACACTTCATAAAGATCATAATGGGTTAGTCAGTATCTAACAGATACCATGTACCTTGTTGACCAATTGTCTGACAGTTGTCTTCTGCAGGCCTGGATATTAATAAGCCTTGTGTTGATTTCCTTGGGGTATTTTGTCTTCGTAATTGTACATCTACTTGTTGTGACACTGCAGCTTGCTATATATTTATTTAATGCGATTCCTATAGCAAAAAAAATGTATGTATGCTATTGTTTTCCTTAGATGATATGCATACACTGCAAATTTCATCTCCCTCTAAGGTATAGTGAATCAAAGCCACTACAGTGTAAGGGAGAGCACACGGTCTTGGGGCAAAGAGGAAATCCAGATGTGTTTTCCCCTTAGGTGTGAATATGTCTTACTCCTTGCATTACACAGGGAATATAAAGGGATTCAATTATCGCTGCATTTTTATTTCTAATAATAACAAAAACTTGTTCTAGAAGGTATTCCAGTTAAATAATATTTTGACAGATAATGCTAGTGTAAAGTAGCTGTCACTCACGCAGCAAGATCAAGGGAAAACACATGCATAAGAAAGATCACAGAGTGGCTTATGTAGTGAAAATGAAGCCTGTTAAAAACTCCTCTTGCTAACAAAACAAAGACTGTCTGCGGCTCGATCCTGCTCTCACCATTTTCTGTACAGCTGCAGAAAAAAATGCAAATATTTAGAGATTGCATGTTATATATAAATTGCAGTTTTCCATACATTCTCAAATACAGGCGTATTCAAAAGCACTCCATGTTTTCACAGCTCCCTCAGTCATACCAGTCTTGGCCTAACCACCACAAAACGTCAAGACAGAGCGAGGTAGGGCGGCTTGAAGCCTCTCTGCGGGTTTCTGCAGTCCTTGGCCAGGCGACCCTTCTCCTGCCGCACCAGGCACACGCCGGGTCACGGCAAGGACACCTTCATCGGCTGTGAGAGAGGCTGGTTGTTCTGATGCAAGTCTGGAAATACCAGATTTGCCCATACACCACCACCTTCATTTGTCCGCCGAAACAAAACTCAGCCCCCATTTGTTATTTGGCCCATCTCTTCCGTTGCTTGGAGCAATCCGTGCCTTTATTTTCAGCTAAACGGGAGCTTCCTTCATCGCACCCACCTTATGCATTTTCAGCTATGTTCACCTACAACAATTTTATCCTGTGAATAGGTATTTTCCTTTTGCTCCAAGTTCTGCATGAAATTCCACACAAACGCTTTATCACAACCCTCTTCTGCTAACTCTCAGCACCGAGCCCTGACCGCGCTAATCCCAGCTCCCGGCCGCCACGAACCCCTCGTGCAGCCGGGGAGCAGCCCTGGGGTCCGTCCCTCCTGCTATTGCTCCTCTCCTGGGGTTGTCCGTGTTCTGCCTCAGACGTGGGATCCAACACAGACAAACGGGAGAGCACAGTGGAGGGAGTCTGTGCTGGAAGAGACTAGGAGAGTACTACGGAGAACGCTAAAATTAAGAATATAATGATTTGTAGCAGCATCAGAAGTTGCAGCACAGCCAAATGTAAATAGCTGCGTGCTGCAAAGGGGCCCACAAGCAACAGCCCTGCTTGGAGGTTGCTCCATACCTGATCCTGGGCACATCACCAGGATAAGAAAAATTGTGGGAAATGAGAGGAATAACAGGGATGTGTTCAGAGGCATTTACTTAGGAGGTAGATTAAATTACAGCTAATTACAATATTTAAGAATAAGTCTCCAAACTTTCTATACAAGTTCTGAAAGAGCTCATTGAAAACTCTTAACTATAAACTATATTCAAATGCTATTCAGCTTTTAAAAAAACAAATTTTTTTTTTTTTCAGAGCTGAACTTCTGCTGGAAACTGAGCACAAAGCTTAAATATGGGATTAAGAAAGAAAACACACACGCACGCATTCAGAAGAGTCACTGCTGTTCTGCCCGGGAGCTCACGGGTCAGACAAGGCAAATCCCTGCTCCTTCTCCCAAAACAGCCCCTCGGGGAGCCCAGGGGCGCCCGTGGGTGCCGTGCCTGGGTGCCAGAGGAGGGACGAGGCCGTTGGGGTGCGATCCAAGTCACAGGGGACAGCATGACACCCAGGAGACGTCTTAACCTGCCCAGGAGGGACGCTGCTATTTTCAACGAAAGTGTTTTAACCTAAAATTTCCAGTTTCTAGGTAAAATTTCAGCTGGGGAGGAAAAAACAAAGTCAAAGTTTCCAGAAGGAAGAAATGAAGCAAGGAACATATCTGATCCACCACCTCTGTATTCCTCCAGTACCTTCCCCACCAGCAAGTGCTATGGGTAAAGATACAATTATTTATGGCAGCAAAACAGCCCAGGACATTAAGAGGATTTATTATAGGGTGTTGTGCTTCTGCAGAAGTGCTGCAAATTATGGGATAAGGCAAACGAATAACCTAGCTGGACAATCCCAACAATAACTGCTTCAGGACTGTGCAAGAGCCTCAAGATAAACGGGGAATGTTTCTTTTTAAATGGATTATTAATATGCCGTGGACTAAAGCTCAAGTCATTGTCAGTCCTTGAGGTAGGTTCAATAAAACTGTATTTTTAAGATAGCTGATATTAGGAAACTTTTCTTCCTTTAAGCATTCAGTAGTAGCGACAGAAGCAGAGAAGGCAGAAGGATGCGCTGTCCCAGGCACCACAGCATCTGCAGCATGGGTCACCTGCGAGCTGGTTATTCATTCGTCTCTTTTTAAACCCTGATACAGATTTACAAGGTAAGGCAAGTGTAACTGAAGTTAACGAGCATCTAATTTTATCCTTTGTTTTGCCTGGTAAACATTACCTTACAAAGTCATAGCTGAGAGCTGCAGCAGCTACACTTGGGAAGGAAATAATAGAATTCCTTTCTACAGTGTACTGTATTTTAGTAATTTTGCAGTGGCTTTATGAAACTGTCACTGAAAAGTTTGGTTTCATTCCCCCTCTTTACTTGAAACTCTTTAAATAAATTTCCATAAATACATTTCTCTGAACAAACAATAAATGGGTTTTACTTTCCCCCAACTCAAAATAGTCTGAAAATCCATTTAGTACTAACACTGGCAGTCTTTGATTCCTGTGAGAGTTCTCGTGATAACTTCAAAATAGAGAACAGCCATGAGGGTGACATTTACTATAGAAATAAAAAAGTACATATGCAAATCACCCATCCAGAGTTTTTTAACTTTCACTCCAGGCTTCCCTTTTCAGGGAGCAGCAGAAAATCTAGATTTTGCACTGAAATTTGTGTTATTTGCTTTCTTGCTTGCTTATGGGTACACTTCATGTCCGAGAAGAAACTAGACAAGCTGCAGAATGGATTCCTTCCATCTAACATGGAAGTTATCGCAACAGCGCGCGCCCGCCCACCGCCAGGACGAGCTCCCAGCCCGCCTCCAGCCCCGGGCAGGTTGTTGATCCCATTTCAGAGCCATTTACAGTTCGGAAAAACACCTGGGTTGTAAATGCGCTCATTCTGTCACCGGAGTACATGCACACAGAGCTGCTCGTCCCCTGTCCTCGGCACACAGCAGCGCTTGTGCGTCCCACCGGGTCGCGGGGACCTTCCTGCGCACGCCCCATGAGACGCAGCAGAGTCCCAGGGCTGGACCTGCTCCTGTCTCAGTCTTACACCCCTCCTGCCTGGGAGGTAATCTGGAAGAAAACACCCCATTCAGAGGATTTATTTTAGTATCTGTGTTGCAAGTATATGTACCTTGATGTCTTATCAGCATTCCCTAATGCAGGCTCCATAGGTCTGTCCCCAAAAAAAGGATCTCGTGCCCCTTCCTACCAGGGAGCCGCTGGAGGAGACTTGCAACAGTCCAAGAGCAGCCACCACGCCGTGGGAAGCAGGGCTGTGCATGCATAGGCTTTCAAGCAAAGCTATGATGAAGTACAAATTTTAACGCCACAAATGTGGAGAATGTTGTTCATTTCCAGCAAAAGAATCCCACCTCTGGAGCCCAGGATGCGATCAAACCTCATGTGCGTGAATGAGAGGGAAACTGGGGGAAATGCTAAATCTTGATCACCTCAAAACCACCAGCAACTTCATCCAAAACATAACCAACTGCATTTGGTGTGCCGCGACACTGAGTGCTGCGGGCTGAAGCACAGGCAGAGACAGGCATGTGCCGATGCCCCAATGAATACTGCATTCAGCAACAGGTTTCAGCACGAGTGCTGGCTCTGTGTGCTGCTCATCGTGGCTTACAATGTTTCATTGATCCACAACTTTGACATGTATATTTTCAAGCTGATATTTCACTTTGCTGATCAAAACCAGTATTTGCTGGCTCCCCCTGATTGTATCAAACCAGCCCAAGATACCACGATGGAAGGTGGGCAGTCTTATCTCCTTTTCCTTCTGTGCTAAATCACTAAAGGTGCAGCTAGTAACCAAATGCAAAGACTTGCGGTCCAGCAGCTAATAGCACCCAGGCACTTGCTAGAGGAGGCAGAGTAAAACGGCCTAATGTGATCTTGCCATGTGGTAATTTTCCAGATAAATGGACAGTTGCTTCAGCAGTTCCACTGTTGAAGGTCAATGATCCATATAATACGGGCAATTACAGAAGTATTTCCATTGCAGACTCTGTGACAAATTTGTAGTGCAAGACAACAGATAAACTGCAGCAGAGGTACCAAGACGAGGGTACTAGGCTTGAAACCCTGCACCCCAACTCCTGTCTGATGTCTGCTGGAGGAACCAGCTCTCCCTCCTCCCTGGCTCATCTCATCAAGTGTCCGTGCTCATTGTGCTGCCCCTGTTTCTTCTTATTTTGACATTTCTTAATCCTCTTTTAATACTGAGCCTAAATTACCAACTCATCACTTTCACACCATCTGCTGTTTTCCTGCCTTCTAGTTCAAAGTTAAGCACTTGGCTATTTTATAAAGATTCTCTAGGGCTGAAGGAAAAAAAAGTCAAATAAGGGAAAACTCCTCAGCAATTTGAAAACTTGGACTCCCGGCGGATACACAAACATAACCATTTCTAATTGCATTTCAAAGAAAAGGCAGAAAGCATTCTCAGGGAGTATGTACTGCTGATACACTTACAACGCTACACACACGGCTAGCTGATACCACAGCTTACATGTTAACAGTTTATTCATTGGAAAGAAGATTCTGAGCAATACACGGATTGAAATAAATAATTGTTTTGTGTAATGAAGTGTGCATGAGGAAATAGCCACTTGTACCACGGCACAGATTGTTTTAGCATTACTTGCATCCCCCAAAAGCGCAGACACTTGCTGTGCAGTATCACAACCTGCCACGAGAAAGTAATACCAAAACCGCAGAAAAATATGCAAGAAGTCGCCAGAGTCGCTCCCCAGCAACACCAACATTCCCGGCTCTGAGCCTGTAAAAGCAAAGAGGTTCTCACGGTTTCCGCACCTGCTTAGAAAACATCTACACACAACAACAAAATGTAAAATATACAGGTGCTCTCAGTCATCCAAGTGCTGTAGAAGTTTAACGATAAACACATAAGACCCTGAAAGACTTTTGTGATTTCTGATGGGAATACATTAAACCTGTAGTAGTGCTTCCCTTGTGAATTGTACTTCTGTTTCAGTTTCAGTTTACTGCGGCTTTTACCCATCATGTAAGAGACAGACTGCCATTTCATTCCACCAAAATGAACGGGAAACATCAGTAAAGAGCAGCCTTAATGGTGGAGGAATTCACCAGGGACGGACTTTGGAGTTGTTCAAGAACCTATTTCAAAATTTAAGCAGATTTTGCTAAAAAGGAAAGAGAGAAGAAAGACAGAGACTTGAAATGCTAGAATTTAACCTTCATGTAAGAAATGAAGAAAAGCATTCAGCGCTACCCCAGGTGGGAGCCATCCCTCCCTTCCCCGCGAGCAGGAGCGCGAGCCCCATTTGCAGAAGCCAGGACTAAGAGACAGGCACCATTGCTTATGCAAATAAGTGATTTTGTATGAGATTAATTAGTAGAGGGATGCTTTTAGATGTCTTGCGAGGCCAGTGGTTCATTTATGAAATACGTATCAATAATCCACAGCCACGCACGAGCCGGCTGTGTCAGACGCCAGCAGATATTGCAGAATTAACAAAAGCTTGCGTTTCTCAAGGAGGAGCAGGGATGGGGACAGGAGAGCCCAAGGGCTGAGCCGCTGCCAGTCCTGCCCTCGGGTCCCTGCTGCCCACCAGCACCAGATTTAAATATGCAGGAAAGAGCTCTCCACACTACAACACCCCAGTTAAGAAATGAAGGGGTCACCTAGCTGCCTTCCAAGAAGTACCACCACATCAGGCTCCTGAGGCACTTCTGTAATGTACGGTTAAATACGGGATGTCTCATCCAGCAAAATAAGGAAGCTGGTTATTTGGCAAGGCTGTCATTAGGAGAGTCTGCATTAAATAGAATTAACACCAATGTTTCTTACATTTTAAAAAATCATTGATCTATTGTTGCTGTGCAGAGCATCTCCCATGATAAAGTCCCACACATTTGCTCCAAACTTTTCTGGAAGACACATCCCAGCCGATGACATGGGAAGGATAAATTTATCCTCTTTAACCTGAGCTGAGGTTACTAATGGGAACTAAATACACTGCTTTTGCCTGTCCTGGGCAGCAGCTCATGTGACACAGTGATACTCCTGCTATATGCACAAAGCAAACGCCTTTCCTAAACCATCCCCCAACCCTGTTTTCCCTTGTAAAATTATGTAATTGCATGCTATTTCAGAAAATTGCATAAAAGTTGACTATTATGATTAATTGTCCCCATGGCTTCTTGTAAAATTTTCAAAGTTCCAGCTGGTCACACAGGGTTTAGTTTACAAAAGTGTTGCACATTATTAGATTTTCTGATAAAGTATGCTCTTTTGTGATTCAGAAAACTGCTTCTCCTCCAGACAACTGGCATCCTCTTTGTTATTCACCCCAGAGATACGCCAGCCAAAATGGAGTGCACTCAGATGAAAAAAGGTATTCCCAATCAGACATGCAGATTAAGCATTACTTATGCAGCGTAAACAAAACACCACCAAAGTTTCAGCAGGAGCTCTCCCCGCGACACGCGGGGGCTGGAGCACACGTCGGCAGGCCGGTCGGGGTTTGCTGCCCGTCCTCTCGCCCAGAGCGGGAAAGCCCAACCCTGCGGCCACCCTCCCTGGGGCGATCCCAGGGAAGGTCCTGGCTCCGAATCCTGCTCCAGTCATTTTGTCCTTGCCATATTTAACTTCTGATAAACACTGATTGAGGAAGGCAGAACAGGGGGGATGCAACACTACCCACACCACTACTGCCACTACCCTTCTGCTCTCCTCTGTATGCCCTGGCCTTCACACTTCCATCTCTCCTCCAGCACCCCTCCATACAGCCCAACACCAGGAAGGGCTGAGAAGAAGCCTTGGGACACTCTCCAAGAAACACCACAACCAGAGGCCTTTTCCACCTGTGCCACGTCATTGTAGCAGCATGAAAAAGCAAGTGCCACAGCAGCTAACATGGCATCCAGGAGAAGCAGCAACAGCGAGGAAGACTGGACCAACGGGGACAGAGGGCTGTGCTCATCTCCATTCTGCCAAATATAAGGGCCAGACTGAAAAATGTATTGAAATACAGGGTGCAAATCAGAAGGTAACTTTGCTGACAATGACAAGGAAGCAAGCAAATACTCAGGAGTGTTTTGAGAACAGGAGCTGGTTCTGTTGGCTTGCCAATATTGCAGTTCTTCCGATTCCTCCGTCACCACCACGTGTACGTGTCCCTTAACACTAGCCTGGGACACAAAAGCAACCATCCAAGCCCAGAAATGAAGCCATAGCACAAGTACCTACAGCTTTCTGAAGGAACAACCACGCATGCCGACAGGGACGACCCAACTGACAGAGCCCCCTCGTGTCAGAAACGCGCTGGGGAAGGTCTCACACCAGCGGCTGGGTGGGAGCTAAGCTCAGCCGATGGGAAGGGCGATTCCTACACGAGTAACTGGTGAGAAGAGCCATGGAGGGGGGTGGCAGATGCCAACAGAGTCCCAGGCAGACCTGCCTGTGCCAACCTACCAAGCTGCAAAAAAGCAGTTATTACACAGAGTGACTGGCTGATAAAAATAGTAGTAAATATTAAGTTATGCACAAAGAGGGGGGAAAACAGTCCTAACTTCATATTATAACCATGGTTTCTGACCTATTACCGTCTACCAAAAAAAATCACCGTGATTCTATGAAGAATTCAGCTCAGTAGCAAGTGGAGCATTGAGGATTACAAGGAAAGAAATCAAAATGAAGACAGAAAACACTGCAGTTGTGCAGATCCAGGGTGCGCCTGCCCATCGAGCACCGCCTGCAACTCCAGTTCCCTCCAGTCTCAAAGACAATATAAAAAAGCCAGAAAAAAGTACAAAAGTGGTAAGAACAAAACTGTCATGGTTAGAGCAATTCAACAAGTTTAGGGGATGTTTTTTCAGGATGGAGAGTATGACAAGCATGGACAAGTTCAACAAATCCAGTTGGGCCTAGCACCCTCAGAAACTTCCCAGCTTATCCCTGCAAACACCTCCGGTCTCATACAAGTACCGGGATACCTATCCACAGCAACAGAAGAGTTTAAGGGTAAAAACTATATGTAAGCCACTTTTTCCATCTGCCAAGAGATACCACTGTCAAAGGCACAAGCATTTACTGGTGCCTAAACTTACAGAACCACAGTTGTTCCTGGGGATGCTAATAAATAATCCAAGTCTCCTCATCTCCTGCTGCCCGCTTTCCCCTCAGTTTGTATTATGCAAAACAGAAAAATATTATCATCCTTATAGCATCCTTCTTGAAAGGCATGCATTTCAAATATCACGAAGAAGTATTGTCATAATGAGGTTAATGACAATAGGGTTTCCAATATCAAAGAGCCAACATGCAGCTGCTTTATAGTATGGAGTGATATTGTACAGAGCTCCATAATGAGAGGAGCGAGTTTTTGGGTTACGCATTTTAATGAGTTTGTAATAAGCAAACTACTACGGAAGCAGTAATTTGCATTTCACAGCACTGTTTAGATAGAATACTTTGTTAACACTCACCACATTGAAGCAGGAAAATTAGCCCAACTTCATAAGAATTTAGAGTCTGAACATGCACTGGCCATTGCACAGAAGATTATATGCTTTTAGAGCCAAAAGAAAAGTATTTGGTAATACACGTGGGGAGAGAAAACCGAGGACAGGAATGCAATACCTGTGCCTTTTTTGACTTATAGAATAAGTAGAAATAACCGGTGTGTGTTTCATGTTGCATATGCCTCATTTGATGTCTCAGTTTGCACCTTGCAGTAGTGAAGCACATCAATGCTTCTTTTGAAAGAAAGATCTTCAATACTGAGCACAAACTAATTCTGCAATAGCTGCGTATCAGCGTGTGTACCTGGCAGCCACCACCAACACCGCTCAGCTCCGCTGCCCCAGACGCTCGAGTCCTTCCCCATCTCCTGCAGCACGAATCCAGCCTAGAAGTTAGAAGATAAAAACATCTGAGGTACGTGGTGTGCATATAGCACCACGCACTCCGTGCTCCGTGGAGCACTGCGCTGCGCTCATTACAGCTCATTCAATAAAGAGATGTACCTTAAGAACAATGCATTCATCTATTAATGTTCCTTATGGGAGACATAATCAGCTTCATTAGAAGTCATTATTATGGTAAAACCCTGGAAAAAACATCATGTACAAGGAGGCAGCATGATCAATTAAAAACCTAGAATATGTGACTAATATTGACAGATGTTTACAGGAATCGCCGGGGGAGGTCAGGCGCTCCGGCGCCCGCAGGCCCTGCCACACAGCCAGACGCGGCACGGAGGGCACCACGCAGCCAGACGCGGCACGGAGGGCACCACGCAGCCAGACGCGGCACGGAGGGCACCACGCAGCCAGACGCGGCACGGAGGGCACTTGCACTCACTAGAAGCAAGCAACAAAATACAGGTGCAGCCACCAGACAGCCCCAAGCCAGCGAACGCGTCCACAAACAGCCCACCGCAGCAGGAGACGCTGCGCTGTGCCCCGGGGCAGCCCCCCACCCACCCACCCTAGCTCCCACCATTCCACTCTGCACTGAATTTTCACAGCAAACTGTGCAGAAAATCCTGGCTGAAGCAAAAAAAATTTAACATTTGAAGTTGAAAGCTACTAAATTTTCTGAACTGACAATCATTTTGTTGTGGGTTTTCTTTGCTTACTCGGCAAGCTCCTATTACTAACCAGCAGTGATTTTCACTGTCCTACCTGCCCCAGTTTCTTATGAAAGAGCACAGAACAGGCAGATTGGGGTAGATAGAGCTTTCCCAGGTCACAAAGCTTCTGCCAGTAAAGACTACGCCAGCCCTGCTATCTGCCAGCAGAGATACCCAGGAGAGCAAGAGCAGCAGTGAGGGAAGCCCCCTCGTAAGGCCCCTACAAAGCCCCAGGGCAGGGTACAGCTCAAGCTGACGCCAACAGCCCCTCGCAGGGCACAGGATGCCTTTGGCCGACGCCTTTATGATTTAGAGCAGTTTGCAGGCAGTGCTCCACGTCGCACACGAGGCCAAGCTCTGGTGGCACCATCGCCTTTCCCGAGGCTGAGCATCCTCGCCCATAAGGTCCAGAAAATTACAGCTTGTGCTTGGCGAGATGTTATTTTTAAGCCTTAACAAACATGGGCTTGATCTTCTTAAACAGTTTGGATCTGCTCTGCCATACACATTCACAGCTCAACAGCTGACTCGGTTTTGGGTACATATCTGGCACAATGAAACAAGAAGGGGCTCAGGCAGGAATTCAGCTTGCGGTAACCACTAAAAGCTTTTTCCATTGCATATATCAGTGTAAAAGTTGAGAGCTGTTATTCAACAGGACTAATACATCAGTTGCTGTGAAGTCAATAGCATTGATTTCGGTAGCACCAGGGTTTCACTCAGTTGCAAACAGTTGTTCCAGTAAGAGCCGGGTAACGGGGAGCGCTCCAGGACTGCAGGAGCCGACGGCTCTGGGGAAGGCTTTCCCAGTGGTGCCAAGACTACGGGGACCAGGGATTAGGTACTGAAGTGTTGCTCATTTTTGTGCATACTCTATCTTTGACCTCCCAGGAATTCTCCCCACAAGCTAGCATCTAGGAAAAAAGGCATAGGAATCACAGAGATCTCCTCAGTGCCCAGAAGTTTAACAAACACCTACAGCTGGAAGAAAGGGCTATTAAAATGCGTTCGCTTGTAGCAGCTATTGCTTGATAATTTATTACTTAAGCAGAAATAAGGAAAACAAAGTACACAGCAATATGTAGTCTTCAGAAGGAAGAGAGTGAAAAGGAAGCAGAGCCCGCCGAGAGGCTCTGCAGCCAAGAGGCAGCTGCAGGATCGGACCATCCCCTGCCGCTGCACCGAGACCCAGCTCCGCTGCCTACCTGCAAATCTTCATTTCTGCATAACAGCCCTGCACCCACACCACGCTCACAAGCGGGCAACGCCAGCCCACCACGCCGTGCACGGGCCCTGCTCAGCCCCGCGGCCGCTGCTGCCCCAAGCAGCTCTCAGCCTCCCACTCAGCAGCCGCGGTGCAGCAGAAGGCTCCAGTTGTCATTAAGCCTTCACAGAGCCGTTAGCTACATGATCAAATAAAGAGATACGGTAATTTACAGCAGCGCGCTATAATCTCTTTTAAATAAAGAATTATTGCTTCCTCCTTCAGCAAGGACTTCAGTGCACTGGGCTGGCTCTTCCTTGAAGCACCGCGATATCTCACTTGGGACTAAGCAGAAACACGTAAAAAGCAGAGGGTACATTCAAGAAAAAGCTTGAGGAGGGGACGGTGCACCTGGGCACGTTGTGCAGACGCTCACCGCAGAGCGCAGTGCCATTTCCTCTGCCTTGAAACTCTTTTTCCGTGAATCACATCACAACCTGGTGGGATCTTTGCTCTTGCAAAACATCCACTGAGTTCAGCAAGTCCTAGCATGGCACCACCTGTAAAACAGCGCAGGGAAGACTGACATTCCCAATCACTGGAAAAATAGTAATAAAAGTCAGGAAAGGGGGAATGCCAGCCACACTACACACTGAGAAGCTCCTGACGGGGAGCTGGAAACATAACCTTTACAGCTTCCCTCCAGCCTCCCGCCTGTGGGTATTATCTGTCGCCGTGCATTTCGTATGGGGCCAGTCACGAACGCGAGGCAGCCGCGCTCGGCGGATCTGAGGGACGCTCGCTAAGCCCGCTGTCCGCACAGGTTTAAAAATAGTCCACGAGAACAACTGTTCCCTGCACCGCCGGGGCGGGAGAGCCATGCAAGAGCGCGGCTTTTCTCCTGGCCGGCTACGATAGTCCCGACGCTCCGGTGCCTGCTGCACGGCGTTGGAGAAGGACAGGAACAGGGCAGAGCCTTGCTGGCGCAGCCCTCGGTGCTGGGAGCAAACTCACCCACAAGCTCAATTAAAGAGGTTTAAAACACTTCTCTGAAGAGTTTCAGAGATGAGGCCCCAGAAGCCGCCTTACAAAAAAATAACCAGTAGATGGCAGGCCTGCAAAGCCTGATAAGATCACGCAAGTGCATTTTACTTCAGTAAGAAAAGACAGAATGATATTTTAAAGACAAATGTTTTTATACTTTAACTACCCTAACAGGATCTATTAGTACATCTGTAGAGATATTCTAAAGAGTTATGACTACAAGATTACAATTAGTGCACCAAACAGCCCAGATCAGGAAGATCCATTCAAGTCAAAGCTGTTTTTCAAAACCAAATAAAGTAGAGCATCTAATAAAGTGCGGATAATTTCTCTACAGCAATATCCAGCTCATTTTAGGCATCAGCCAAATCAATTTAGGACTACTGCCATCAACATCTTTGTTAGATAGTAAAGACATATCAGAAGCACAGGCATGTACCAGTGCATGCTTCCAGCCCCCACTGAAAATAAATATCCTATTCCTTCCTTTCATTACTTCTTCCAAGATAATAAATCCTGCATCTCGCCCAAATCAGTCACGCACCATCTTCACAGTTATGCGCCACACAGTATGGATCCCACCATAGCGCTCGCAATACAAAATACCATTTTTAAACATGTCAGGAATTTCAAAATATCGGCTTACAGGAGGAATAATCAGAGCTACTCCCTCTCGGCAGAGCAAGCCCTGCGCTGAGCAGCACCAGGCGATGCTCCTGCGTGTCAGGGAGCAGATGGAGGGTCCCATCCCACGTCAGCCCTGGCCGGAGGATGCACACAGACACTTCTCCCCAGGATTTCTCCTGAATGATTCAGGACAGGACCTCCTTCCCCAGGCAGCTTCGCCCAGGGTACTTTCACATTTGTCCAATTTTAAGAGCTTTATGGAAATCTTGTTTTGAATTTAATGGCATTTGTAATGCTACTTTTACGTCAATACAGTTATTTTTGTATCGACTCATTTCACCTCAGTGTGGCGATTTATTTTACTGTACTATTGCTAACTCGGGAGTCAAAGCAGCTCCTCTCCTCTGTTTCCCAGCACGCCCAAAGGATCCGCAGGAGAGGCTTGCTCCTGAGCGCCCGGCCAGGGCTGGCGGTGGAGGCTGCGACACCAGCGGTGTCCCAGGCGGCTGTCGATCGAAGTAGCTTGGGGTATCTGCACTCCAGAGCGCTGCCAGAAGAGACCCATAATGGGTACTTTGGTTTTCTTACAATGCCCAGAAAAGATATTTCTTGACTTTGGCCTCAGCACCATGAAATTATAGCCCTAAGATTACATCCCTGAGGCATTCCAGCTGTAACGAGCAGATACCGATCTGCATTTGTGGACACAGACTAGCACAAAACCATTAAGAGCACTGTCATTAGATGGTCAGCTCCAAAGTGTCCAAGATGCTCTCCCCACAGCATGGCTCCAGGCATGGGGTCCTACAAACAAGCTTTGTTAAGAAACTTTTCTCCCCCACTTTTTTGCACTGAAGAGGAAAAAAGTAGCAGCAATTTACTTTCTCATTTCCCTGCTCCACTTGCCTTTTTTGTGTGCATTAGTCCACATTTGACCTCTGGATTTGGGCAATCTTTAAGTTCCTGCAATGGGTAAGAGCAATGGCAGGGGCGGGTTTTTACCCTGTTCCTGCAGGGCCGGCTCTGCATGGCAGGGCTGCTCTGGGCTGGGGGCACCAGCCATCCAGAAACCCTCACCTGGCTTTCTAGCAACCCCCTCCCAGATTTGTATCACCCTCAAAGTAGCAACTTGGAGAAAATTAATTAAAACATAGTACATTATTGTATGCACACAGGCTATTTTCCTCATAGCACGCAACATGAGCCTACATGCAGTCTCACTGCCCAATATTGGTGCTGGACAAGAGACTTTTCACACTCTGATACTTACTCTCAGGCACTCACATCAAGCCTTTTACCTCAACTGCTGCACGACCCCACAGGTGCTCTCCATGGTGAGGCACCCACCACTACCAAAAGAAGGGTGGCACCCACCCCGAGCACCCAAAGGTTGAGGTTGCCCTTTGTAAGGGAAGGGCTGAGCTGTGACCAGCTTCGGCAAGGGGGTTTCACCACAAGGCTGGTGCGTTTAAGCCATTCTGCTAAATCACACCCCCTCCAAAACAAATCCAAAAAGCGGAGTCCCTGCACAAACACAGTGTCCCAAAGCTTAGAGGTTATTGGGCTCTTAAAACATCGAGATTGATGCTTCAATGCTTCCTCAGTGTACTTACCACGAGGAACGCAGCAGACCCCATTCATCCCACCAGAAGGAGCAAACTCTTCTTGCCAGCAGGACTGGATTGCTCACACACCCCCTCTTGCAGGCAAAGGGGAAACCTCCACCAAGAGCAACCCTCAGCCAGTGCAATCCCAAGGGGCCCTGGGTGTGTGGGAGCCACCAAATAAATCCTCGCTGGGATTATTGCACCCACCTGAGCAAACCCTTCTCTTCCCAATGAAGTGACCAGCAGCACCTGGCAGAGCACGTCCAGCCCCAGCTGCCTCTGCCCCTGGTTATTTCTTACCCGATCTACCCCCTCCACACCCATGTGGTGCACGAATTTTGGGGGAGCTCTGTGAGTGCTGTGGACGCGTTGCCCATTCCTACGCATGATGCTTCGATGCAGTGCTTGGCACCGCAGCTGGGGAGCTCCTCCAGGACCGGCCACACACCACTGGAGTTCACTGAACCTACAGACCAAATCTCATTCAGTGACAAAGGAGGAATTAACTTGCCCAGCTCACTTCTAAAAATCCCAAATGAAGGACAATTCTGCATGCACAAAAGATCCACACGGCACTGCCGGAGTGACCCTGGTGCTGCTGGAAACGCGCTGGCCCCTGCGCGTGTGCTGGTACAGGCAACCTGCAGGCACGCCGTGACACCATCGTGCCTGGGACGCACGGCACACACGTGGCCGAGCCTGCACAGCCCCTCAGAAACACACCCAGCACACCGACCTCACCCACCAGTATAGACACGTTCACTTTAACCTGGGAAATCCGAGAGAAACAGGGAAGTGCAATACTGGATGGAACCGCTGGAGCCACCGCGTCGGGTTGCCCACAATCCCAGGCAACCACATAATTGCTGTCTCGTTTAAAAGATTCCCAGGACAGCTCTGCAACGTGCTGCTGTAGACCATAGACCCATCCCCAGGCCCTCTGCAGCGAACTCCAGCCCGGTGGGAAAGAGGTGACCTGGGAGCTGTGTTTTGCTGCGGGCGTCGGAGGCTGAGCAGAGCATCAGCCCCGCAGCCCCCCCGTGCCGGGGACACGCTCGGCGAAGCCCGGCTGGGCTGATGGCTCCCAGGACAGGGGACACGAACGTCAGGAGCTCTGGGTCCCAACCTTGTGCTTGGGGCACTGAAAGGACGCATGAGGAATCATCTTAAACTAATAAACGTTACCACTTATAGTAATTCCCCATCCCTGGAGGTATTTAACAGCTGGGTAGATGTGGCGCTTAGGGACATGGTTTAGTGGTGGCCTTAGCAGTGTTAGGTTTATGGTTGGACTCGATGATGTTAAAGGTCTTTTCCAACCCAAATGATTCTATGATTCTGTGACTCTAATATAAACTTTCAGATTGAATCACCGTTCCTTACAAGTTGGGACCTCGCCTGTCCCAGCTCAGCCCGGTGCCGTCGGCGTTCGCAGCAAGCAGCGAGCAGGACAGCTAACGCGCAGGGAGGTTCCGCACGGCAGAGCTGCGGCCAGAGCGGAGGTCAAACCCCCAGATTTGGCCCCGTTCAGCAGCCGGCGCAACCGTCGGTCACGAGCGCTTCGCTGCGCCACCGCTTCAGCCGCGCTCAGGGCTGCTCAGGCCTTCGGCAGCTCGTCTGGTTTGTGCTCGCATCCAAACGCGGCGACGAATTCACCGAGCAGCAAATCCCACTGCTCGGGACAGTCGGGAGCACAAGGTCCAGGGCCTAACAGTGAAGGTTTGGTACGTTTGTAGAGAAAACAAGGAGAAAATCACATTGGTAGGAGTAATTAATCACGGGAAAAAGCTTCCCAAGAGCAGTTGTGCGTTCTCTGTTACCCATCTTTTTTTTTTTAATCAATGTTATACGTTGTGACCATATTCAAAGAGGACTTTGGTGAAGCCCTGCGGGCTGTTTTATTCCAGGGATCAGCTCTGATGGGCTCAACGATTCATAGAGGATCGCTGAAGCAGTCACCAGGCCTCTGGAAATCGCAGCTCCCAGGATTTCAGCATTAAAAGGAAGTGTGCTGTTATGTGTAACAACTGATTATATGGCACTTAAACAGGAAATCAGATGCTTCTTATACTGCAGTATGTTAGGAAAAGAAACATGGTAATGGGCGAGGTGAGAGGTGGTTAATACTATAATGTTTCCCTGTACGCTACTGGTGGAACCATTCTGGAATATTGCATACAATTCGTAGCATATACATACACGAAAATGTCTCTGAAATATATAACGCTTGCTGAAATGTTGCATGAGGGAGTAAAAGATCACTGTCTGCTACTGTCTGAAAGATGATAAATACCAAGCAAGAAGGCGGCTTTTTTCAGATGATCAAACTTGACGTAATTGTGAATAGCGGGATTAGCGTGAGATTCGGGACTTTACTCAGATTTAGAGATGCTGCAACCACCTGATTACCAGAGCCTCTCAGCTTTCAATTGAAATAAATATATAATTACTAGGCCTTCCTGAATATTTAGGTTAGTTTGAAAATACAAGCTTTAAAGGAGAAATACCACAGGACAGATAAAGAACATCTTGCAAGTCATATTTTTTGTCCCTTTATTTTGAGTATCTGAGCTTGTCAAAGAAAGTTTTAAAATGCTGAAAAAAACAATTAACCTGAGAAATGCGTGCTGCGGAGCCGTGTCTCAGGGGAAGCCATCGAAGCCCCCTTGCCTGGCTCACCTGAACCTGGGCTGGACAAGCCACTGGGCTTTGGTCTGCCGAGGCAACCTGGCACAGGCAAAGGCTCTCAAAGTAATAAAACAAGATTTTTTTGCCCCGCTATTTCTATTATTCTTTTGCTAATTTGAATTTATCAAGTTACATTAAAAAACACCACATAGCCACATAGGAGGTGTTGATACCTTTCTCTGGAAAGGATGCTGATACTGCTGCTGCTGATGATGCTGCTGATACTGCTGCTGATACTGCTGCTGCTGCTGCTGCTGCCTCGTGCCCCGTCCCTGCGCTGGACCCCCCGCCACGGCTGGGGCGAGCCGGGTGCCGGGAGCCGTGGGACCCCAGGCTGGGAGAGAAATGCAGGGTCTCCCCTCCAAAGATATGTTTAATTGAAGCAGTGTGAGGGCAGCTGTAAAACCTGACAGGTTTACATCCACATTATAAAGACAGAATAGAAGAGTTCGTCATCGACTCTAATCAATTTTTCCCTTTTTTGTGCATTAAGAGTTCTAGATAAATTGCATCCTCGTGTTCTAAATTGCTGAACAGCTTCAGGTGAACTTTACAGGTGTCAGCTGGCATCTATAAACTGTCCAAGAGTCCTATAAAAGACTGTGAAACAAGAGCAAAATTAGGAGATAAATCTATCACTTACTAAAAAAAAAAAAAAAAAAAAGCTAGGGAAGCATATTTTCAGTGTTACTTTTCAACAGAGCGCTGGAAGGGAGAATTGCAGGTAGCAAAGACCTTCCGACGCTGCTAACATTCAAGGTGCACTAACAAATTAATTTAATTATCCCCCCAAATTCTTGCTTTCCCGGATCCGTGGTGTCATGATGGCCAGCTTCGGTTCTGCGCTGACATGCTAGAATGGGGCGTAAGGGGTTATTTTGAAAAACATGTGTCTTATTTCATGTCTCAGTTTCACAGCTAGTACAGTAAAATGAAAGCCACAAATAATAAATAAGCTCTTATCTATATCTTGTATAATTTCTATTAATAAAAGAGCGGTTAAACATTTGTGCCTTATAAAAATTGAGCATCTGATCGTGAAGTAAATTGAATCAGCAAAACACAACCTTTACTGGTAACGCAACAGAAATAAGCAGATTGCAGATATAATTCCACCCAAAACAAAGCAGACAAATAAAACCACGCTAAAATCTATTATTTAATGGGTTCAAAACATATCTGGGCAGCTCTACGAGGTGTTGACACCGGGGACCAGTCATTTTACCTTGAAAGAAATGAAGGCCTGCATCATTTTTTAACTCGTTTCCTGCTTTATCGGCTGTTTGTGTTCAGCCAAAGTTCATGTTTCATAAAGCCGCTCAAAGAGGAATACCACCCATTTTCATAATTTATGCTATAAAAACACCTAATCTGAACGGAAGCAAGTAGCCACTGAATAGCGAGATACGCCCAGGCGCGCCGTCTGCCTTGGGCTTCTGGCTGCAAAACGCGGCCCCTGATCTGCCGGGAGCGACGAGGCGCCCGAGCCCCGGGAGGGCCGAGCCCCGACAAGCCCCGTCACTGGGCTGCGGGGCACGGAGGGTGAACAGGAGCAAGGGGAAGAAACGATTTTTTTGGCCAGTCCCATCATTTCTAAACCAGCTTTTGGTGGGTGCAGGTAAGACCAACACTCGCTAGCTCGGGATGCCGAAAGCCTTCTCCAGTTTCCTTTCAAGAGATCACGAACAATTCTCCCTCGTGGGCACTCGCCGGCATCCCTTTGGGTATCAGCTACCGCTGGCTGCAAGACAGCATCTTGAATACACAATTCCTCAGAAATACTCACAATATTTTTACCTTGTAATTTCTTCTTCGCATACTTCATGTACAACTCGGAACGCGAGCTGAGTTCTCAACTAAGATACAGGTTTGGAAATAACCGTTTTATATTTATTATTCGTGTCCTTTGCTAGGACAAGAACACAGTAAGTGCACATAATTGAAGCAGATAACTCCAACTTACTCTCCCTGCGAGTATATTGCCATGCACATACATCTTGATTAGATCGTTTTCCTTTTAAAAAGGAAGCATTTTCGCATCGTGGTGTCTAAGACAATTTCCAGCAGAGTCTGCTGGTGGAGTTCTCTGCTAGCAATATTTAAATTCACTCTTCTCCTTGCTGTTGTTTATTTTTTTATAATGCTCACGTTTTCCTCCCTCATTCCACCTGTCTCCATCAGCAGGTCGCAACACTTTTGCGCTAGCAAACAGGCCTGGAGGCAAACACTCCCTGTCGCTGCTGGTTTTTGTTTGAATTCCTGATACACGGCGAGAAGCGGCTGCATTTTCTGCACGCCTGACAGGCCTCCCTGGCCGGTGGGGAAGTTGCTGCGGTTTCGGTTGGCGCGGTCCCCGCTGAGCGCCGCTGCCGCGTTTTCGCTTGAACTCATGGCCAGGCGATGGGTGACCTCCCACCCCCCGACCCCGCTTCCAGGAGGTCTCGGAGCCGGGGGATTCCAGGCGGTGCACAAAGACAGTTGCTTAAGGAAGGGGCCACCGCTTCAGTCAATGTCCTCTTACATCCCTGACACTTCCCTCTAAAGTATTTAACCTCCAGCACTGGAGGAGATGACATTACTTTTTTTTATGGTTTGGAGAGTATGACCTTTTCTATCACCGTACTTTACTTACTTCCCTTTCTGCATGAAAAAAATAACCGGGAGAGATTTCAGCGCGTAAGGAAAATGATTTTGCGATTACTAAAAACAGAGAGTCTTTACAGAAGGTTGTTAAAAATAACTCATGAGCTGCAAGTGATCCCCCTCCAAAGGAACGGCTTCACCACTGCGCCGGGCCTCGCGCACAGGGCTGCGGGGGTACCCGCCATGCCTCCTCACAAAGCCACTCAAAGGTGCACCTTGCGTTCGCCTCCTCACGCCGGTGGCACGTTGAGCCCTGGCACGGAGGAAAAGCGAAGCGGGACTTACTCTGAGGTGTAGGTGCGCCGGGACCAGGACCGCGCGCTTGCAGTCGCAGTCACTTCACTGGGAACCTCATTGCTGACGTAGCACGGGGGGACTTTGGTGCCCGAGTTCAGCCTCCCGCGTACAAGACGGGTTTAGTGAGCTGCAAGTGTTTCATGGTGTATTTTATACGTGTTCAGACACGGTTGCAGCATGTCCACTTGAAAAAGAGCTGCAAACGTGTGCTGCCGTGAGGAATACCCTGATTTGGGAGCAGACAAGATGCCCCAGGCTGATGGAAGAGTGAAACTGCAAAGGTAACATGCTTATACCATGGGGAAACGTCACCGCTGGCTTCTGTAGCATCCCCGCAGAGCTGGAGTCGGGAGTTTCACTGCCTCCGCGCTGAAAGGAGCCATTCGAACACACTGAAGGCTGGAGGTAAGATTAAAGGAGGAGGAATGAAAACTGCTGATAGAGAGTGCGCTGCACTAAAAAGTGAGCTAAGAATAAAGAGATAAGGAGCACCAAGATGTTGTCACAGTTCTACTCTAATAACTTAAGTAGCTGCCGTTAGACAGCAGTCCCAGAGCACCGTAATTTAATCTGGGAGTGAAAGATGCCAAGAATACATACGGTGTCAAAATAAAAGGGACCACCGCTAGCCCGCGAGCAGCCCTCTGACTCCGGCGAGGCTGCATCACATCCAGGTGGCCCAAAGCGTTTCGAAAGAATCCCATTTCGGTGTTTCGAATACCTGGCGCGGTTCGGTCACCTACTAGTTTGTATGCATGCTGTTGATTTAAAAGGCTGGAGCATAACCGAGCTTTCTTTTCTGAAGAGCACAATGAACATGTGAAAAATATATGATCTTTTTAAATTTTAAAAAGTGGATTGGTAATGCTCCTTGCAACAGACGGGAGAGTGGCACAATTAATTTTCAAGCCTTATGCACCACACAGCTCTTCTGCGGGCCATGACAAAAGGCGGTGCTTCGTGCGGGGGGCTGGAGGTGAAGGTTTGGGGGAGCACGTGCCGGCCCCGCACCGTCTGCGCGGACAGGCTGCCCGCCCCGGGAACGGCGCGGGACTGCCGAGGAGGCTGCTGTATAAATATTTTGTGAACACCTACCTATCTTAATAAGACTAGTTCAGCCTCCATGCAAAAAGTGGTTGCTGTGTAATGAAAGCAAATCCGCCGCTGTTTTTCAGCAGACTGTTTCTTGGCGAGCTGGTGGGTCGGGCAGAATCGGCAGGGCTCCGGCCTGGGGCGACCGGCTCGCCCCGTGTCCCTGCCTCCCTGCTTCATCCCTACTGACTTCACGAAGCCCACAGAGGGAACCTTGGTGAAGTTGCCAGTCAGGAACGCTTTTCAAAATGCGTGTATTTTTCACAGTTTTCCAGGCATCAGATGTATAAACTTCCCTTGAATGAACCCCCATGAAGTGCATTTTACCAAGCCTTGCAATCAGTATGTTGTAAAAACATTAACGTCCAGATCCCCCAGTTGCCCCTGTGGGACCTCCTAGGGCCACCGTCGGGTGATTCCTGCTGGGCCACCAGGTCTCAGGTCCGGCCTCCGAGCCCCGGGCCAGCCACGAAGAACCTCCCACGAAAGGCTAAGTCGAAGCACCTCCGCTGACCGAACCTGTAGCGGGGACGCATCAGGACACCGGGGAGCAGGACCAGAGTTGTTTTGTCTTTTCCAGGTCTAAACCCAACTTTGAACTCCCCCCGCGCCCCTGGACGGCTGTTTCCCAAGCGCTTGCGCTGGTGTAAGCAGCAGCCGAGCTCGTCCGTGGGCGAAGGCAGCAGAAACAGCCCCTGCCCTGGAGGAGAAGCCGAAAGCTCGGCGATGGACACCAGTGCGAGGGGTAGCGTCGGCCCTGGCCGCCGTCCCCGCGCCCACCCCAGACACGGGTCTAACGTCCTCCAACGTGACACAGACGGGCTAAAACTCTGTACCAACTAAACCCAAACCAGAAAGTAGCTGCTGTCAGAACAAACCTAAAGGCGAATGTTACTTGAATTTATTGCCAAGGTCAACAGTGATAGGCTTATTTTTTATAAATGTAGCTCCATTCCTAAACTCTGGCTTCACTTCACTGCAGGAATCTGCCTGACGTGGAAACTGCTACTTTTTTTCTAAATACCTTCACATCTTGTAGGTGCACATCTCTTACAAAGATGCTGGATCACCCGAAAGCATCCGCGGTGGCAGAGAGCTCGCGAAATACCACAGCGGTTATCCCCTCCTCGCAGCGTAACCAATGCTGCGAGAGTTCCCGTGCTAAACTGGGAGCGGGAGGGGAGGAAGGGCAGAAATAAACAAAATGAAATTTCTTCTGGCCGGTAGCATTCTCCGTGCGCTGCATTGCCAGCGCAACCACACGCGTTTCAAAATCAAAGATTAATGTGGCTAGGAAGTTCTTGAAACCTGGTACCTGCCGGCATCGCACCCCGCATGACAAAGCAGCGCGGGCTGTAAGCATCGGGTCACGCCGGAGCGGGTCAGTTCCATCCGTTTAAATAGTTTGGAAAGATGTGCCGGCGGCTCCCAGCGATCCCCCTCCCGCCTGGGGCCCAAAGTTAGGAGCGGTAAGTTCGCAGGCGAAACGCCCCCGGGGGCTGCAGCCCCGCCGGCCAAGCCGCTGCCCCCCGCCGGCGTTGCGCCCTGGGGCCTGCCCCCGCCCGGGGCAGCGCTGCGGGAGCCGCCGGCCTCCGCGGGCCGGGGCCGGGCGGGGACGGGAGAGGGGCCGGGCCGGGGGGCTCCGGTCGCGCCCGCCCCCCCCGGGGCCGCGCCGCCGATGCCGCCCCCGCGGGCGCCCCGCGCCTCCCGCCCGCCCCCGCCCGCGCAGCGCGGGGGGGCGCTTGCGCACTGCTGCGCTCCGCGCAGCGCCGGGCCCCACGGAGCCGCGGCGAGGCTGCGGCGGGTAAGTGGTGTACTAAAGCGCGCAGCGCACGGGCACACTCCGCCGCCCGCCCCCTCCTCAACAAACGCTGCCCTCCGCGCCGGCCGGGGCTTTCCCAGGAAAAGCGCTCCCCGGCCTAGTTAGCCGCCCAAGGTAAGCGCCCGCGTCCGCGGGTCCCGCTCCCGCGGCCTCTCCGGCTGCGCGCCTCTGCGCGGGGGGAGAGGGGGCGCGGGCGGGGAGCGGGGGGGGGGGCGCGGGTGGCGGAGCGGCCGCTTACCTGCGACGGGCCGTGCGCGGGTGCGGCCGCTCCGCGCGTCTCTGCGCGCCCCTGCGGTCTGCCCCGCCTGGCAGGTACTTTGCGCCGGCGGGCGCTTTGCGCGCAGGCTGCGCGGCGGGGGCAGCTGCGCGCCGGCGGGAGCGGGCGGAGCGCGGCTCTGCGCGGCCCTGCGCGGCGCTGCGCGGGTGTCGGCGGCGCGGCCGAGCCTCCGGGGCTTTTTGCCCTGCCGAGCAGAAGCGCGGAGAGAGCCGGGCGCTGCCGGAGCCGACGCGCCGAGGTGCCCGGGCTGAAAGGCAGGAAGCAATTAAAACTCCTCCTTTCGGATTAACAACCAAAAATTGATCGATCTGTCAGGAATACTGTTGATTTATGAAAGGTGCTTATTTCCTCGGTATGGAGAATTTTATGTTCTCTAGGTGAAACCGAGTTCACCCAGCTCCAGAGTAGATTGATGTTTTAATAAAAATAAATAAAGGGAAAAAGCTAGCCTGGTCCTTGGGGACATCAACTCTCAAATCGCGGAGTTAGACTAACAAATCAAACCGCATTATCTTTACATTTCGCATCTTTTAACCTAACGCCTAAAAATCGCGGGCAGCGCCGCAGCCTTTACCGCCCGGCAAAGTTTCAATGTGATGGTTAGGAGTGGGAACGAGAGCGGATCAGTGCTGCGGGACCGAGGCGGCCGGGGGGAGCGGCCCGGCCGGTCCTGCCGCCGGCGGGGGCGGCGGGCGCGGTGCGCGGCCGCCCGCGCAGTGTCCTGTAGATGGCACACCGTCCCCACGCTAGAGCCGCGGTGCCTTCTCTGCGGCGAGAGGGGGAATCTGGCGAGGGAAATGTCGAGCTCAGCACTTGTTGTTTACCCAAACCGGGCCGCGTTTCTTTGCCCAGCCCTGGGAAATTCATTGGAAATTCAAGCGCGGGTTGCGCGGGGAGCGCCCGGCCCGCCCGGCCGCGGAACTTGCGCGCCTCCCGGGGCCGGCCGGGAGCGGGAGCGCCGTTGGCGGGGGAAGGCGGCGGGGAAGCGGTGCGGGAGCCGGGGGGAGGCGGCGGCCGGGCCCGCACCCACCCGCAGCGCGGGGGCCCCGGCCGGGCCGGGCGGCAGCCGGGCGCCCCGGCGCCTTCGTCTCTGCGCTGTAGATTTCAGCGGGACAAATCGCTTATTAGCAGTCTGGGAGAGAAGGCAGCTTCTTCCTTTCTTCTTTTCTTTATCTGTTTTTATTTCTGCATGGCCCCCAGCTACGCTCGGGGCAGCCTCACCGCCCAGCGGTTTTCTCTTCATTTCAATATCCTAAAGAAAATGCAAATCACCACGCTGCGGCCTTTTTAAAAAGTTAAATTAGCGACAGCTTTAAGTGACTCCATTAGTATGGAAAACATACAAATGTTTAATGTGGGAATAGCTCGTCTTTCGGAGCGCCGCTTCCCCCCGCTCGGCAAGCGGAGCGAGGCGGTGGGGCCGGCCGGGAGCCGCAGCCCGGGGCCCCCCCGGTGAAGCCCCCCCGGCGAAGCCCCCCCGGCGCTCGCCGGACCCGGCTGCCCGGGCGGCGGCAGGGAGCGGGGCTCTGCTGCGGCTCCGCGCATCACCGACCTGCTCCCGAGGCTTTAATCATTTAAAAGACGGCTCTGGCGGGGGGGGAGGCGGCGGCAGGCTCTGGGGCAAGGGGACGGGGACCTCGCCCCCCGCCCTGGGCATCCGTGTCCCGCCCGGGCGGCGGAGCGCTGCGCCGCCCCGAGCCCGGTGCGCGGTGCGCGGTACCGGCGCCGCGTTCTCCGTGGCGGAGCGGGAGCCGGGCATCCCAGGGCCGGGCTGGGGCACCCGCCGCTCTCCTCCTCGGGGAGAAAAGTACTTGTTAAAGCGGGAAGTTTTGCTCCGCGAGTGCGGCGGCGGCGGCGGGGGGCTCCCGGTTCCGCGGGGCTGCCGCCAGCTCTGCCCGCCCGGGGGGCTCTGCCCCTGGGGCGCAGCCCTGGCCCCGCACCGCGGGCCTCCGGCCGGGGCCCCGCACCGGCGGGCGGCGGATCCCGGCAGGGCAGAGCGCCGGGGAGAGCCGGCCCCGAGCACGAAAGAGTTAAGGTTTCTATTATTCAGTAGAGGTCTTGTTAGGATGTAATCTGCATTTTCTAACTACTGCGTAATAAAAAGTGAGAAGTTTTGAGACACCTTTCTTGATTATACCTTTGGCGATACTTTAGGTTTTACATTTAATTTGCATTTTGTTCTTAGTGAATATTGAAGTCTTGAGTGGAGGATTGAATTTTATTAGGACATCTGGACTGACAATATCAAATCAGACACCGACGTCCCAAAGCATGCTAAAATTTCAGAGTTAATTAGAACGAAGTGTGTTTAATTAAAGCCAATTATAATATCTGAAATTATCTGATCGATCCTTGTTTGTTCAGTTGGAGTCAGTTTATATTGTTCTCGCCGCACGACAGGACCTGTCCGGCCGCCAACTTCCCGCGGCCCCGGCTGCGCGCCCGCGCCCCTTCCGCGCCCCACCGCGGGGGCGGCCTCCCCGCCGCCCGCCGCCTGCGCGGCCCCCCGAGCCCCCTCCCGGCCCCGGGGAGCGGGGACACGGCGGCGGCCCCGCGGCTCCCCCCGGGCCGGCGGCCCCGCAGCCCCGCCGGGGAGGGCAGCGCCCGGGCCGCGCCGTCGGGCGGGCGGGAGCCGGGCTGCGGCCGCGGGGAGCGTCCCGCTCCCAGGACGGGCTCTCGCCGGCCGCACGGCCGCCAGGGCTCCCGGTCGGGCACGGGGAAAGTTCAAGCCTTTTTTCCTTCTTTTTTTTTATTTAAAAAAAAGAACTAATTCTTGATTTAACAATATCGGGGCGCCGGCCCGCGGAAGCGCGCCGGGAGGAGCGCCGGGCCGAGCGCCAGTTTGAGCAAAACCCCCCTGCGCCGACGGGGAGTTTCTTTACTCCGAGGCGGCTGCACCCCCTCGCCGCGCAGCCTGGCCGCGGGGCGCGCAAAGGCGCGGGGGATGCGCGCAAGGCCCGCCGAGGGGCCCCGAAGGGGACAGCAGGGACAGTCCCGTCCCCCGCTCCGCGCCCTGCGCCGCCCCGCGGAGCCGGCTCCCTGCCCGGCCGCGGTGACCTGCGCGGAGCGCGGAGCGGGCCAGGCCCCCTCCCCGCGCATCCCCGCCTCCGGCTGCGCCCCGCAGGGCTGGCGGCAGCCGCGGGTGTCCGCGCCGCACCGCGCCGCCGTCCCCGCTCGGTTTCCACCCGGTTTCCACCCGGGCCCGGGATGCTCAGGAATTTTTATTCAAGTGTCGGGGTCGGCCCAAGCCGGGTGCAGAAACCCCGGGCGGCGGGCGAGGCTGGCGGGGCGGCCCGGGGGTCCGGAGCCGCTGCGCGGGGCGGCCCCCGCAAACTTTGCCCGTTGCGGGGCGCTGGGGGCCGGGGCTGGCGGCGGAGGGGGCTCCGAAACGCGGGCGGCAGCACCCGGCCTTCGCCGCGGGCTCGGCTCCGCTCCGGGCCCCGGCCCCGGCTCGGCCTCCCCACGGCCGCCGCTCCGCCCTGGGCGCAGGTTGCGCGGCGCCCCGCGCAAGGGCCGGGCCGGGCCCCCCGCGGCGCTGCGCCCCCGCGCTAATTGCCGCCGCCTCCTCCGCGCCTCTCCGCGGGAATTTACGCCCTGGAGTAGCGGCCGGCGGCCAGCCCCCGCCCCGGCAGCGGGGCCGCGGTACCCGGGCATCCGCCGCTCGGCTGAAAATACCCGAAAATACAAATTTATCGCTCCTCTGCAAGGCAGGAAACAAGAGTTAGCAGAGATTTGTTTCGGTTAAACCGGGCATAAATTACACCTACTGTAACCGAGCCCGTTAGTAATGAAGGCGCCTTCAAACAATAAAATTGAAATATGCACCTCGGCGGGCTTGCGCGGGGCCCGGCCGTGCCCCCCGAGGCGGCGGGGAGCCGGCGGAGGGCAGGGCCGGGCCGCCGCTCCCCGCGCAACTTTCCGCTGGGAAAGTTTCTGGGGTGGGAGCCGCGCCGGGGGGCGCGGAGCGGGGCGGCCCGGCCGCCGGCCCACGCCGGTCCGCGGCGGAATGGAGGGTAAAGCCAGTAGGGGCTCAAAGTTCTGTGATTTAAAACGTGAAATGGAAAATGGAGAGGGGAAAAAAAAAAAAAAAAAAAAGTGGGATGATGAAGATAATAGTCCCGCGGGGATTGTCCCGAGGCAAAAAAAAAAAAATAAATAAAGTTTAGGAGAATCCTATAACGGCCGTGGAAATGAGGCTATCCATTTTAATCTGCGCGACCCACGTACAGCCCGCGATGATCTGTTATGATGCGGTGCGGGCGAGGGGCGAGGGGGACGGCGTGATTTACCGCGGCGGCGGAGGCCTCCCCGCCCGGGCCGCGGCAGGCGGTGCCGGCGCGGCGGCGGAGCGCCCGGGGCGCGGGGGGCCGCGGAGCGGAGCGGGGCCGGGCCGGGCCGGGGGGACAGCTGGGCTGCGGCCATCTGACCGGCTCCGCCGTGACATCTGGGAGCCCACTGGTGTGTGGCACGCGAATCGCTTGATGTCGCTATTTAAATGCAAATTTGCGGGGGGATCACTGAAGCCTCACCCCGTAAATTCACACAAAAGGGAGACTTGGCGCGCCGCGCCGGAGGAGGAGGAGGAGGAGGAGGGAGGAGGAGGAGGAGGAGGAGGGCTCGGAGCCGGGAGGGCTCGGGCCGCCCCCGGCAGCCGCGCACACCCCCTGCCCGCCCGGCGCCGGGCCGCGGCCGGGGCCCCGCTCCCCCGCCGGCTCCCCGCTGCAAGGTGCCGCGGCGGCGGGCACCCCCCCGGCCCCGCACCCCCCCGGCCCCGCAGCCGCCCCCCGGCCTCCCCGGGAGCGGGCCCGGGTCGGAGGGAGCCGGGCCGGGGCCGCTCTCCCGTCCCGGGCCGGGGAGAAGTCGTCGGGGGGCGGCTGCCGCGCAGGCTGGCGGCCCGGGAGCGGTGCGGGGCGGTGCGGGGCGGTGCGGGGCGGGCAGGGAGCAGCCCGGGAGGGCAGCTCGCAGCCAGCCGCGGAGTGACACACACACACACACACACAAAAAAAAAAGATAAAGTTGGTGAATGATAAAGACCGTATTTTCCACGCTTTGGGTGCAGGACCAGATGATCTAGAAAATGAGCTGAAATAGATTCAGCCTCAGAGCCTGTTGTGAAGAGCAGCTGATTCCCCCATTTCTGGCCAGATGGCTTCTGAACACAGATTTGCATTCATTTTCGCTTAATATCGTCCAAAATAGTGGGGCAGCTGCATTTGTTGTCAAAAAGGTTTAAAACTCCCTTTCTTTCTGGGGCAGGATCGTTACCTTATGTGATGGGCTTATGGAACTTTTTTTTTTTTTTCGCCCTCCTTAGTCAACAGTATCAGATTTAAAAGGATTTGTTTTAAAACCTTCTAATTTGGTAATCAGATTTAAATCGCCTTGGCGCGTGTAATCTGAATTAAAGATACTGTAAATGATTTTAGGCATTGTGCTTTCGTTAGCAGAGGGAAGCGGCAACTTCGGCATTGTCCTGGGCGTTTGGGGAGCACGGTGCCCTCGCAGCCCTGCCGGGGCTTCTCCCCTCGGCTCGCCCGCCGCTCCCTCGCCCTGGCCCGGCCACCAGGAGCCACTTGCAGCGGGCACGGCGCTGTTGGGGAGCCGCGGTCCCCCCGCCGCACCGGTGCCAGCTCCTGCGCCCGGCTCTCCCGTCCCTCCGAGGCGCCGGGCTGGGGAGGGAGACGGGAATTTGCTTTTAATTTCTCACGAAGAGTTTCCATACACTTTGATTTAAGGTTATTAACATTCTATAGACAGTGGCATCTTTAATATGTGGCGATCGCTTCTAAAGACTAATCTCATTACCCTCAAATAGTCATAAAATATGATTTTATTATACTTACGTATTTAATTAGACGGCCAGCAATGTAATGGATTTTGAGATCGGGTAGAGCAACAGCTTTGATAATTCACTTATCTTTGGCAATAGTCATTAACCCCCAACACCAGCAAAATAGATTGCTTTCTAACACATCTTTTTTTTTTTTTTCCCCCCCTCGCCCCTCGGAGAAAGGATCGGGGGGTCTCCTGATGAGACAAATCGGACTTCGATTTTCACCTATTCATTAAAACATTAACGCACGGACCTCGGCAATTCAGGGGAAAAAAAAAAATTAAAAAATTAAAATTGTAATAATAATGCCACACTGGGCGGAAAAAGCTCAGCACTCGAGGCGGATATATAGCTATATGGACAAGGCGGACGTATAGCTATGGATGTGTATGCGTGCGCCTACGAAGACTTCAAATACGGATATTTATGTGCGGGTACCTGTATATATACGGTGGTGGAGGGGTGCTGGGCGCCTCCAGCATCGGGCCACCCTTTGTCCATCCTCCACCCCGAACATCCCCACGACCCTCGGCGGGGGTCACACCTCCCTGCGGCCCACGGGGGGGGTGGGGGACACCAGTGGGCCCAGCGCTTGAAGTGGTTGCGCGAAGCCACTTTTAGGAAGATTTTGGGGACATCGCTGTCGCGATCCTGCCCGGCCCCGGGCCCCCCCCCCCCCCCCCATTCGGGGGGGGGGGGGGGGCCCGGGGCCGGGCAGGATCGCGACGGCAAGCGACTGAACCCCACGCTCCATATATGGCGCTGACCCCGCCCCTCGCTGACGCCATCAGTGACGACACCTCTCCCGCGGTGGCGGGGGCCCGGCTCCCGGGGAAGGGCGCGCTCCTCGGGGAGGGAGGGCCGGGCTCTGCGCGCCTCCGTCCATTCCGTGAGACGCCACGGGCCCGCGCCCCGTTCTCCCGTGTGCCCGGGAACACCTCCGCGGTAATCAGTATTTTTTTTTTTTTTTTTTTTTTTTTTTCCCTCCTTCCCCCCCGTTTATTTGTCTTTTGGAGCAGGAGAAGCCTTGCCAGAAAGTGGTCGATTCAGCAGTGTCCTGAAGCTTTTTTTTTTTTTTCCGAGGCGGTTTTACTAGGATGACACCACGTTGAGCGCGCCTGCAAACAACAACAAAAATATTTATTCTTTTACCCCCCCTCCCCCCCCAAAAAAAAGCAACCTCGCAGTGTCGCCGGCTGCAGTTACACTTTTTCTTTCTTTTTTTTTTCCTTTTTTTTTTTTTTTTTTTTAAACCACCAAACTGGAACGCCATCCAACTCGCTGCACAGAAGTACTCAGTAAATTGTTTATGTCGTGCCAATACAGGACAGATTGAAGAAGGAAGCAAGACTTGAACTGGGCTTTTCTCCTACTGATCACAGGGAGTAAAGTCATCTCTTATATTCCAGTCGCCAAGGAGAGAGAGAGAGAGAGAGAAAATCAAGCAACAACCAACCCACCCCGTATCTGACATTTCCCTCAATTTTAACCCCTTTTGGTTAGGAGCTGGTTTTGCCCAAATTTGTTTTAATGTTTGGGATTCAGGAAAATATACCAAGAGGTGGGACGACCATGAAAGAAGAACCGCTGGGCAGTGGGATGAATCCCGTCCGCTCATGGATGCATACTGCTGGGGTAGTGGATGCTAACACGGCCGCCCAAAGGTACGTCTGCCAAATCCTCTCCCGGCGGTTTTCTCCTCCTGTATTTCTCATCCCGGCCGTAAATCCCCCCCCCCCGCCCGCCCCGTATCAGTTACAGCCTCCCCGCTCCGCGCCGCTCCGCGCTCCCCGCGTCCCCCCGCGGCCGCGGTGCCTGCGCGCCCCTTCCCGCCGCGCCGGCCGCTCTCACCCACGCCTTGTCTTGTTTTCTCCCGCAGCGGCGTGGGGCTGGCTCGGGCACATTTCGAGAAACAGCCGCCTTCCAATCTCAGAAAATCCAATTTTTTCCACTTCGTCTTAGCTCTGTACGACAGGCAGGGGCAGCCAGTGGAGATTGAGAGAACAGCTTTTGTGGACTTTGTGGAGAAAGAGAAAGTAAGTCTGCCTCTTATCTTATTTTTTTTTTAAAGAAAAAACAAAACCCGTTTAGGCGTGATTTACCCGCTGGAAGCCCGTCTCGGAGCAGGGCAGCCCCGCGGGTGCTGCAGGGGCGCCCGCGCCACGTGCGGCTCCCCCCGGCCCCGCGGCCGCTCCGCGCACAGCCCGGCTTTGCGAGCGTCCCGCCGCCTCCCCGGCTCGTTTTAACGCGGGGAAAACGGCTAAACATGACATATTTGCACCGAGATAATGACATCATCAGCGCTCCACGGAGTGGGCTGAATTTCTGCGAACTGTTAATTCCGAGCGGCTTCAGGGACGAGAAAAATGTACGTCAGGAGGAGGGAGATATTTTTCATGCTAAATATAATTATTTATCGTTGCTTGCAGGAGCCAAACAATGAAAAAACTAACAATGGAATTCATTATAAACTTCAGTTATTGTATAGCAATGGTAAGTTGTCGTTACCTCGTTTTTGAACGTCCGTGTGCCGCAGAAAAGTCTTACTTTCTTTTTCAAGGCCTTTCGGAAAAGGATATAAAGATTTTGAGATTAAAATTACACGCGTGTAAACACGGCTCTTTCCTTGGCATATAAGGAAAGCAAAACATAAACGATCAATAAGTCAATGGTACTTCACATGATTAACCGGTCGGTCTTGAAGTGGAAAGTAAAAAAGGGGATCGATAGCTGCTCCAGCACAACAGCACTTTTAAGTGACTTTTTTCACTTTTGCGAATTAAGGGTAATTACCGGGACGGGGCGAGCGGCGGGGGCAGGCGGAGCGGGGCCCGGCCCGGGCGCAGGGGCTCCCCGAAGGCGAGGAGAGCCCGCGGGGGCCCCGCAGCCCCGGCCCCCAGCGCCGCCGGCCTCGCCCGCTGCCCCGGCGGCGGGGCCGTGGGGCCGGCGGCGGCGGGGCCGTGGGGCCGGAGCCCGCCGGGCCGGGGGGGGCTTCTCGGGGCCGGCCCCCAGCCCCAGGGTCGGGGGTGGACGAGAGCTCCCTCGCCAGCTGATTTCTGGCCTTTTTCTTTTTTTTTTTTTTTTTTTAATTTTATCCCGGAGCCTGGCGCGGGTGCCGGTGCCTGCCCGTCGCAGCTAATTGCCTGACCTCATGCTTTCATTATGTAATTTGGGTGGCTCGCTGTTGAAATCCTAATAGGAATTTGTCTCTGCTTTCCCTCCCCAGGAGTTAGGACAGAGCAGGACCTGTACGTCCGTCTAATAGACTCAATGACCAAACAGGTGAGAAAGTTTACGCTTTTCTTAACACGCAAGTTACGGAGTTTGTCTTTCGCCCGGGCAGACCGCACCTACCGCTAATTTACCTGCGCGAGTAGCTCCGACCCCTGGTAGCGGGGGGCTTTTTAAAACGCGCCGGAGGTGCGCTGCTGCTCTCAGGGAAGCGTTGGCATCGTGAAATCGCGTGTGTGGCACTAAGTACGGCGTCATGCGAGCAGATGTTTGACAGAATTAATTTAGCGAGGGAGAGAGGAAAGAACAAAACCCATCGAGTTGCCCGGATTTATTTTTAAATGCACTTTTCCCCCTCGGTAACTTCTTCTGGCGATATTTTTCCTCGGTGAGGAAAGGGCAGCCCTCTTCCTTAGGCACTCCGAAAGCGGCCGGGAGTCGTCCTTTTCTTTTATAATGCGGTGATCTAGGAAGGCGAGACGTTTATTTGGATTTAAAAGTTAAATGTGCTGAGGTGAAAAGTCATCTTGTTCTCCTCTAGTCCATATTCACCTCTCAGCCCCCCATCTCCATAATTCAAACTCCGTGCTCCAGGGGTCACCCAAACCCGTCCATTTCCCTGAGATCAGCTTCTGTTTCTTCCTCAAACCTCTGTCATACCTTGTAAATAACATAATTACAAGCAGTTCCTTATTAAATTATTTAACCTGTCTTGGTCAACTTTGCCGATGATAACTACGTGTTAGCAGCGTTGCACCACAGCAATTAGAGACAGAAAGCCACTTACCAGCTGGGGATTTAATCAACTTTTTTTTTTTTTTTTTTTTCCCGGAGAGAAATTTCACTTTTTTTTTTTTTTTTTTTTTTTTTTTTTTGGTGGGGGGGGTGGGGAAGAAGGTGAGAACGGGGAATAATTTACAGGGTGCTGGAAATCAGATACCGGCGATGGAAATTAAAGCCCCTCCACCAATCTGCCGGTCTGTGCCCCCCGCCGCGCCCTGCCCTCCCGGC
>NC_138826.1:2060000-2067500 GCF_965183815.1 Platalea leucorodia
TGAAATAGCTGTTTGCTTAGTGGAGAATGTGAGGTATCTGACAGAAGGGACATCTCTCTTATTAGTAATCAAATAGGGCTGACCAGTTGTTGCCATCACTCCGGGATTGTGTCAGGCAATTGAGAACAAGTTCACCACTTTATAGAACTCGAAGTACAAAAAATCAATATAATTATATTTGTCTTTAGTGTTTTAGCTATGGAAATCATATAGCACTGGATTGTTGCCTTGCGAGCTGAATTTATTTCTGCTTTATTGGCTGAAAAATATTTGGAAGTGGAGGAATCTTGGCGGCGTGGTAAATGCGAGACAGCGCGTTACAGTTTTTATTCTTGGATTACGGGCGTGTTCGTTGTTCGGAGTTTTCCAGAGATGTGTGACTTCTGCAGATGTAAACGGGGAATTGCATTAAAGTGTGACTACACCAGAACACGATGAAAATGAACCGGGAATGAAAATTAGAATAATATTTTGCTATTATGTGCTCGGTCGGACTTTAATTTAGAGCTATGGTCGGAGTGATCATTTCGTGCCTATTGAATGTACACTGAAAAATGCGCAAGTAGTTTATGTTTATAGTCCGTACGCACGATGAAACGCGGCACACATAACATTTTTCAATGATTAGGGATTATAATGATGTATACATAATAACGTCCTGGAATTGCTGTGCGATAAATTAGACCAGTCCTGTGAAGGGTGGTCCTGGCAAAACTGAAGCAAGCTATACAATACGAGGGCTTTTATACCTTCCCCAAACTATGGGAAGTATGATACAATTTGATATTCCAGAAGCATGAGAAGATATAAAAAATCAGAAAACATTTGGTTAATGGGTTTATCATGTTTATTTGAATAAGGAAGATTGAAACTCCATTTATGCCTAGCATAAATGCTTTAGAGATCTTAATTATTGATGAAAAATCTGCTGTGCTTCTAAATTTAAAGATATGACAATTTTATAGGAATTTTAATCACCTTCTACATTAGGAATTTTCAAGATTCGGTTTTTATGAGGGTGGCATGTATTTTAGCCTTCTAAAGAGAGTTGTCACTGATCACGTCAGAAGGCTAGGAGAATTTGGTTGCACGCTGCGTGCGGCTCAGCAAGGAGGTCGGCGCGACGCTCTTCCTCTCAAGATGTGCTTTTGAAACACTGTCGAATGTAACGTTTGCTACGAGCAAATTGCAGCAAATGTAGAAGGAAAGCACGGGCGTGAAAAAGCTCTGTAAGAGCAGGAGTCCTCTGAACCAACCGACGCGCATTTTCAGTCCCCAATGTGAATGCTTGCTCCATCCCTGTCTTAATAGTTTGTTACCTGAATTTGTTGTCGGTCTTGAATTTCGGGTTTGTGTTTCCTCTTGAGCATCCCAGAACAACATTTCCCCATCAAATTTGTGGGTCAATTTACAGTTTCCCATAAGAAGTGTTACTATTTGCTTAGTTGGCTTCAAAAAAGAATTATATACAATATGCTTCGCCAGATCCTTTTGTCCTTTGGATGCATTTAGCAGCTTTTGACCAGATAAGGCATATTTGTCCTCAGGATACGAACCAATAATTCAATCCTGAATTGAGATCTATGGCCACCCATTTGTTCCAGCCCACACTAGGAGTCCCTGTGATAGTCTGAATTGTTTATTGCACCGGGGGAGAAAAAAAAAAAAGAAAAGAAGAAAAAAAACCCCTTGTGCACCCCAGGACTAATAATTTGTTAGCAATTAAGATATTTTAAACAAATTTCTGTAATTGTACCTTTGCATCCTGCAGCGGGCTTTAAATGTGAAAACAAAACCAGAGGCCTTGGAAGCAGCTTTCCGTGTCGCATGCCTCTGCGACCTTTTAATTCACTGAGAATTTTTATTTACGTCGACTCGATGTTTCTCACGAAGCATGGCTGAGTGGATACACTTTTATTACTGTATACATTTAAGTATCTTCTGGCATATCGGGGCTATTCATACAGCACAGTAACTCACGTATTAAAGAACAAGCCCACCATAAATTGCAGCGCAGTCAGTAAAAAGATGCCACAGAAAAAGTGTCCCTGGGAAATTAGATTGACCCAAAGAAAAGCAAATAAAAGAAAGGAAAAGGCCCATATTTTCTTTGCGGTGTTGCTGAAAAGGATGGGAGTATCATTTTCATAGTGGAATAATGTTTTCTGGGAAAACACAAAAGCAGATGTTCCTCATTAGGAACACCCATTGTCTACATATCACAACTATGAACAGATAAATCTCTCCTATTTCACCCATACATTCCAAGGGCTGTAAATGATTACAGGATGCCGCTGTAACTGCTAAACCAAAACCACACTCTGTGCTAAAATAATTCCTCGGTGCCACCATCGCACGTTTCATTAGAAGGTATGGAAATCCCTGCTAAGATCCGTCCTCTCGACTTTTCCTTTCCTTGTTGGGCTGGGATGTGCCCGAGGGCTGGGGGTCCCAGCGCGGGAGCGGGGCAGGCGCGATGGCGGGGCGGCCGGGGCGGCGGGCTCGCGGCCCCAGCGGAACCGGGGCAGCCGCTCGCTCGCGGAGCCGGGGCAGGTCTGGATGCGCTCGCAGTGCATCACCGATCGCGTGCTCGGCAGCGGGTTTCCAGATGGTACCATCACAGTCCTACTGCTAGTTGGCATCTCCGTGGGTAGTAAATACCCCCCTCCCCAATAAATCTGGCATTATTCTATAGAGTTTAGGAGACTTATCATTCCAAGTGTGTCCTACTTTCCTGTATGGAAGCCAGACATCTGTTTATCCCATTTCTTTCATACGGAGTTTGGAATAGCTTTAGTTTGGGGGAATAAAAAGTTTTGTCATATTTAACAGCTGTTACAAAATTTCAATCCCGTAGGCTCTTAAAATACTTTTCGACTGACCTCAGATTTTGTAGATAATTGACATTGCTGGTAGCCACCCCCTTTAACCTTTCCCTGGCTGTAATTTCAGATTATTTTCCCTAAACGAGTTGACTGTTCACGCTGGGGCTCGTTGGCATTTTGTTGTTGGTTTGTTTTGTTTTGTTTTGATTTTTTTTTTCCGCCGGCTTCCCGGTGCCGAGCTTTAATTCCTTCCTACTCCAAGTTTACACCTTCGGCGGGGCTGCGGAGCGGCGGCTGGAGGGCGAGGGGGGTTTTTTCGTCAGCAGCGTTTCCTTTCACTTCCCGTCACAAAGGTGAGAGCCGCTGACCTTTGCTGGCAGTCCCGGCCGCTGAATTATTCATGTGATTGACTTTTTGTCAGTGCACACAGTTGTGCTCTGGGACATTTTATTCATTTACCTCATTTAAAGCGCCTTTCTGCACCTGTTCAAGTATTAATATCATGTAATTTGGGCCTAATGCCGATTTTGCTGAACACTCATTATATTTTTTATTAGCTATATTTCCAAACGATTATGTATGATTATTACCAAGCCTTACAAACAGCAATGGGTTATTCCCTAGACCTTTACATCTTCTTGTCAGGTTGTTTTCAGAAGCAAGGAGGATAAACATTTGACCAGTCCCAATGTTTTTATTCCTACTCCATATCCAACCAGAGAACTTAAAGCTTTTTCCCTTATGGCTTTGCGAAAGCATGATTAAATCCAACTCTGCAGAAGCTGTACAAATGCCAGCATTTATAAGGTCAACGCTTTTGTTAAAAATGCTATGTAAATGAGGATCTGCAAAAAGGGACATTAAATAAAATTAAATTCATTGTCTTCTTTAATGTCATTTACATTTTGGCTAAGCCCTGGCCTGTCAAGGAGGATTTTTTAAATAATTTTAATTACACATCATTTAGGGATCCAAGGTTTTCTATTCAGTAGCATTTGGATAACCTGCAAAATGGTGACTGTTTATTAACTTCTTAAATGACACCTTGTCATTTCATCTGCATAATGCAATGAAAACAGACCAGTTTGGTGTCATTTTTTAAAAATTCTTATTTTTCTTTAAGATGGGCACCCAACTACTGGAAGAATAGACCGTAAAATAGCTCGGCTGCTCTTTTGCTTTCGTTGTCCTGTTGGTGCGACTAAGTTCGGAGTGTATTAAAAAATTACGACTTTCCTGGGCAACCAGTTCTTCAAAAAATTTCCATCAAAAACCCAACATTGATTTTTTCTTTTTTTTTTTTTTCCTTAAGAACGTGGGATCTTGTAGATTAATGGGTATGGCTGCAAGGGACACGTTTGCAGCGAGGGGTAGCCCGCTGGGCGTTTGAAAGGCACAGGTACGAGCACCTCTCCCCCATTAAAACGCCAACCGCCAGCGCCGGGGAAGGAGAGGGCAGAGCGCAGACCGCACGCTGGTTTTTCAAACATCCATACGCGCAGAAAAGAAAATGGCAAATCAAAGTAAGCCCTGTAATTCAGCAGCGCTGAGATCACCGACACCCCCGAAACAGGACTTTGTGCGGCCCTCTTCTCTCTTTTTCTTTCTTTTCCTCGGGCCACCTAAGTCACAGCGCTGACGCCGACGTCGTTGCCCCTGCATCCCTGCTCTTCATCGGTGCCCAGCCCGCGGCTAATGACATCGTGGCGATACCTGGGCTGCCAGCGGAGGAATGCGCTCGCGTACGGCTTCGAGGCCATTGTTCTCAACTAAATCCCAAATGTGCTAGATGAGCCTCCTGCACCACTTTTCCCCCTGTATAACACTTGATTATTTGTCTGGAGCCCAAAGCATTGCACGGCTATAGGAGGAGGGAATAATAAAATCGCGTGCTTTTGTGAGAAAGGAAAAGAGGGGGAAGGGATTTAAGCAAAGCTGTCAAAAACTATACCACAGGAGGTACCCTGATACAAACCATCCCGGGCTTCTGTTGCAGCCTTATCAGGTGAAAAGCAAAGATACTGCCAGAGCCTGTAATTTTGTTAGGATGCCTTTGATGAATTGGATTAGGTTATGGAAAAATCTTTCAAACTCAGAGTTCTGGTACGCGAGCTTCCAGGAAGTAAATAATTACTCTCAGACAGCAGATAATTAAAAAAAACAACCTGTGAAACACAAAGTGGTAGAAATGGGTTTAATAAGGCTCCTTCTCTAAGGGACAGATATTTCGGGGGGCCGGGGGTCGGAGCAGCCCTCTGCAGCAGTGTTGGGTTACCCGCAGGGCCGGGGGATTGCTTTGCCGGGCTGGAGGAGGTGGAAATTCCAGGCTGGGAGGATGGAAATTGTCACCGGGGATGCCAGGGGCTGATTGACACGCGGGGCGAGGGGAAGGGGACCCGGGAGCTCAACCTGCGCTTGGCAGCCCCGCCGCAGCTCGCGCTCCAGGAAAATGAAACCCATTCACTCGGGTCAAGCTGCCAGCGGACAAGCTCCTCTTGTTTGTTTATCTTAACAGCAAATCTCGCAAAAATGTTTGTGGTCAAAACTGTATATAATACGACGTTATACTGGCATTATTAATACCCTATTAAAATAAAGATGTAACTGCGCTTTCGAAAAAAATCTGAAGCTGGGGAATTTTACAGGCTGAGGGGTACTCTGGATTTTACGAGATGCAGTGATTTGGCTTTTCTGTTAACTGTTTTGGTTCGTTAACATTTCAAGCTGAAGAAAACTCGCTAGTTCCTTGGTATATCAGCTCAGTTGAAACAGAATATGGCTGGCTGAGTTCTAGGTTTTATTTTGTTATTGAACAAACTCTCCTCATTTCCCAAAGATGGAAAAAATCCAGAGTGTAAATAGCATTTGTTAGGTAGAAAGGGAAGGTATTTGTTCTGCAGGGTTGGGAGATTCTGGTATGTCGAGGCTGGAGGCAAATTAAAAAAAAAAAAAAAAAGGAGGAAAAAAAAAATCTGTGATACTTTCAGCAAAAGTTTCACAGCCAGAAAATTATACAGAGCCCATCATCGCATGGCGGCGGTGCCAGAAGCGCAGAGAGTAAACTGCAGCATCTGAGCGCAGCGGTAAGGATAGTGTTGTGTTTTCCCAATAATTCACTAGGAAATGAGTTTAACATGTGTGGAAAGGAAGGGGCTTACATTTGTGTTGTTGTAAGACATGTAGCATAGGCCCAGCTAGCGGAAGGAGTCGGCTCCAGCTTGTCTCTCGTGAAAGACGAAACACGGTTACACATCTGGTGAGAAAGAGCAGTTCATTTGCCCAGACAGCTCGCTCCGCGCTGCCGCTGAAAGGAGCTATTTTGACAGAAACAAAGCCATGGGGGCTGGGGCAAGCGATTAGCGGGATTCTGCTCACTAAAAACTCCTTGGCCTTAATGATAAAGAAATAGTAGGAAAGGAAATAAAGAAACCTGGCCTAATCCTCCCGCAGTGTTTAAGGAGGCTTTTAGAAAGTAGGAATACAAACAAGGACTTCCATGTGAAACTCCCACTGCACTTCGCAAAAGTTTCTAGGAAAAAAAAATCAGGGAATATCGAAACAAAAATTAATCCCAAAGCTGAAGGAGTTACTAAAAAGCAAAAGTCCGGTCTCAGTTTTAGGATAAATTCATTTTACGATGGCATGTGTGCGCTGGGAGAAGTTAATCTGACAGAATGTAAGAATGTGGTGCTCTCATTTAAAAGGTGAATTCGCTACTGAAAATCTTAAACAAACGCTTGGTTTGCTTGCCGGAGCCGTGGCTGCGCAGAACATTCAGTTCAGTTATAAAGCAAACAACAAGACCTATCAAAAACCCCAATCCAAAAAAAAAATCACAATCCTCTAGTTTGAGTGAGGTTATTAATACACAAAGGATAGATGTGAGTGCCCTTTCTTTTGAATAACAACCAATAAAATTGAATTGGTCTTGGTATTGTGTGGATTGTCAGGAATGCTCTTTACCAATCCAAATTTGATTAGGATTTCCTCTTTATGTTTGTGCAGTTCTTCTGCGGTTCACGAGATGCTGGTGGGCAGCAAGCTTCCTTTAGCTAATCCAAACAGGGTTATTAAGCTATATACGTATCTATCGCGGGGAACTGAAAAGCGGACTTAAGCTGTTCTGTTGGCGACAAATAATTGTTGAGGGTAGCTGAGGGTACAAAGACATGTGGGGAGCGATTTCGTAGTTCCCACCCAGCCTTATTTCCCAGAGCGGGGAATGGCTGGGGGTTCGATGGTCACTGGGCTGCACGTGGGTGAGGGCAAGTCAACGGCAGCAATACGCACCAACAAAACTTTGTTTCTTTCCATTGGAGACTGACTTCAGACCTGGGGAGATGTCCTAGCTTGGGTACTGCCTGATGGCTGTGAAAAATGCCATAAATAATTCCAGAGATTTTTCCTCTTTTTTTTTCCCTAATCCCGAATAGCCGCGGTTTTGTTAATGGGAGTTTCCTGCTTCAACACTTCCAGGAATCCACTGGCAATTTCACCTTCTTTGATTTGTAGCTATCCCAAGTTTTTCTCCGGGTTTTGTTCGTACTCACTCCTCCCCTGCATATCCAGGTACTGGAACAGATCCATCTTTTCTTTAGCAGCATTTCTGTAACTATTGGGGTTTACTTCAGTACCTTCCTTTTTAGTGACTGACTGCTGTAATTTTATCTGTGTC
>NC_138826.1:2072500-2092500 GCF_965183815.1 Platalea leucorodia
TGACAGACAGAAAAACAAACGTAACTGTGAAGACAGTAGTCTTTCTACTGTTCTTATTAATGTTTTAAAGCTGAGGATACAGAAACATGGCCATGTAAACAACTGTACTTGACCAGAGCCCAGAAGGAGTTAAGGTATTGGAGATGTCACACATCTAATCATCCTTCTCTCTCATTACCTGCTATTTTGCTTTTGTGTATGCAAGTTTGCTGCTGCCCGGGAAGTGATCTAAGTGTGACTTCCACCGTTCCTGCCTGTGGAGTTCTACAGGATAGTTCAGGGAGCTGTGCTCCTGTGGGTTTCCCTGCTGTCCTTCCTATGCAGATCAGCTCCCTGGCATGCCGAACTGGGCTGGAAAGTAAAATTAATTACCTCGCGTACGATCTTTGAACTATTAGAGAGCCTCTTGTAGCTTTTCAACCATGATACCTTATGTGATCTAGGGACAACCTACTGCTCCTGCATCGCTGCAAAATTTCATGTTCTCCTCAATCACTTCTAAGTATTCATTACAGAATCATAGAGTGATTTGGGATGGAAGGGACCTTTAAAGGCCATCTAATCCATCCCCCTGCCATGGGCAGGGACATCTGCAACCAGATCAGGTTGCTCAGAGCCCTGTCCAACCTGACCTTGAATGTTTCCAGGGATGGGGCATCTCCCACCTCTCTGGGCAACCTGGGCCAGTGTTCCACCACCCACATCATAAAACATGCCTTCCTTATGTCTTGTCTGAATCTACCTTCTTTTAGTTTAAAACTATTACCATTGTCCCATCACAACAGGCCGTACTAAAAAGTCTGTCCTCAACTTCATTGGGCTGAAGTGTCCATTACTGGCTTTCCTGGAGGGGGAGAGAGGGTTTTGGTTGCTGTGGTGGCCAGCTCACCTTTCCCGTACCACGTGCTGGGCTCATCAGACGTGGCTGGGGGTACGGGGAGGTCTTCAGCCTGACGGGACGTAAAGTGTCTCCTGGGAGAAGGGAATGTGCCTGTGCCTGTGCCGTGGGTGTGGGAGGAGACCCTAGTGGGGGCACAGGGCTGGGGGCAGGGCAGTGGGCAGTGCTGGGGTGGCCTGCCCTCAGAAGCTGGCCCGGTTGACTGTCCCCAAATGATGAGGAGGAGGGGTTTATGGACACCCACGGTGTGGGGTCCTACGCGCACGTGTGTACGATTAGTCCTGTGTCTGGTTATCACGTGCACCTTCACAAACGGACCACTAGCCGAACAATAATGCAATTTTATTTTACATTAACGTAACCCTTGGAGGCATCGCTTGGTGTCTCCTCTGGTGGTAGTTGCTGAATACTGTTGGTCAAACTAGAATCCTAGAATCATTTAGGTTGGAAAAGACCCTTAAGATCATCGAGTCCAACCATAAAAAAAAGCTAGCCTGGGCCATGGCCAAACGTCTGCTCTGAGAGGAGCTGTGTGTTGAGGAGGGCGTGGGGAGGCAACCAACAGACCCCAGGAGACCTGCATGTCCCACCGGCCCTCCCCTTGCCCTCCTGCACCGCCGAGCTGCCAGTGGCCCGTCAGCCCCCCGAGAGATGCCGTCCCGGCGGCGAACGTTGGATTTCCTCCATGCCAAACAGCCTGCGTAACCCCAAAGTGCTTTGCAGTGGCTCTGATGAAGGCGTGCGAGTCTAGCGTTGCTGTGGCTCTCCGTACTGGATTAGGCCCAAAGTCAGTAAAACTAAAATTACAAACATAAAATAACTACTTACTGGCACAGCATGCATGTTTTCACACATTCCCTCCTATTCCGCAAGCTTTTCTAAAGACAGTAATGTAACAGAATATGCTTGAACATATGGTAGAATTAACAATTGATCCGGCTTCTGAAGGTAATATAAAATTTTATTCTGTGTGCTAGCATGTCTATGTGGGTCATTCAATGTACGCGTGTTTATTGAAAGGAAGTGAAGCCATTTGGGTTTTTTTCAATATAATTTACACTAAGTAACATCTATGCCCAACTAGCATTAAAATATCCCCTTTTATGTATCATTTAAACTTCAGAATAATTTTGACTTACGAAATGGGAAACGGTGATCGCCTCCTTGTTGTCTTTCTGCCACAGCTCTTTGCACGCTGAGCCACGATGCACCATTGGTTCAACCTTGCATTTTTCATTGCCTTTTTCTGTGATTTCAGGAGAGCTTCTAGTCAGCAAAAATAACTCTACCCTAATTTGCCCTGTGGTGGTAAACTAGCCTACTGATTACCTATGATTCCTGCAGTATAATTTTCAGATTACTTGGCTCTCCTGGGTTCTGATTGTGGAAAGATGCTTCTGTTTTGGCATGACATCATTTGAGCTCCCAAATAATTACAGCCTTAATTAACTGCGGGTATAAATTCTACGCATACCCGCGTATTCCTCCAGATGACAGCATGATGTACACATGTACACAAAAATGTAGACAACCCAGTTTGTATTTACGAAAGACAAAGTAGGCGATACAAAAATAGATGACTAAATGTAGCAGCAAGTCATGTTGTCTGTTAATTGCTGCGGTAATAGCAGCCTTGGAGAAGCACTGCTTTTTAGTAAGGGGCTGAAACTTTTTTCCTGGCAAAAACTATCACTTCCAGAACAAAATGTTTTTTTAAAAAAATATACATATTACTGGAATAAATTCTACTAGGAAGTAGTTAGCAAAGTAGATGTGTTTGTCCAAAATAGAAGTGCTATTTAATAAACAAAAAGAGCAGCTGGGCTGACATTTGCTGCGTAACAGCAAACAGTGTCACTTTTAACTCATGTTAAGTACTCTAGCAGAGTTTTTCCTGGCTTCGTGTATTTCTACTGGCTGAGTAAGAAGGGTTTTCATCCTAAACTGTGTTTTCATTGCTTTTGCCATTCAACTTCTTTCAGATTAAAAAATACCACATTTAAAAATAATACACTGGATTGATTTAAATATAATTGCTGTAGACCTTAAAGAAATACACAAGTTGGCAACTATTCCACAAGTCCTTTGTTGTTTCAGAGTTTAGCAGTTAAGAACAACACAAATACATTTTGTTTGTGGTGGGTCACAGGTTCAAAGAGACTTTGAAAAAATAGACTGGGGATAATTGGGTTATCAGATGCAGACACTGCAGGGAATTGAGCATTATCTCTCCTTCGCGTTAGGACCAGTGGGTCACTTCCTTAACTCCCCAGCTCCTGCTCTGTCAGCCTGACAGAAGCCAGATGACTGAAACGGGCTTTTACTGGGTACCACCCCAAAGTTCTCCCTTTCTCCATCCTTCAACAGGTTGGTTTTATGAGCCATGGCCATACTAAATAACATCTCGCCTTGCTTTCTCCCCCATTGATTCAACAGTCTTTAATTGCTTGGAACACAAGCCAGATCCTTGGATTCAAGTGAGTCTTCCCTCACCTTCAACTGCTGTTACTCATTTCTATTAGACAACATCTAACTAAGATATTGACTTGCACTTTGACATTGGCACTGCTACTGTGTTTGATTGCACTGTCAATCTAAAAAAATCTTTCAAACTAGCAGTAAAACATGTAATTGTTTGACTTCATTCTGCATAAGCTTTTCTGTCCAACACTTGCTGTCATTGCATAGCTGTGAGAGGATGCTGCAGAGGCAGGGGAAAGCGTACTAATTCATTGGTCACAACATTAATTCACTATTTTTGAATATTTTACGGGTGTTTAGCATAAGCAGATAAGATATATCTATCTACGAGTATTCTCAAGTAATGGTGGCAGGACATGATATTGTTTTACACAAGAAGCTGGATGTATTTCTAAGCTGGTCATTTGCTTTCTACTGCATGGCTGCATGACTTGAGTTCTTCGGTAAAATGTGAGAGCATTCACCATTTGTGTCTTTTGAAGAAAAGAGCTCTAACATTAGCATGCCTATTTTCTACATGATATATTATTCATAGGACGCAGTAGTATTGTGGGCAGGTATTGCTCCTTGAGAGGCAGTTCAAGCTGTGTAAGAAGAGTTGGCGGTCCCAGGGCATCTGCTAGCATTAAGTGTCCCCATGCCCACACACTTCACTGACATCATGATGCCACCCCTCTGGGGAAGCTGAAGGAAGGGCACCTTTGCGTTGCCTGTACTATGCTTGTTTGTGTGGGCAGGCAGTGTACATCTTTGGGATGTATTGCTTTAAAAGATTACTACCCGTGTACGAAAACGGTGTTACTAAGCAGTAATGTTGTGTAACTAACATGAAGTGGGATGCAGGGTTCCCATCTTCCAACAGCTCGGTTCCTTTTGTTTCAGACCTCCCACGGAAAGAAACTGGAAGTCTCATGAAATTGTGCCAGTCTTTGTGTGGCGATGTGTATTAAGGATTAAAATTAGATGGCCAACATGTTGTTCTTTAGTCAACACTGTTAAAGTTTGAATTCAGAAATCAAGAGGTAAAAATGCACTGATGCACTGAATTTATCTGTCCTCATCTTGAAGTGCATTCAAAGTATTACCAGGTAGATACTCAAAGCTGAAAATCCACGTTTCAGAGAAGTTTTACTTTTTAAATGAAAGCATAGGGAAATCCTGGTGTTTGAATCTTTTACTGTTTCTTTGATGCAATACTTTGAATACTTCCTTCATTTTGATGATTGGAATTGTTTTTAAACAGAGGAAAATAGCACTTCAAATCAATTAATCTTAAGTATTTCAGCTTAATACTGAGAATTTGTCATCCACTTACTTCCTCTCCATACTGAATGTTTAATGCAAGCTTGCTTGCTTATGCCTACTCCGTAAATTAGCATTATCCACCCTATATCTGCTTGTTTCTGAAGAATTATTATACAAAGCCTCATTTTAAGGAGGTCAGACCCCTGCATGATGATTTGTTGTTCATGAATCTACTTTGTGCCAATTTGTGTGTGCATGTGCAATCAGAAGTGACTTGGAGTGAGTGAGATAATAATCATCTGCTGCTGATATGAAGACTTCCTCTATTCGACTACCATGAATCAGGCTGATTCCAAGTGAATGAGATTTTAATCACCTGTCACTGCCGCCAGCACTTTCTCTATATTTATGATAATTTTTTTTGTCTTTTTATTGAAATCAGTGTTGACTGAATCAAGTAATCCTGATTAGCAATCTCACTGTATCCAGTCAAGAGTGAAATGCATCAGAGCATTATTGGTACACTGAACATACTGAAATTGAAAAAAAAAGGACTAGGCTAAGTGTGTTGGGGTGTTGCCTTGGCTATAGGTGAGAGCTGGAGTGTGCGAGCTCTTTTTAATTGCTCCCCAAACTGGAGGGGTTGTGCCTTATCGGTGGCTAAGGTGGAGCGGTGGCTGCGGTGGCTCACGGCTTTGTAAGTTATACTGTGGGTCAGTTCTGCTTTTCGTTACACCTATTGAATCTCAGGCGGAGGGAGGGAGTGAAGTCATCAGGGTGGCATGCATGGAAATCAGGGCAATGTAGGGCAGCCTTCCTAGAAGGAGGGATTTTCTTTAAGTTTTGTAAAAAAAAATATATATATACATATATTTAAACAGGGGAACAATATAACATTAATAAACTGTGATTTGGACCACTGCTTTTGCCAAGTGAGGCACAATTATTTATTTTTATATAAGTTCATATTTTTTATTTACAGGGATTTTGTTACCATGTGTTGTAGGAAATTTCAGATCTTTAATGCTCTGGAAGTAAACCCCAAATGTGACGATAAGTGCCTTAAAAGCACTTTCCATTTTAAAATGAGTTAGACCAACCAGTCCTTAAGTGGCACTGCCAGATCTGCAGCAGCTTCTGTGCCAGCGTGTGCTTCTGCGTCCCCCTCCCGGCAGGACGAGCAGGAGCGACCCCGATGGCGTTCAGTAGAGAAGACAACAGGGTGGATGTTGAAAAAAGGGCTGTGGAACTCCTGTGTGGTGTTTTCTGAAAGAAGTGATGGAAGCAGGGAAATATTCTGATTACTATTCTTCTCAGCCTACGTATACTGCAATTAGAAATCTCAGTATTCAATCCAGTCCTCAAATCATATTTTGCTACATTACACAGTTATATGTATCATAAGAAATTACATTGCTAATAGTATGATAACTGCAGTAGTGCTGGAGGGGGAAAAAGTGATCTTACTAATGTCTACCCAGGCCTGTTCCTCTTAGTCCTGTTCCTTCAATGGTTCTGGAGCCAAGGGTTATCTCTATTTATTTATTCCTTACATGTATTTTCTTGTGCTTCTTACTGTTTTTTCCATTCATTTTGTTCAACTGTATTCCCTCTTTTCTTCCCCTCCTTTCTTAAAAATTTGAATGCACTTTTAAAAAAGCTCTTATAAAGAGCCTGCCAACTCCAGGAGCCTCTGCTCCACATATGGCCCTGTCTGACCTTGTCTTCGTCCACATTCCCTCATTCTCCATTTCTTCTTCTGCCCAACATACCTGTGCTTCAGTATTTTGCCATCCATTCTCTTCCGTAACTCTTGCTTTTGTTATCTTTGTTCCACTCTTAACATTTTAGCAGCCTTTTGACTTTCTGCCACCATGGTCATCCAACTTTTCAGTTCTGTCCTGGTTGGTCGTAGGCTTCTTTTAGCAATTTTTTCCTTCCTTAGTGTTTGGCATTTTGTCTTCTGTTCTGTGCTGACTCCTCCCCTTTGGTTTCCTTCCTGTTCATAAAGCTCCGTTTGGGTTTGGTCCTGTTTCCTCCTCTTTGTATGTGGTCTCCTTCACCCAAAGAGCTGCAACTATCAGCTTGTAAAGTGATTTACAGTGATTCATCTCCTGACTTGCTTTTCTCTGCAGACCTATAGCTCAGTCTCTCTTTTGAATCTCTCTTTCAGAAGGTTTGCACTAAACTTCAACAAAATGTGAGCGAAAGCTAACATCAGCTTCAAAAGTTTCGGACGATATCGCTGATGCCGTAACTGGTCTCTGTCACTTGTGTCACCACGGCAGAGCTGTCTTTGAATACATCACTTTCAAGCCACAGACAAATTCTTCTCCCATAATACCATCTTTTTTTTTTTTTTTTCCTTTCATTAAAGGAAAGAATTCTTATCCTGGGACTCAGGCTTTCAACAATCCCCCTGCTTTATCCTTCTCACCATTTTCCTCCTCTTCTGCCTCAAAAGGCAGTGGGAACCTCCCCTCCCCTCTTGCTCTGACCATACAAGCCATCACAGGCTCTGCCTTACCCCTTGTGTGAAATACAAATGGTGTGCCTTGCATTCACGGCCTTTGCAATTTAATCATCGTATTTATCCTTACAAAGTGTTTGCCTTACCTTTTTCTTTGGTGTGTCAGCTCTACCAGTGATATCAGTGGTCATCATCAGCCAGTGCACATTTTAAGGGCAGACTCTTGCATTCTTCCCCATGTACAAGATATGAAAATCCCTTTTCCTGGTTGTAAACTCTAAAAACATTAATTAGTTCTCTCTCGGTTGTCTCTCCTTATTCGTATCACTATGTTTATAGCACGATGCAGATCAATGCCAAAAGGAGAATAAGCCAAGAAAGAATACTGGCTTCCTCATTATTCCTGTGGTGTGCAAAAGAATAATTTGATCTGGGTACATGTTCTAGAGTATGTGCTTCTGTCTCTGGCATCTGGAAAAACAGCAGATGGGAGGAGTGTTGCTACCTGGACCCACAGGGAGGGGAGGTCTTGCAGAGCTGCTTCAGAGGGAGGGGGGAACCGGAGCTCTGCTGTGCTTTCTGCTTGCTCTCTTCTGTCCGTCCTGCTCCTTCTCCTCTCCCACCTCCGTGAACTGCTCCGGTTGCTCATTGACTCTCCATCTTAGTTATATTTTTGGACATTTTATGTCAGGGTCTGTCTTCATTGGGAGATTTTTTCCGAACTCAAACTGTGAAACCCTTATCCTTACTGAGCCTTCTGGTTTTATCCTAAATACATGGCGGTTGTTGAACAAAGGTGTCGTCCCGTAGTCCTGAAAATGGATCCCAGCATCCATATCGACCTCAGCCCTTCTCTGTCTTCCACTGTCACCCCTGGTGCGCACCAGCCCCCTGCCCCTCGCTCAGCCGCAGCCCCATCCCACAGCCCGGCGGCTGGAAGTGGTGCGGAAAGGCCGTCTTGTGTGGAAGAGGGAGATGGAAGAGCCGGCAGCTGCTCCGGTGAGAGCAGGCGGGCGCTGGCCCCCGGTGGCCTCGCCGCGGGGTCCCTTCCCAGCCGCTCCTGCTTGCACGTTTTTCTGGGGTTTTGGGCAGCCCGGTTTTAGGTGTCTTAAGCAGCACATCTCCCTTCTGCAACTGCTTCACAGCCCAGGCAGCTCACTGTCAAAGCATTTTCCTGCATCTTTCTCTACTTTTTTCCTTTCTTCTTTTCTCCTTTCATCCTTCTGTTGTAACACCTCCTTACCTCACCGTGTAGCCACTGCTTCTCTAGTTTCTTTCAGATATTTTTTACAGACACCTTCTCGTTTGTCACTGAGCCAAGCAAACACCTGTTTAGCCGTTTTAATCCTTCATCAAGAATCAGTTTCTTCACCTTGCGCTAATTTTCCTACTGTCGCCACACTTCTTCATTACTTCCAAAATAGCTATTGGCTGCATATTCAGTTTACTAAATAATGCATATGGCATGCATATCCATACTAGCCGCTCTGTATACGTTACCTTTAAATAGCTGCTTATACATCTCTCTTCTACTATCTGTACAATTTTTCTCCTGCAAAAAGTAGAACTTCCTCATTTTTAAGGGTGCATTTGACCTTCTCTTAGAGAATTTCAGGCATTAATGAGCACCGATACAGCCTACCTCCCACCCAAAATACAAGTTTTGGCAGATAAAACATAAATAGAAATTAAAAAACAAATTGCTTGATGCACCCCAGACTATAGTTGCAGCAGAGTTTCTTGTTTGCTTTATGGATTTGTGCTGGTGGTGGTGTGCTGGGGACTGGCCACTGAAGGCTGTAACTGGGGCAGATCCCCAGTGTAGAATCAGTTCTAGCTATTTCTGAATTGTCATTAATCTTATTCTTTTCCTCATTTACTAATGGGCCTAGTTTCTCTCTTGTCTTTTTCTTTTTAGCACATAAACAATGACATTAAAAGAACATTCTTAAGGTTGCAAAGACAAGCATTCAAAAGTAAAGCAAACAAACACAAATGCTATAATAAAGGTAACCCCTGCAAGCTTTGGCTGGACTCCCTGTGCATATGCATGAGGATATTGGGTTTAGTTCCATAATCAGAAACAGGATTTCCCCCCCACATCATCCCTACCTCATTCAGTACTACTCAGTAATTTTTCCTTCATTGTTCAGTGTGTGGTCCTCTTATGCCTTAGTTATTGAGTGCTCTTCAAGGCTCGCCTGAAAAAAACCCCACCAAAATTTCTCCCTGAGCCGTCTTGCAGAGCTCATCACTGTTGTGTAGGTCTGCAACAGAAATTCACTTCTACACCGTCCTTGTCACACGAGCATCCCTGCTTTAGAAACGGGAAATTGAAGCACGGAGAAATTAATAATGAAGTAGCAAAATGTATCTGTAAGTGCTGCACAGGAGAAGTCCAGGATGTGATTTTTCACAGCCTGTGTAGCATGTATGTACCTTTATGTACATATGTACATGCATTATGTACAGAAACGTGCATTTTATATGCCCAATACACAGCTATCATTGACTCCAGTTGTAGCAATATGCACAAATCGTAGTCTGGGGTTGCAAGTCAGGCACCAAAAAATGAGTCATGCAGAATTAATCATTACCTATAAAAATGTTGGTGTAAGTAGACCTGGCTAGAATTATCAGCTGAAGGAGGGTGAAAATTATATATCAGCAGAGGGTAGGTAATTCCTGTAGCCATCTTTCTTTCAAGCTCCTGACTTATCCTTTTCCCAATTTTTAACATTATCGGTAAGGTATGAGGGGGTTGATTAAAAGAATCTTTAATTAATCATTCATTTCAACTATATGAGGAATAGTCTTGTAAAGAAAGTAGGTGTAAAAAAAAAGTGTGTAAAATAAGGCCCTTCATGCAACTTTCTACATTCTTAAGAAAAACCTAGATATGATTTTCCTATGCCCATGGAATATCCACAGCTTTGAAACATTTAAATCCACTGCAGAGACTTTATCAAACTTATCCGTGGACTGCTACTACAGAAAATGATCCCTACAATTTACCAGGTATTTATTTGTTCACAGCAGAGAAGCGATAAGGCTGGGGAACCTTGCAGCCTATCTAAAGCGCGGAGTGGGATGGCCTAGTGGGAACACATTCCTCTGCTCTTGCTCCCAGGGAAACTCTCAGCTAATTAATTAGTTTCTCCCTAGTTGAGGGCCTGTTGAAGAGAAACTGCTCTGACACCTTGTTGTTTAGTCTGAGTACTCAGGAAGAATAGGAAGGACTACACAACAGGTAGATGTCCTTTAAGGAAGGATCAACATTGGAAAAGAATTCTTTTCCCAAAGTCGGAAAGGAAGATGGAGAGAAATTGAGCCTGGGCTTGGGATAATGGACGAAAAATAGCAGAAGGAAAGCAGCTGAGAAGAGGCAAAGGGCAGAGGCAGCAAAGTTATATCGAGCGAGAGGACCAACAGCTGCGTGCAGATACAAATGGAAGGGGAACAAGAAATGATGAATAGGAGTTGTTCCCATCAAAAAGGTCCTGGGGTATCTGTTCTCCCATTCTGCTAAGTACCCTACTCCAAACAGAAGGTGACACCAATGTCACATATTGCCAGCAGACAGATAGGAAAATCAAAAAAGGGCTACGGAGGGTCTCGAATACTAGGAGGTAACCAGGAAACCATGAATTCTAAAAAAGACAGAGGAAAAAATAAATGCAAGGAAGTTGCTGAAGTTATTAAAAGATAAGATTTATAGGCAAGTTCATTTCAGTTGGTTGGCTATCCAATCAACTACTGTTGCTAATTGGATTAGTTGCCAAAATAAGCTAAGAATAGAACCTTCTCTCTTCTTATTGTTAATGCTTTCCAGGGAAAAAGTCCTTGCGGACTAAAATTAAATCTTTATTTCTAGCAACATAAAATTATCCTCTATAAAAATGAAGCACCTTAACACTTAGCTGTACCTCTTCTTCTGCAGATCTTACAGTGGTTAAAAGTCTTCTGCAGTTACAGTGTGCTGCGAGATGGAACATTCTTGTTCTTCTCCAAATCAAGCGGTTTGTGGCAGATGCCTACTATTGTTCCTCTTTACTTTGTCATTCTTTCTTGTCCTTTCTCGAAGAATTTCATTGCTACATTTTCCACAGTTGACGTACAGCTTTCTGGCAATATAAATACTTCTGACATAATGGAACAACCCTCGAGAAAGCCTTAGGTAATTTCAGAGTGCCCCTTAATATGGAGAACCCTGAGCATCCTCCCATCAAGTTTTTTTCCTAAAGCCAGTACAACTGTTTCCAAAACAGCCCTCTGAGAAGGAAATCAGTACCTCTTTCATTGCTTTTATAAAAGTGCATCTAAATAATAACCTGCAAATAAGTTATGTGTATAATACAGGCTCTGTGTTGTATTCTTCTGCCCTGCAAAAACAACAGATCCACTGAAATGATCAATATCATGATTTCTGTTATTTACTTTGTAGTATTATTTTATTCTTTGTATTAATACATCATCGCAAAACAAAATAAGTATGTAGCCTACTCTTTCTTGTAGCCTACTCTTTCTTGTAGCCTGCATGGTACAAGCTTTTATATAAGATATCCAGCGCAGCCCTTAGTTTCCAACTTAAGTAAGCAGGTTGTTTCTTGGGAAGAGCTGTTCTTCAGCTATCACTAGCTCACATACCTAAAGGCATGATTAATTCATTTAGGCTCTATCTTTAGGTTTTAGCTTTAGATTTTTATTTCAACAATGAAAAATCCTATAACTTAGAACTGGAGATGTTCTGGAGTCCTTTATAAAACTTCATCGCAGGTGAAGGACAGAGGATGAGACGAAAACACTTGATGAAGTTGTACGTGATTCTCTCCAAAGGATAGAAAACGTCTTTGGCTAATGCTGTCGAGAAGGAACGTGCAGAGTGACAGGCCTTGACTGCAGAGAGGGAAGCCTTGCATCCAGCTTGGGCGCCTGGCTGCTCACGCCCAGCTGCCCCATGGCTGCGGTCACGGTAGGCATGGCGGGACCTGCCTTCTGCCCGGTGCCCAGCGCAGGCGCTGGGCTCAGGACCTATCATCCCTGCTGCACGCCATGGTGGTTGTGTTCACCAGAGAAGCTAAATTTGCTGCAGCTTGAATTAAAAAAAGTCTTTCAGCAAATTATTTCAAATGAGCTGAAGTCGATTCTCTCTTTTTTACTCTCCATACTTTAATTAAACTCCCTGGATAGGTTCAAACTCGTGAAAGCGAGACGCACATTGGAGTATCTCGCAGAACAACAGCCTGTTACTATCTGTGGAGGTGGTGGCTTGAAAACTGTGATAGTTTGTAGTAATGTGTAATATACTCACTTCACAGCCTTGAGTAAAGGACGGAATTAGCCTATTTGTTTTGTCCACTGTGGTGTAAACCCCTCTTCCACTAACAATGATTTCTGCTTTTGTTAGTGGATGGTGGTTAATGCTCAGCTCTATGCAAAAAAAAAAAGAAAAAGTGTAGAGTTGATACATATATTTCATACATTTTCCATCCATTTATGTCAAAGGAAACCACATTTTTCTAGTGGGGAACTTACTTCAAAGGGTAAACAAGTTAGAAAAAAGCACCTTTCCAAAGAAGCCTCCTTTAAAATTATGCCAAGACTTAATTCTAATTAATAAAGAAATCATATTTGAATGATTAGTTTGCACCTCTTTTTAAGTCTGGTGTGAAAAAAACATCAAAATGCTACCTATGCAGAGAGGAGCGTAGCAACGCCTGCCTGAGTGTGCCGCCGTCCTGAATCAGTAGCGCTGAGAAGCAGCAACTATCCCATCCATCTCAATGGAAAGGGAGCTTTGGAAAGCTAAAGTTGCAAATTACATCTCATGCCTGTCATCAAACCATTATCAGCTTCTTCACTGCTGAGTCTACAGATATCGAGAGACATTTATCCGTCCCAGAAATCCTGCCTCAGATTAGGTGCCAACGTTTCCACCTGTTACTTACTCATCTGTTGAATTTACTCATCTGTTAAACTGGGTCTTATGAATACATTTGAGTATTTTTAATTTGAAATTCTCAGCATTGCAGAACGTGAACATTTATGGACAATGTAAAATTTCATATCAAACTAATCAAGAGGGAAAAATACCATAAAGATAATTTATTTATTTTTACTCATTTGAATAAAAGTATTTGAATTCCTTTAACATGCTTGAAGTTGTCCCAGAGTCTCAGAGGCCTGTTACACCAGAGAGGGCAAAATACTGAGAGTCTTGACTGTACCTAATAGACAAAGATTGCTCTTCAAGCCCAAACTGAAACGTCAGTGAGGAAGGCGGTTGGTTGGTTACAGGTGCAGACGGAAAAAACTCATCCTGTATTAGTTATCCAGCATGGATCTCGTCAGATAAAATATACAGCTAGCCATTTGCTATATGTCTGGATATTAAACTGTTGCCTAATGTGGGAGCAACCATCAAATACTCGCCTGGTTGTATCTACCATTGGGCCGGGACGTGTGGGTACCTGCTGGTGGGGTTTGATAAAGGAGACCGCTCTGCAAATGCTCGTAGATGACCCAAAAGACTACAAAACCCAGCTGAGACACATTTGCAGCTAAATATGATCCAGCTGTGTGGAACAGTGCTTATTATCAGAAAAGTTTGGGGAGATACCCAGAATGTCATGCAGTTCTACTAATATTAGCTTTAGCAACTCACAATTATAATGACTAATTGGAGCCATCACTCATTGCTATTGAGTTCCCAGGTGAAAACTATGGACCAGAACCTCCATTAGCATAAATTAGCATTGGAAAGTCAATTAAGTTACACTGATTTTACACGAGTTTTACTGTCTTTCATAAGGCTGGGAGAAAAAAGACCCACTTCTGACTTCAATTATCTGTATTTTTTTCCCCCTCTAAAGCAAATTTTTGTTACATTTCTTAACAGGTCTCCATAAACATACACTTCTTCAACTAGAATATAGCACTGATGTTGTTCTGCTAAGCAGAGCAGGCTTGCTTATCTGTTTTCTTGAACACAACTTGTGCCTTCCAAGGTGATTTCAGTGAGCTGGGTTGGTGCTGCTCTCCTCACGTAGGATTCAGAGTGGATAAAAGAGAGTTTTCTCTGAAACATCTCTTCTGGGGAACTTGGTCCCATTCCCACCATGAGTGGAGAAGCGTTTTTTTCTGTCTTGTGTGTGTGTATGCAATGGGGAGAAAAGGGGAGATATGAAAAAAACACGGGTAAATACATGTGATGTGAATACTTGCACTGATTTAAGGAAAAAAGAACATGATCATTTGTGTTATATTTATAAATTAGTGTGTGAGTACCTAAATACATAGTTTTAAAGCAACGGTATTTTTCAGTAACATAAATCTTAATGGAAATCTGGCAGAAAGGTATAGAAAAAAATCTGCAGGTTGATAGATAGTATAAACTTCAAGCAGGTGACTCAAAATGTTTTATCCTTACTTGAAGTTATCAGAAACATTCAAGAGAGTGTTCCTGAAGAGAGGCATGTGCAAAACACCAGTAGTTTCTCAGCCCTCTCATTCAACAGAACTATATAACAGAATAAGAGCAGATGAACTATATGACAGTGAAAATAAAAATTAATGGAAGCTTAACAAATCCAATAGCTTTGAGAATTTTTGAACCATGCAGTGCATAGGTATGGGTTTGTGTTCTCTTTTTAAGTTAAAAAAAAAAAAAAAAAAATCGCAGTGGTAGAGTACTCAGGGTTTGGGCTTTTTTTTTTTTTTTAAAGATTATCTTGCATCTGCAGAGATAGATCAGTGTGAGGCTGGCCCAGTGCCACTTTAGGGACTGCACAAGAGAAGAAGCCCGAGCCCTGCTGAATAGAGCGCAAGGTGTCTGACGTAATGAGAAATTCCCCATAGCGTCATTTTTCATTCGCAGCGGCACCAGCATACCTGCCCTGGTCCACCAGGAAACACTCATGCCGATTTTCAGGCAGAAGACATGAGCTGAATTTTTTTTTTTTTCACATCTGAAACATGGTTTTATAGTTCAGCTATTCCTGCAAATATTTCCGTTGTAACGGCAGGGTTTCAGAGGAGGGGGTGACAGGATCCGTCGCGGCTGGGACCAGGGCTGCCATTTGGTCGCACTCTTTATTCTTCGTGGCGTTCCTGCGGGAGGTGCTGCCCTGGGCCTCACCTGCGGCGGTGTCTGGAGGAACCCTCCTGCGCGGCCCAGGGTAGCCGCTCTGGGCTGAGCTGCTTCCTCAAAACCAAACTCCTCTCCTTCATCTTTACCCTTGGTTCAGCCTTCCTACCTGCCACCGGTGCCGGTAACCATGGCATCTGCCCTGACCTGCATCTTTCTTGCCCGTGTGCATCTTCAGCATCCCAGCAGCTCTCTGCCGCCCTGTGCCCGACACAAGCGGTCCTTGCCGGTCCTGGAACCGGCTCTCCCTCCACGCCTCCCTCTTTCCGACCCACGTATTACCGTCCCTGTCCCTGTCCCTGAGGTCGGCTCACGTTACAGCAACCCGGGGCCAAACACGAACGCTGCGATGCGGCCATCCGCGGTTACACACACAGATTTGGGTCCACATTACTCTGTTCAGTAATTCTATCTGCTGTCCTGCTTCATTTAAGCGTCCCTCAAAACTGCCTTTGCTTTCAGTAGGAAATTTTTTGGACAGATTTCTTACCTCCATCAGTGTGAACTAGGTAACAGATGACTACAATAAAATATTCTGGATTAAAATGTTTTTGTAGGCCTGACCTCTTGACTGCCTCTGTGTCGTTGTCCCTTCAGTTAATGCTCCTTCTTCTGTGGAGCGTCCATGTCCTGTAGGTTCCCCCACTCAACAGACTGGGCTGATATCCAGTATCATGTGGGAGAAATCTGTCTAATCAGATCTTCATACTTGTGCCCTCTTGTTTTGTTTCAACTTAGATGCTATTTTAATTATTGCTGCGAAGAGTTTTGGAGGTACAGTGTGTATGAGAGGGGGGTCTGTAAATACGGTGGTGTTGCGTAGCTCCTCATAACCGAGGAACTGGTATATATTGCCCTGTTGAAAACGATGTCCCGAACCACAGCCTGCAGTAAGGTAGATGTCTTTGCTCAGACAAATTTTCCAATACCCTTCAGCCAGAATTATTTTATGATGGAAGAAGACTTTTGTGGGTAAAGCCATCAAGAACAGACTCATAACTGTTCTTCTTCTGGCTGCGAGAGGACGAACCGAGACCTGTTAACGGCTTTGGCATGCAAAACCCTCCGGACAAAGAGTTAAAGGAAACGCGAGGACAGCCCTGGGACTGCTTGGCAGCTCTGATAAGTAATTTATCAAGCGGTTATTTGATAATGCCCGTTGGCGTACCAGGCGAGCGGAGCGGGTCTCACCGGCTGCCCAGCACCTCGCGGGCAGGCAGCGGGCTCTGGCACGAGGGCCGCGCTGCCCTTCCGCGCCGCTGCCTGCTGCCTGCCTCCATTTTAGAGCCAGGGCCCTTGCAGGGTGTCGGGGAGCGCAGGGGAGCTCCACCTGCCCGCTGGGCAGCCCCGGGGAGGGCAGGACAGCGGGCGCCGGGCCCGAAATACCGCGCACCCGGTGCGCTGGCGCGGCTGGGTGCGCGATGAGCCGGGAGAAATTTCAGAGCGTGAGCATTAAAAAAAAAAAAAAAAGGCCCAAATAGAGCCCATAGATGGTAATGACAATGTTTTGTTATCTTTATGTTGTTTTCTTTGCATGCTTGTTAAAAAGTGGAGTCAGAGTGTCTGAGACGGAGCCCTAACAAGTTCCTTCTAATCAGCCCCGGAATGCTTCTGTCAGGCACAAGAAAAATGCTCAGCTTGAACAAAGCTGCATTTTTCCCCCAAGAAACACATTTGTTTAAAGATTGGCCTGTCAATTTGTGAATCAACATTTCGGCTTTTTGCTCAGACATCATGCTTTTGCTTTTTTTTCCCCCAAGAAGGGGAAATAATACAAAGCTGCTATTTGTTGTTTGAAGGAAGTAAACTTCATCAGGTCGACTTAGATGTGTGCTTCAAATGTCACTCAGTACAGCTTTCTTGTAATGAAACGCTGCATACAGATTTCTTCCTTTAGGCTCAAGGGGATTAGACCCAGTAAAAGAAAAATTCAGTCTTCCTTGCTGTGGTGCATCAGAGTGAGAAGTTTAAAATCCACAATTTATTCAAATATTGATATTTCTACTTGTCAGAAGAGAGGTGCCTTGAAATTTCCACTGAGCACTGTTGTCAGAAGAATTGCAAGAAATGTGTCAGATAATTCATAAACGGAGTTCACTACTGTGAAATCAGTTGGGAACAGCAAAAAAAATATATTCTTGTCGATGTAGAATAGGGGCAATATAACAGAAAATAGCACTCACTTTTCCATCATGTCAAGCAAATGCTCAATTTGGGCCAGGTATTTTTTTAAACAGCTTGCTGCTTCTGGAGAAGCCCACAATGCATGAAAAATGTGTTGAGTTGTGCTTTGCAGACAAGAGCTCTGTTTGTTGCTTTTCCCCTCCCAGACGGTTCCCATCCCGCCCAGCCCACCGCTGCTGGGGAGGGCCTGGTTCTGCATGTGGTTTGCATTAAAGCCTTAAAAAGCTGTGAACGACTGGGGTAATGATGTAAAGCGCTAGTGTAAATTCCAAACTGTTGATAGCAGCGAGGGAAGCTGAAGAAATTTTCTTAGTATTTTTTAACCCCCGCCATGTGTTGAAGTCATCTGGCCCTTCCCTTTGAGGCTGGCGAAGCGGGGTGCGCCGGGCTGCTCGGCACACTCGCGATCCCTTCTGTTTTCTAAAAGTGCTGCCTGGTGCTCATAGCACGATGCTGTTTATGCTTTGATTTTTACTAGATTTCAGCTATAAAAATGAGTGACGTCAGGAGCAGGCGATCCTGCGCGTTAGCGCAGCTGCTTTGTGGCAGGGCTGTGCAGAAGAAGGGCTTGTTCCCAGCCGCCGCGCTGACAAGCCTGTGCGCAGATAACGAACAGCAGAAGAGTAGAAACTGGGGCAATAGAAAAATATTCCTATGAAAACACATCTCTCGTTGCCGTAGGATCGCGTCGTTCACAGGGCTGCTGGCGAGAGGCATCCTGGCGCGGCTCGCAGCCCAGCTGGGTGGCGGGGGCACGGAGCACGGCAGAGCCGAGAAGGTTGTGTCGTGGCGGGCTCAAAGGGCTGCCCGCAGCATCCTTCCGAGCGCGCGTTTTGCCACGGGCACCTCCTCAAAATATTTTCTGGTTTCCATTTAGCACATTAAAAATGTGTTGTGTGTGATTTTATTACACTTTTATTATGCCTTTGAAAAATAGATAGCTTGGTTAAAGCTTATGTGGATATTTTAGAAATACCCTTAAAATAACAAGACAAGTCCTTTATTAGTCAGTATAAAAATAGCTAACTATAGCATCTTCACTAGTAAAGACATTACCGTGGTCGCTTTCCTTTTTTTTTTTTTTTTGGTTTAAATTCAGTACATACAAAGTACCTTAGGCCGGCATTACACTTCTGCAGAGGAAATTGAGCTAAATACAGCAAAATTGCCTTCTCTCCTACTGTAGCTAAACTCCGAGAAATAAAGGGGGTGAATTCAACCTACAGACTGAATTGGTAGAATGTATTTTTCTGTGTGATTTTTTTGCAGCAGCAATTCTGGCTGCTTGAACAATCCTTGCCGGGGACCCCCTTGCTGGAGAACCCACAGATATTTCCCCCAGCATTTCCAAAGTGCTTTATTTCTATTTGTGAAGTTGAAGCCGTTTCCTAATCCCCCTTTCATTAGCTCCCTGTATTCTTTGCGTGCTCCAGAGTGGACACTACAAGAGGCTGACATCTTTGGCTCGTTAGAGCATAGATGCCTGCAGAAGCTGACGTTTTCCACGCCTGCTTGCAGCCTATTTTTCCTTTACACCCATTGCTTACTGTCTGCTCAGTGTCTAGGCGAATCTGTCATCTGTGCCAGAGCACAGCCCGCTGCACCACTGACAGTAAGAAGGTAAACGCTTGCTGCCTGAATCCCCCATTAACTTTGTGAAGCGTATTGATTTCTTGTAAAAATAATGATATTGACAGGCTTTCCAGGAGTAATTGTTTCCAGAGCACAAAGGTCAGTGCTGAGAGTGAAGGGTTTTGGAGCCGGGGTACTCCACAGACGTTTGTGCAAAGTGCTGGGGGATGGATGGAAACAAATAGCAACAGTTTGAGACTTTAGAAATTTAAGTCCACTGACAAAACACCTAGTAGGGGGCTGGCAGCATTATTGTACTCATGAGTCATTAATAGCAAACAGCTCGCTTTGGACAACATCATTGTTTGGCATGGGGAGATTTGTAGACAAACAATAGCAATAAAAGTAGCTCCAGCCTCTGCTGCTCTGCCTCCGGCTCCCAGCCCTCTGAATCCGTCCTAGGAGTTCCTCTGCTTTCTAAGCAGTGGCCCCTGTGAATAATTTGGGGCAAATTCCTTCTGCTTTCCCGATATGCATTTTCGCTTGTTAACTAGGAGGAGAAATAAAGCGCTCGGAAAAGAAAAAGCAAACACACCGAGTTGCCATTGGCCTGAATTAACTGGATGCCGGAGATTATCGTGCTGCCAGCGATACAGGATCCTTGGGTGCTGGTGCAGGCTGAACCCTTCGCCCCCAGCCCCACGCACCCGCTCAGCGGAGCTGGTCCTGGGCACGGACACTCCGAAATCCCAGATCCCTGTCCTCGGCATCGCGTGGCGTGGAGGAGCGGGAACTCGCCCCCAGCTGTTGGACAAACGAGCGTTCGTTGGTCAATAGTGTTGCTGCAAACTAATTGTCTTTGAAAAATGAACCGCTGTGGTAAATTGCGTGTAGTTTTGATATGCAGCAGGGCAGTATTCATGAGGCTGAATGTCCATCTGTTTGTCTGTCCATCCAGAATTTTCCTCCTCAGAGCACAGCATGAAAAGACTGAAAAATGTCCT
>NC_138826.1:2097500-2102500 GCF_965183815.1 Platalea leucorodia
CTAGATGTTTTATACTCTGGATAATTCATAGTGGGAGAAAAGCCAATAATGAATTTAAATGCTGGAACGTGACTTTTTTTTCTTGTGATTGTTCCTAATTCGCAGGTAGCGGGCTGTAGGGCTTGAGGGCAGGGCACTGCCTTCTCTTCAGAGCTTTCCTGCTGAGAGCCAGGCAATACACCTCCTCCCCTGCCTTCCCACCACCAGCCGTGTGGAGCACGGGATCATGGTGCAAGGAGTCAGAGGCAATAAGAGAAAGCAATACAATAGGCTGTGCAAGAAGAAAAATGTTTTTCTAACTCTGAGCTGATATATTGTGGACATATTATGCTGCTTTCTGGAACTGAAATCAGAATTTCTTGAGACTTAATTTTCTTTTGCTTTTAGCAGATAGTTGTGGAAACCACTGATGCTGCTAGTCTCTTACGGCTAAATTATGTGTTCAGAGTTAGCCCGAGTATAGATTTAGTCTTGCTGCTGTTGCACAGAGTCCATTGTAAGATAATTTGTCCCACTCAATTAGACTAAGTTGTCATGTGAGAAGTGCCGGGCTACCACAGCCGGGTGGCCGGCGGCACCAGTTAGCTGGCTCAGAGCGAGCGCCCAGGCAAGCGCACAACCCAACAGCGGGCTAACGGTCTGAGAGCGTTAATTTACCGGCTGGGGCAGAGACCTTTTGAACCTCTGTTTCTTCTGATGCTTCATAGAGAAGGGTGGATGGTTCCAGGTAACAACATTTCTGTCTTCCAATTTTAAGAGTAGGAAGTTATGCAGAGAAATGTGTTAAACAATGCTGAGGTGGAAAGTCAAACACTGACTGTTTCATTTTTGGCAGCATTGAAGTTGTCTGTTGTAACCTGAATTTTATCCCCTTTATGAACACAAGATCTGGTAAGGTCTTTAACTGCATGATGACTTCTCGTGTTCATGACCCTTTCTACGGTTGGTGCCCACTATGCATATTTTTCAAGGTGTGAATCAGGATCGTGTAGTGAAGGAGACTTCTCTGTACCTTCTTCTGTTCGTCTGTCGCTGAAGTTAGGTAATATTTAGTGTCGGAGGCAGAGGAAGGAAGGTGTCAGTCCTCCAGTTGGGTCCTGCTGACCCAATGAATTAAGTCTCAAATACAATGTCTATCTATTTCTGTCACATATTTTCTGTGTCATCTTGGACGAGTCACAACCAGTTTTTCAGAGCTGCAGCACCTTTCTCTGTCTAGTCACTGTTTAACAGCCACTCGGAGCTTTAATTGTAGGTGTGCCGAGTGCTCACCCTGCGTCTGCTCTCAGCAGGACCTGGCGTGCGGACTGTGCTAGGAAACACTTTTGATTGTGCAGGGTAACCGGGAGGTGGGGCGGAGAAAAACCTTGGAAAATACAAAATATAACCTAAATAAGACTTTAAGGATAGTCAATTGGCCTGTAGTAGACCATGTACTGGTAAGCCAAGCCATTGATGGCAGAACGCGGACCTCCTGCAGCTCGTGCTGGTCCAGGTGGAGCCAGCCCAGAGGTCTCCACGCCGGGGTGGTGGTCAGCTGGCTCCACTGTGTTCAGTCACACCCGGGTGGTCAGAATGGCACCCAGCCCAGCAGAGCTGGTTTCAATCTCTTTGTACTTCACCCCGACTGAAAACCAGTAATACAGCGGTAATTTCACCTCCTAGAAGGGCAGTGCTGTTAATTTTGCAATGCTTAAATGTGATGGGGAAAACATCTATAAGGAGGCTGATAAGACATTGACTTAATAAATTACAAGGTTAGGAAGATGTGCCCTGTGGAAGTCATGGTGCTACATATTTTTCAGGGAATATAAAAAATGTGTGAGGTAATGTTAATCATCATTCTCCATCCTGTACACTGAGTAGGACAGCTATTCTACATAGGAGAAAGTGATAAAACACAATCATATAATTTAATATTTATAAATCAATACTATGTGAAGACTGTGCAAGCATTTTTTAACTGGTGGGTAGTTGACAGTGAGCATTTCTTTAATGTAAAGTCTTTAATTTGCAGATATACGTTATTGAGAGTAGTAATGAAAAACTTGTATTTATTTTGGGACATTTACAAATTGATGTGCTATTCCGTTTCGAATGAGACTACAAATCAATGATTTTATCCTCTAACCACTATAATCATAATTTGCCAGTTGTTTAGTTGGAGGGAGTTTTTAAATTAAAAAAAGATCATAATCATTATACCAACAACAAGACTGATTAATTAATTAGTCCTCACTGAGATATTTAGATGTACCAACTTTCAAAGTGTCCAGTATGAAGCTAAATTACTTTGCTGTTGTTCTGGCTTGGCATTTATGGTAATTTGTCAAGCCTATATGCAGTAATGGATTGACTCATATAACGAAGGCTATAATTGCAGCTGTTAGGTAGGCCTTCTTTATCTCAGCCTGTCTCAGTCCCCATTCCTGCATGATTTCTTGCTGTGCCGAAGCCATGTGTGTCTTGTTTTGTTTTAATACATTACTGACCCAGGGTCTCAGGTTACTGGGGTTCCTGTCATACATTTAGTTCCACTCTCATAAAGCATTGCACAAAAAATGCTGGAACAAGGTAACAATCATTGCTCAATATACTAAGTATAAATGTCAGAGTGTAAAACTTGACTGCAGGAGAACAGTGTAGGGGGAGATAATAATTGAAAATAGGACACTGAGCTATAACAGTGAGGCTGTGAGTTATAAGGGCTCCTACGGCATCATGCACTATGTCTGCTATGTCTTGTTTATCATGAAAAGCTTGATATCAACCATCTCTTTACTACACATATTACGCTATATCCGCATGTTTCCTTCCGGCGGCTAAAAATGCCCTGGCAGACCTTACCGGGTCACGCTCCCTGCCGTAATGGCAAACCCAAAAGGAGCCCCGGCATCCTCACCAGCGTGGTGCTGGTGAGCCTGTGTTGGGCAGGACATTTAGCAGAACAAGGCGTTTGTTTAGTTGTTTAGCACTTTTAAACTATCTTCTTCTTCCATGATCCTATCTTTACCCTGACACACCACTTACTTACTTTTAAAAGTGTCTAAGTGTGACAACAGATGTTCGGTAAACTTATCTTTTAGTCTTTGATAACTTACATGATTGAAGAAGTTAACAGGTTGTTCACTTAATAGTGATCATTTATACAGGATCTTTTTAATAACTTGCTGGAAGGGGGAAAAACCACTCTTGGCTAATATGAAGCATATTTTGCATTTATTATGGGAAAAAAATTTCAGGTAGGAGGTAAGGAGACAATTTGGGAATTTTCGTTAGCTGAAAAACTGCATATTAAACATGAATTGTGATTTTCCATCTGGCCCTACTGGTTAGGAAGCTGCAGTTGGGCATGATCTTCACTGTCAATCAACAGTCCCCAACTGCGAGATGCAAACCTCATGACGAAGCCCACCCCAACTCATTAAACCAAAGCAAACTGTATGAAGTGCGCCGCTGTGTGATTTTAATATTTGGTGCATGTGACAGGATCATTTTAGTGATTTGCAGGATTTATCTCCTCTTAAAAGTACTGCCTAAGGCTACTCTAATTGGTAGGAAAGCAAATTCCCCCTTCTCCTCCTGTCACTCTTTGTTTTATTTACTGAGAACTGCCGAAACCTATTTACACAATAATGAGGATAAATCACCGTGATGCTTTCAACACAAAGAGAAATGTTGCGTGAGTTGAAAGCTGTACAATTAAAACTAAATTCAAAATATTTCTGAAGTAGTGTCTACAGTTAGTGATAGTGAAATAAAATTAAGACAAATGGTGTGAGCGTACGTTGCAACTCGTGCAGATAGACAGCTAAAATCAAAATTCTTGAGGCATCTTTTATGACGGACAATTTCATTCAAGATTGCAATTAAGTAAATGTATGTAAGTTGCTGACAATAGCCCAGATGTTCCCCCTAGATACATATGCAGCTCTTCCCTTTTTCTCATGGATGTGGAGCTCAGCTACTTCCACCACAGTTGTCTTCTCCACAAGGCGCCCACCGGCAGCCTCTCCACCTGCGGGTCAAGGTGGAGATCCCCCAGGTGGGGAGGACGCTCCTCTGTGCGGGTGTGAGGTTGCACCTCATTTGCTCTTGCATCCTGGAGAAGTTACCTGAAAAGGAGATGGCAGCTTCAAGCTGAGAACAGCCCAGGCCAGGCGTCAAGGTGAACACTGTGAACGCAGCATCTGAAGCCAGTGGCCACTGTGCTCCTGCAGATCTCAACAGGTTTATGGCCCAATGCTAAAAGATTCCAGAAAAAGATTTCCCTTGACTGCCTTTCGTAGGGGAGAACAAACTGCTGGGGTTGTGGCAATGGACTTAATTACGGACCCTTGTTCTTGGGGACTGATTCTGTGCTTCTGGCCTGTAGACCCCTGCTGAAAGAACCTGGTCTACGAATACCATCTCAAAATGGGCTGCTCAGCACCTGGTGCCTTTTACAAATAGAACAATCTTGAAGCGCTTACTTACAAACATCATGTATCGCTATCATGGGATGTTTTATATGTGTTTTGATAAATAGAAATTAAAAATCAATTTAAGATATACACCATTGAAAGAACTTTGCTCTTACCTAATTTTCAGTCCATACTGTAACAACCCAATAGCAGAACAAAACCAACCTGTATTTATCAGGGCAAGTGACACCAATGAAAATCCCTTTTACAGAGTACACTCCGTCTGCTCTTCGATTTGCCCTGGCACAAGCCCCTCAAATTAGACCATACCGTTGAAACCACGAGAACACCATATGCACCATGAAGAGAAACTCACGTCTGTTGAGAACAGCCTCTCTTTGTCTGTAGGACACACGGGCAGGTTACCGATGCTCAGTGGTAATGGTAGAGGTGGCAAAGCAACAGGACGATGCCGAATGGGTCTGCCAAAACGGCACCGTCTGCCGGAGGCACCAAGACATTACTGGTGTTCAGCACCACTCTGCTTGTACATGTGGCTATTGCTGAGGCTCCAGCACAGAACAGATATCTTCCTTG
>NC_138826.1:2125000-2132500 GCF_965183815.1 Platalea leucorodia
CTCCATATCAGTATTTTAGCAACAGCTTAGTATGTTTAGGAAGGCTATTCTGCAAGACTGTGTTTATTAAAAAGACTGCATTTGTGCGTATAATGCAAAATATAGCAGGGAGAGGCAAATCTAGAAAGGCTTGCTTTCTCATTCTGTTGGTAGCAATGAAGTTTGAGACATGACCAAACCAAGCTCTGATCCAGCTCCTCGCTTCTTACTGTGTCGCAGCGATCTTGCCTTGGGTGCGCAGGATCGCAGAGGAAGCGTCTGGGCCTGTTCTCTCTGCGGTAGGGATGGGTTCGTCGTGCCCACGGTCCTTGTTGGTCAGCCGAGAGGAACGATCAAGTCAGTCGTCTTCTCCTGGCAAGCTTTGAGAAATGCCCTGCCTGGAAGCATGGTTTTTACCTTGTGTTGTCTTCCTCTGAAAATCTTGTCTTGGTGCCACCTGTGCTCTGAAAACACAGATTAAAAAATAAAATAAAATCTCAGTATCAAGGAATGCAGCAGAGCTGAAATATGAGTGCTGCTTGTGTTCACCCCAGCCTTGTGGGTAGGTCAGTAGTTAGTCCAGTGCTCAGGGTCATCCTGGTAAACTTGAAAATGTCGAATTCCACCAGATGTGCGTCCTTTTCACCAAATAATTGAACAAATACCAGTTCCAGTTGATGTTTAGTGAAAGGATGCTTAATGGCCCTTTTTTTTGACAGGATGCAAGCTCTCTATATAGAAACAATTCATCACGAATGCTTCACGTTAAAAACAACCCACGAGGAGCAATACTTAGCATTCCTAGTGCACAATTCATTGGAGAATTTCAGAGCAATTTACAAACATTAGCTCAATAAGCCTCACAACACCCATTTGAGATCAGAAAAAAACCAGATAAGATGCTCCTCTTCAGCCTGACTGTGGCACTGAGGAGCTGTAAAGCTGGAGGCTCGCCCCAGCTCCCGACTCTCCAGTGGCTGGTGGTCCCGTACTGACGTGGGCATCAGCTGGTCCTTGCACACCATCGCAATCCATGCGGTGGAAGGTATGCAAGAAAGAATAGAAGTATGACAGAAATGCTGTTACGTTTAGACTATACTCGGTTGATCTGGGGATGATAAGTATCTTTAAAAAAACCCCAAAACTAAGGCAGATAAAATCAGGGTGAGGCGTGGCTAACAAAGGTGCAGTTTTGTGGAGTCGCTGATAGTGTCCCTGCAACCGTGTCCAGAAAACCTGAGTTCAAGTGAGCATCCGAGCTAGGAGATCACATCAACCACCGCAGAAATCCAGCTCTCTTTCAGCTCAACAGCTAAACCCCCTTTACAGATTTTTGGGATAGGAACTTCTAAAGAAATGTGCATTCAGCTGAACTGACAGTATGCATTTATTTACGCACAGTTTCAGTAAACCTCGCCGTTTCCCTCCTTGCCTCTCTGATATGAGAGATTGCTCCTTCAGCATTAGCACCCCATATTAATATCAGGGTCCTGCTCAAGGTTTATCTGAAAAGGAAGAGCTGTGATTAAGAGCACTCATTTGTGATATGGGGATGGGCCTCTGTAAGGCTCCTGTCCAACCCCCGAGGCTCTGCAGGAGCGAGCGCGACACGGTGCAGCCGCAGTCGTGGCTTCTACCGGCCGCGGTTGGGCCGTGTTGGGTTCTGAAGAAGGGAAGAGGCCTGGCTTGCCTCCTGCCAGGAATGCTCTTGGCACATGGGAACTTCTCTGAGGTGTATACAGAGAGAATAGTCACAGTCACTTGTAAAGATTGACATGAAGAAATTATAATTGTTCATCTTCTAAATGTAAAAGCTCTGCCTAACCTCGCTATTCAACGTGTATAAAGTTGGGCAGCACAAGCTGCTGGGCTGGCACATCTGAGAAACTCTGTGTGAGGAGAAAGTCCTGAGCCTTGCTTGTCATTAGCTGTCAATTGTTAGCTGAAAACCAGACCTATAGAACTTTTGTTTAATTATAAAATGTGAAAACATAGCTACATAAAGAAAAAAGGAGGCGTTAGGCTGTGAGCATCCTCCTGCACGAGGGCAGGACGGCCGGGGTCCCCCCATCTTGCATAGCCGGGAGGGTGGAGACATCCCCTATCAGCTCCTTCCTCCACTGCAGGAGGGCAGCATAAAGGAGTTTGCACCTTTCCAGGCTTTTCCCCTTCCTATAAGTGCTCGCTGTGTTCCCGGGAGGCAGCGTTGCTACGAAAACGGTTTATGGGGAGATGCCTAGATGATAAGGGTTAGTCCTAAATAATTGCTGGTTGCCGCTCAGCAAAAATAAGCTGGATTTCCATCCCCGGGCAGAGTGACACCTCACAGTTAAAGGCTGGCAAAGGTTGAAGAGGTCGTAAGACAGGGCCTAATTTGCCATGTTCCTTTCCTTTCAAAAACAATGAGGGAACCGGGGCCTTGCCGGTGGGCAGATCCCGCCTGGATCTCCCTGGAGTCAGCAGGAGTTGGATCAAGTCCCTTTGAATAGCGAGAGTTTCCAAACCAGAGGCAAAGCCAAGTGTTTTTCAGAAGATTGATCATTCATTACCTTGGAATTTTTCGACGTAGAGGTCATTACTGCTAATATAAGTTGTGAAAAAATAAAATGTATTAAAAAAATAGAGACAAATTCTCATCTGGTGTAAGTCATTGCCTTTGAAGTCAATGAGTCATTGAAATCAACTTTCCCACACCAAGCTAAGGATATGGCCTGGAGTCAATACATTTGTAGTTGTTGAAAAATTAAAAATATAAATTTGCCTTTCCCTGGCAATAATGTTCTGTTTACGACAGAGATCTTATGCTTTAAAATAAGTTCATTAACTAATAGGAAAGTAATATTTCACTACCAGTATTCTTTTGGGTATAACTATTTATGATTAAATTTTATTAAACTTTTTTAAAATTGGATTTACATTTTGATGAATCTAATAGATTTCAATTTTGTATTTTTATAGATTCTTTCTAAAGTTTTTCCTCAAGTGCAATCAGAACTGTTTGAAGAATGCAGGCAACCCACGAGACATGCGAAGATTCCAGGTACAGATCCCTTTTAAAGAATAAACGATAAAGACTTATTCACATTTTCATCTTGAACTTTTTAAATGAAAAAACAGCATCAGTGCTTCTGCTTAGTGTAGCTCCAACGCTACGTGCCTTTAAAAAAACCACTGTCAGTATTTTACGTTTCCCGCACTAATTTAAATGCTGGTTCTTGGGACTCACCGAGTTCTGCAGTGGATGGTAATGGAGCAATGCTGAAGTGAATGGGTCTCTCCTCAGAAAGTATTTCCACAGTTTCCCTTCATACTAACACCTTGCGTTGTAGCGTGGCATGTGCTCAGACCTGCAGAGGTTTTACATATGTAGATGGAGTAGCAAAATCTTACGAACAGTCGTGACCGTGGAGCGCAGTGAAGTTTGGATCTCACACAGGGGTTTTCACATTCGCAACTTGTAAATCCAACAGTGGTGGTCCAACCACATGTTTCTCTTCCAATTGTGTTAGAAAATGTTTAATACTTCACTTTCTCCTTACAGCTTTTGAAATATCCTGTGGTGAATCATAACACTACAGAGAGACAGCTGACGTGATGGACAAATGATTTCCTCTGTATTCGGGGTCATTTGAAATGCTTGTTAGGAAATATATGCTTTGTAGTTCAAAATATTTCATGATGATTCATATTTGAGACTAATAATAAACTAGTCTTGAGATGTTCAAAACTTTCTTATTTTTGAGAGGAATAACTTGTGGTTAAACTTGATAGCAAAACATGTGACATCTGTTTTCATGCACAGCCAACCAACCGGTGAAGCCAGAACCCTTGAGCCAGCCAACAGAAAAGATCTGTAGCTGGAAAAAATATTTCTTCAAAACAATTGAGCCAAGCTTCCATTTTTCATGCATCTCAGCTTCACGTGGCATTGGTGTTATTGATCCATCTGAACAGAACAGAAGGTCAAACCTGGAATGAGTGGAAATGTCCTCTTTGTCTCACCGATGACTAAATGAAGCATCAGTCATGAGTGATCTTGTGGTCGACAATGGAGCCAGTAGGCACTAGAAAGACTTTCCTGGGTCTCTTTAGCTAATCTCCCTGCCTCTCAGAAGGTTTAACTGGACTTAACAGTATGTCAGATCTTGAACAATATTTTTAACTGGTTTCACTGTCTCAGCACCTTTCTTTAGGTGCACTGCAGGAATAAGCCGATATAACAAAGCATAGCATGTCTACTTTCTTTTGCTGAACTACAGTATTTTCCCTTGGTGGCTGACCTATATATACATGACAGAACAAAAATAGTTGTCATTTTTATATACACCTTTCTCTGTCTTTTTAGTCTTTACCGTGTTCTAGGAACCATATCCAGAAATCTTTGCTGAAAATCACACTTGTATGTTTTGCAATATTTCTTAAAGTCTGCGAATCTCATTAAAAGTGAAAGCAGATAGCCCAGTGGCCTGGCAGCAGCTCTGCAGCCGAGGTGAGTGTGCAACCTCAGCACTCTCCAAAGTGGATGTTGACAAGAGCAAAAGTGTCCACTTCTGGGAGGAGAAAGGTAGGGAAGCAGAGCAGCCTGGCAGAGAACTGCCCTCGGGCTGTTCTAAAGGGTACCGCAGATGGCTGTCTCAAAGGAGGCAGGATACACAGAAAAGGTGCTGTGATAGCTGAAAGCTAATTATGGGTTGTGAATAAGAAACAGGATCAGAGGTGATCCAAAACATAGAAGCAGACAAGAATTTTCTTCTGATGCCTTGGACCAACTCTGTGCAAAAGGACACTAGTTTTTCCCCTTCCATTTTTGTTTATTAAGTGTTTGGGTATAGGAGCTGGTGTGAGAACCCTGGAAATCATTTCTTTTCTATCCAAAAGTAAAATAAGCGGAAGGCGAAAGCTGAAATTTGTACTAGCTTTTGCCACCGCCACCAGTAGGGTTGATAAGGCCTAACTTAGCCATTGACTGTAAGGCCTCTACTAAGGTTAAACCCCAAAGAAAATGCTGCGGTGATTACTTCATTTAGAAAATCTGGAACCCCCACCACAGGGCCCATGCTGGAGTATTTAAATAAGATGTAAATGTCTATCTGGGATAATAGCGATCGACCTACGGAGCCGTGTTCCACACAAGCACAGGCGCATCTCACGGTTTCCTCTTTGGCTTGTGTTTGTGCAATATCGTTTCCGGAAGGAGTTTCACAACTCCATTGTGTAGGTGTTTTTATCGGGAAGGTTGTGCGTTTTGCATATGTTCCTTTTCCATTTTCTACTGAGAAGCAGCTGGAAGCCAAAGAAGGCCCTATCCATCATCTCTTCTATGGCCGGACTCTGAACCTGGACACAAGAATAGGAGCCTTTCACTCAAAAATAAAGGAGGAAATTCCATTGACATACCAGGGTCAATCACCATCCAAATGAACTTGAGAAGGGATACTTTTCATGGATTGAAAACACTTTCACTATTCATATTCAACTCGGTCTTTTCAGATGCAAAAAAGTTCATTATCAGACATTAAATGTAATTGTAAAACTGACCTGGAGATCATTTACTGAAGAAAAAATGGGGAGTTACGATGGTTCCTGATTTATTAAGCTTTTTTTATTTGGAATCCTCACAACCCTTCATTTGAAGACAGTCTCAAGTGAACAAATTTTAATTAGATAAACTATCTAATCAATATATCAACAGATCAATCAAAACAGCAGCTTTTAAAATGAGTGGCTAGAGGGGTGTTTCTGAAACTAATGGCTAGAAGAATATTTCCCTGAATTGAATTCATTTGTTAGCATAATAGCAGATTAAACTCTAATTAGTGTAGCAGGTTCTGAAGAGAAACAATTGTGAGTTAAAAATCACCAGTGTTAGCCACATAAACAAAGATGTGTTCATAGTTGTCATTCACTTCCTTTACAGCGAACAGTAACAGGCTGTGGTGGTGTTTTGGCTTAAAAGAAGATCTGATTCTGTATCTATGCTTGCGAAAATGTGCAGGATTTTTTAAACGTTGTTCTTTGTTTCCTTTTGCAGGTTGTTGTATCAACAACAGTCAATGTGGATGGCCACGTGCTGGCTGTCTCAGACAACATGTTTGTACACAACAATTCCAAACACGGGAGGCGGGCTCGCCGCCTTGACCCCTCAGAAGGTACGGCCCCTTCTTATCTGGAAAATGGTAGGCACACATTTACATGTCTTTTTTTATTTGCAATGCTTTTTTTTTTTTTTTTTTTTTTTTTTTTTGCACCATACTTTCTGTTGATACACTACTACATTTACTTTTACATAATTTCTTCTCTCATCCATCAAACCACCCATTAAAAAAGTCCATTAGTATTGCTCAGCCCTTGTCAACCAGAATACGGTCGCTCCTGAATTTGCTTCTGACTTCTTTCTTTATTTAATACTTACAGTTTTGCAGTCACAACCAATTTTTCATCTTTTCCTTTTTTTCTTTTTTTTTTTTTTTTCCAGTCTTGTTTTGCTTGCAGCTTTTTCTTGCTATTTAATTTGACTTGATTTTATTTTGGCTTGTCATATTCCTTGATCCAGAGGTACAGTCTCAGGTTATGTATGCAAGTTTAAGTGGATGGTAAAACCATGACCGAATCTGTAAAGAATTTACTGTGAGGTCAATTTCCTGTGGCTGGGCCTTACTGCAGATTACGGCAGGAGGGGGTTTGTATGAGAAAAACAGCATAAAATGTTTTTCTTCAGACTGACTCAATGTGATTGACTTCTTGCCTGAACTGCTAAAAGAAGATAGTCTGAGATGAAGAGGAGAATGGAAAGTGTCTCTGAAAATCCAGAATTGTGAAATACTATCTTTCTGGAGCCCATCAGCCTCCGAATCACTCGCGCACAATTGCAGCTGCGCTCGTACACGTGCACACATGTATTTATTCTCCCACAAAGCCCAAAATAATCATTTAGATTTAAATATCACTTTGTTTGCACTGTGAAATGCACCAATGTAAAGATACAAACTAGCTCTGAGGTAACCTGTCTTTAAATAAAATTAGAATAGAATAGAATAGAATAGAATAGAATAGAATAGAATAGAATAGAATATTTCAGTTGGAAGGGGCCTACAATGATCATCTAGTCCAACTGTTTGACCACTTCAGGGCTGACCAAAACTTAAATGCATGGGGGTCAAATGCATCTTCCGTTCTTAAAGAGTTAGAATTCTCCAAACCATCGTGGTTTGACGGACGGCTGCGTGGCCAGGCCGCGCACATCAGTTTCCATGGGACTCCTCTTGCGAGTTGTTGCTAACATATTGACAGGATCATGGCTTTTTACGCTGATAAAATTAATTAAAGTAATAACAGAATACTAAGCTGCTAATACAATCATTGTCATTTTACGTTTCAAATAGTATTTACCAATGGGCACACGGAGAACTGAATGAGGCAAGCAACAATTATCAGAAGGAAATACGATCTAGACATCAAAAAATGGAAAACGATTTACAAATCTGCTGCAGTCCACACGCACAAACCTAATTTGTTTTTCTG
>NC_138826.1:2137500-2140000 GCF_965183815.1 Platalea leucorodia
AACCATGAATTCACATGTGACAATTGACTACACGGAGAGAAATATACTTGAGGCACATCATGGCCCTCTAGTGGAAGACTTGCTGTAGGAGGTCTCCCAGTACAATTGGACAATTAGTGTTAAAATTACTAGAAGTAGCCTTAAGGAGACATATGGAGGCAATTTTCATATGAATGATGCCCTGTGGCCTTTCCTGCAAACGAAAACCAAGGATCATTTACAGAGCTTTTTCTTAAAAAAACCTGTAGGACCCATATCTTCCAACGTGACAGCAAGAAGGGAGAATTTTGAGACGAGTACGACCGAAAGTCATTTTCAGAATTATGTAAACTGGCTGGCATCAGCCTTATCAGTGCCATCTTGACTTAAGGTATGTTTTCTGTGCGATTTTTATAGCTGATAACACCCCACGCCATCAGAGTTCAAACACCACCACGGCACATTCCAGGAGTTGTTGAAGTAACTCTCTCCTACAAATCCAAACAGTTCTGCAAAGGTGCTCCCGGCCGGTTCGTCTACACTGGTAAGTGTACGGTTTCCTTACTCCTTTCAGGGTAATAATTCCCATCTCTTAATGAGATACAGGCAATGCAAAGCGTTAACATTACAATGCTGTTGAAAAATAGGATGTGTCTTGCAAGGAATGTAACTGATGGTAGCTGGACCTCAAAATACCTGTTCATATGGGCACCCAGAAGCTCTGGTGCCTATCCAAGCCTCTTGGGTCTTAAAAGTGTCTCGATGTCTCCTGAGATCAAGCTCTCTCACAAGATGCCTGCTACTTCCTGTTTTCATTTTGGCCAGAAATAGATTAACAACGGTATTTCCTACTCTGCTCCAGCCAGAAAAAGGAGTTAAGAAGTATTCAGTGGTGAAAAATACTTTTCAGACTATCTGTCCAAACTTCATGAACTTCCCTAAAGGTTCAGTTGAAGCTTTAGGCACCGGTTCAAGTAGCTGTTGTTGGATCCAAATAACTTTATCCAACCTTATTCACAATCTGGCTCTCAAAATTCTTTCAGACCTGAAACTTGGGATACAAACTCACAAGCCTGGGAATGATTTATTTGTGCCAATTCTTTTAAATACATTTGATTTTAATTTACAAGAGCACAAGAAAAAGTCGGAACTTTGTGGTTTCCAGTGGTTTTAATATGAAAATTCTTACTTTGGGATGAAGTATTGCTGGCTTTTTATCTCAAATGTGTATTACAATTTTTCTGGCATTTAACAGTGAATTTAACTGAGGTGCTGGGAGGGAAAAGGGAGAAATAGCAATTTAATTTACCGTACTTTTGGATGAGGATTCTAGGTAATAAATTTGATCTGATGAATCAATCTCTCTTTTGAAAACAAAGAGCCTTTAACTGTTTACTTGACAGACTGCAGGGATTCGGGGAGAGTTCTTGCTGCTTATTGGGGAGATAATGCAGATTGCAGATGATGTGCAGATGATGTGCATTTTGATGAATATTTTCCCACTAGACTGCAACTGTTTCTATCTATTAATTTAGATCTAATGGGAAAAGTGTGTTCCTGGGTAGTTTTAAGCTAGGACTTTTTAAACAGTCAATGCATCGTGGATATGTTTTTCTGTCTGCCTAAGATCTATCGCTGAAATGAACTTTTTAAGTGAAGGTAGCATCTGAGATTCCTATCTTCCATCTATCCCCAAAGAAATCACAACCTGAGCAAAACCAGTGCTCGCATTCACACCTGGGTGCCTCACTTCTGGCTGACAAGGGAGAGAATATTTACATTTTCTTGATCTTTCTGATTGGGTTGCTACCAGAGTTACCAAATGGGATGGTGGTGCCCGTGGTGCTTTTGGTGCTAACAACATATCTCGAAAGCAGAGGTTGTTTCGTTGCCTGCTTCAAAGGCGGTAACTGTAGGTGGGGCTGCATGCGGTCACGGTTTCAGCCTTAAAAATGCTGTTATGGACACACTCCATGCAAAGCTTCAGCAGAGTATCCTGACAAGTATGACTATTTAGCTAAGATAAGTGTTCAGCACAATAAAAAATGAATGAACTAAAAGCCTTAGACTAAGCTCCAGATATTTTAGCTGTTGCGAGCTGGTGCGGTTCCATTGCACACAGGGAAGCGCTGCAGATCTGAACCAGATGACGCTCTGGCTCTCAGTGCACCGTCCTGGAATTTTGAATTGCTTTATAGTAATGTCTTAAACTGATTTCTTAGGTGCAGATTTTGCAAATTTGGCAAATTTTGCTGTTTTGAACTTCTTTAGAATGTGTAAATGCAAATATGTATGAAACTGTAAGGAAAGCCATTCGTTTCTTCTTTCCTGGGGTCATCTTTTGTCTTTGTCGCTAAGTAAAGATGTTCAAAAGAATCGTGAGAATGTCAGGAGCTTCTCCCGCTGGAATTAAATTGCAATAAAGTTCCATTACTAACAACACTTTAATGGGAATATATATTTAAAACACCTTTTGAGGGAGACAAAAGCCTATATCCCAGCAATAAGGAAATAAAAAGAT
>NC_138826.1:2145000-2150000 GCF_965183815.1 Platalea leucorodia
CTCTAAGCTAAATAATTTCAGTATGCAAAAATATTTTTATTTTGTACTCTGTAAATATTTTTAAATTGTCATTGAAAACTAAACTAACAGTTTTACACAATTCTGAACAGTTAGAATACTAATAACATGGGCTTTCTTTCTATTTTTAAAGTTGCAACATCCACTGTGCTTAAGCATTTAATAAAGCTTTTTTATAGACTCACTGAATTCAGTTAGTTATTTGAGGTATTTTTTCCGATATCCGCAAGTACTACAGAGATTTCACAACTTTGAGTAAGATATATTTTTCTTTAAAATTATTATATGGCGGAGGAATATTGTTGTAAAAGCTATGTTAGACGACATTAAGGATCTGATTATAAATCCTATTTGTCTAAATATTACATTAAAATATGACAGTATTATGTTCTTATGCTGGGTGATCGCTACCAAATAGAAACGGAGAGAAGTTGTGCAGGGTACCGGCTCTTACTGATGTTTGCCGAAGCATCATAGATTTCATATGGTTCTGAGATGGATAAATACCTTTGAAGAGCTAAGCCAGTGAAGACAGGCAAATGATCAGATTTTCCATTTGCTGTGATCAAGCGTCGTTTTCAGCAGAGTACCTGAAATTCTTGGATTTCAGAAGAACTGTGGCACTCGGCCGTGCGTAGGGAGTGCAGGTGCCCGCTCCGGGTTTCTGTGGCATGGATGCGCATCAGCTCCACCCGCTCCTTGGGAAGGGGTGGGCGCAGCACCTTCTGATCCGGCTGCGGGCACAGGGCTGCTGCCTTCGGCCGGGAGGGATTTCTGTGCTCGCAGGCACAATTCCAGCATAATTCTCTAACTTGTGTGTGTGGGGGAGCAAGGTGAAGGAGACGGATCCATACAGATCTGTCTGTAAGAAGGAGGTATTCATTCAGCTATGAGGCCTAGCAGAGGAATAAACTCCCAAGTAATACCATAAATACCAGGTGCAAGCCCAGTTTATTTCAGTAAAATGTATCATCTTAATTATTAAAATACCTTGGAGTATTAAATAGTTGAAATGTAATGTTTTGCTGCCTTGATGTAGTACCCCAGTAGTGAAACACCAAATCAGCAATATGCCTTATTTTTTGGAGTAGAATATTTTGTCCTGTTAGTCATATCCCGTTGTTTTCATAAGATGCCATGTTTTATTATAGTTACATACGTATTAGACTGCGGTACTTCCTTGGCAGGATTGGAGCATTTACGCTATGATATCATGCAGGTTTCCTTCCCCTTTCACTCTTCACTGAACCACTGCCAAGCCCCTCCTTTGCAACGCTCCATGCTAACGACTGATATCTTCTGGCTTCTTACTGGTGGGATCCTTAATTTCTCATGATTTGCTCATTTGATATATGTTTAAATCATGGTTAATTTGCAGATATTTTACATGGCGAACTGTTCTCAGTTAAATTGAAATGAATGATGTGGTCTGATATGGTAACTCAGTTAACCAATACACCAAGTCTACTGCAGGTGGGTTTTTAAGTGGTTTCCATTCACTACTTCATACTTCACCTCTTAAATACATTTTTATAATCCATTATCACTGGCTGTAAATATCTGTAAAAGCAGCAGAGTGATGTCTGTACGATGCAGTAGGTTGGGTTGATGCCTTAGGATGTCCACGTATAGGTGAGGCTCGCTCCTCCCCATGGATCCATCCCTAGTGTTGCTCTCTGGGGGCCGGACGCATGGTCCATCTAGCCAGGCACCCACCCGGTGGCCTCGGGGGGGTGCTACGGGGAAGCGTATACAAGCAGAGGGTGTATGAGGTCCTGTCCCTTGTGTACCACCTGCGCTGCTGCTTTCGTCCCTCACTTTTAGTGGCTTGGAGAGCACAGAGCTGGGGAGATGACAAGCACCAGTTAGGTAGGGGCAAGGGTGTGGAGCTTGCACCACAGCTGGGTGCTTCTCACACAACCGTACCAAACCTCACGTTGAAATTTTTGGCACCTCTCTTCGCGGCGGGTTGCTTGGTACGTAAGGGTTGCTGAACCCAAAACATGGCTCCTTCCAATGTCCCGCTTTGCAGCCTCCCCAGGGCATTGCTGTGCCGGTTCCTACAGCTGCCTTACGGAGAGGACTCCTGAGCACGCAGAGTCCTTGTGCTTTGGACGCCTGTCAGCTCCAGCCCCGCAGTGGCTGTAGCCTTGCCTGGTCTCAGACCCGGCCGTGCCGGTGGAGGCAGTGAGCAGTGCGGGCAGGCTCGGGGAGGGAGACGGAGCTGGGCAGCGCTGTGCCGGGAGCACTGCAGTACTGTCCCAGCTCTGTAATCCTGCCTTCTTAGTTTTTATGCACAGAACTTGAAGTCTGCTATCTACAGGGCTCACCCTGCCCCGGAGGAGAGCTCTCAGGAGGTCGGCATGGATGCCCATCCTCCTTCACCTTCATGGCGTGCTGCACAGCTGCAGTGTGCACCCGAGTTTGCGCAAACTGCCCCAGCCAACACGCTGCCGTTTTATTGGGGCTGCCATCTTGCTTCACAGAGACTTCTTTTTCTTTCTCTTTTTATCTTTTTTTAAAATTCCTTTTCTTCCTTGCTTTCTCCCTTGCTTTCTCCCTCTGCTCCTCCCTCTCCCTCTTCCTCTGCCCCTCTCTCTCCCTCCTGTTCGTTCATTCATTCATTTAAAGTAAATCTGTAGCTATTATGACGGTAATGACTTTTTTGGCAAACATAAGAGCTTGAAACACAATTGTTCTCAGTAAAAGTGGAAATGCAGGCGTCCTTGCAGAATCCAGGGTCATGAAGATATCAGTGCTTTACTTGTGACTGAGTGCCACCCACCAAGAGGTGTGCCAAAGGGCCCAGGCCCTGCGGTGGGACAGCCTGGAGAGGCCGGGTGGTCCCTGAGCGTCGGCTGGGGGTGGTGAGTGGCAGGGCTTGGGGTGGTGGGGAGGCTGGAGCCCCCCATCAGGGGCTCCCCATCAGCCGCTTCTCGGCAGCCTCCTGGCACCGCTCCTGCAGCCAGGGTGCACCAGCCCTGCTGAGCCTCCACACCCACAAGGGTGTTGGAATTGGGCTCTTGAAGATTTGGGGACAGATTATTACACATATAGTGTATCTAAATCTTAATTTACTACACATTTGTGGAAGATGCATGTTCTTTGTTTCTTTGATAATTATCTGGCCCCACATCCTTGCTTTCTTCCTTCCTCCCCTCGTTCCTCTGTTCCTTCCTTCTTTCCTGGAGGAAGAAGGCAGCGGTTGGTTTGGTAGGTGACTGGCACTGGCCAGGAAGCGTTTTCCCTTATTTCTTCTCCCAGTCCACTTTTTAGTGCAAAATCTGTTCTGCTGGAGATGTTCTGACCTACTCTACAAAAGACTCTGAAAGGCACAGACTATTCTTGAACTGAGTAAACTGACATTTGTCTTCAAAGATGTAAAAGCTACAAATGAGCGTTCCTGTTTCACTGACATTCGATACGCTCTTTTAATATTTCTTTGCTAACTTCTGTGTGATTTTGCGTTCCCCGCAGGAGCTCGCTCTCCCCGAGGCCGGGGCACGTGCTGTGCTGCTGCACGTAGCGTTCCTCGGCTGAGGGCTGGATGCAGGGCCTCCAGTTTCACCAAGACTATAAAAGCCATAATCAAACTCATTCTTTGCGATATGTAAACAGAAGTGTTTGAATGTAATCCGGTCGTTGTCAGCAAGGGTATTCTTTTGCGACAAAGCGGCAGAGCTGTCCCCTTCTCTGCGGGCAGCGTCGCATCCCGGTGCCGTTATTCCCTGCCAGGTTCTCCCGAATGGGAGGACAATCCCTCCGTCCGCGCCTGCAAACAACACTGCAGGTGGCAACACCTGGGGTGGGCTTTGCTTTCCAATTAGGAAAAAAAAATATTAAAAAAGAGGCAGTTTTCCCAATGTTAATATGAGTATTTTAAGGCAAATTCTATACTGTTATCTGATTGAGCGCAATTATTAGCTGACCTGTGAATTTTAGGCCTGTAATTGAAACAAGTGAGTGAGTGCCATTGTTTCCCTTCTCCTATCTGAAGGAAAGCTGAGCAATTACGAGAAACCGGGGAGATAAAGACAAAGGTGTCGTTTTGGTTTTTTAATGAAAAATCTATTTTTAGTTTCTTTGTGGAATGGGGAGAACTTAAATGCCTTTTAATTTTTTTTTTTTTTTTTTTTTACAGTAAATAGGTTGTCCTTAGTAAGTCCAGGGATATTAGTCCTGCTTCAACAAGCAAGAGTGCCTTCTGATGAATGATGTGTTCAACCCCTCCATGCCTTTGTATTTCCTATGCATTCCACAATGCTTGGCTCACCCTGCCGAGTTCTGTGATTGAAATTCATTGCCAAATTTATTGAGAAATTAATGAGAAAAGCTGCAAAGTATTGACTTTGAGAGGAAAACACAACTCATCTTGAATGAGGAGGAAAATGCAGCAATAATTTAGCCACTATTGATTTTGCCCTGTCCATGTATTGATCTTCATTTTACAATATTAATTTGCACCTGCAATCGGCTGCAAAGGGAACCGATTTCATTTCTTTGCAGTGTTAATGTGCAAAGCATTAGGTGCTCTTAAGAAGTGGTGGTATTACAAGTCACATCGGAAAGGCTGATTTTTTTTTATTTGCGCTTGTTACCGAAATAGACTAAAAATTAATTTTTTGTCTGACAAAATATTAAAGTGAAAACCCATCTCAAATGTATACCTCCTCTCAACCCCGTAGGCTGCTTTTCATCTGGGTGAGGAACAATCAGCAACCTGAAATTCCAACCACTTCTCATCATCATGCCCATATCAGTTCAAAGTTCATGAAATTTCTATGAGCATTGATCTTTACCCATTGATTTTTTTTTGCAGCAGATCTTTGAAATTTTAATTTCCCGAGCATCTGAATTTCTTATAGATGAAATGCACTTGGTAGAGACAGTTGATGATAAAGTGGTGAACTTAGCATCATTTTAAAGCCTAAAAAAGGAGAAAAAACAGGCATTTGCAGACTTTGTATAATGTTTTGAGGTGA
>NC_138826.1:2162500-2170000 GCF_965183815.1 Platalea leucorodia
AACTTTTAACGTTATTGCAACTTGGAATATTTGCGCAAATCAGTTTCTTAGTTGTCAGTGGTTCTTTTATGTCTTTGTAGGAAATAATCCTGAAACGAGCAGCTGACATTGCTGAAGCGCTATACAGCGTGCCACGCAATCACAACCAGATCCCCACTCTAGCCAACACTCCTGCTCACACTGGCATGATGGGGGTGAACTCCTTCAGCAGCCAGCTCGCGGTCAATGTTTCCGAAACATCACAAGCGAACGACCAAGGTATGTGGGATTTCAAGAGTTAATCCTTCACGTTGTTGACTGCTTTTGGCCAGTGCCTATTAATACGAGCTGATGTCACCGCTGCGTTCTACCTCTTTCTCTCCCCGTGGTCATATGTCTGGTCGTGTAATGAAATGCCGTCTTTAACTTTCTCGCAATATTTAATTCTTCCTGTTCTTTCATTTACTGTTATCATAAAGCATCTCCGGTGGAAAAAAAAAAATTGGCAAAGTGTAGAAAGCTCTTTATTATTCACAGTAAATATACAACGTGTGTGTGTTTTATAAAATAATTATGTCTAGGTATCTCCACCTGGTTTTGCAATATTTACACAGATAAATCTAATTTGACGTCTGTGATTTTAAAATACTTTGTTTATAGGCATGTGTGACATATATGTTACTAATAAAAGTAATAGTTGATTTAATTTACCTGTTGTAATTGAAAATGCATGTAGCATATTGCATTTAAAATTAATTTTGAGACTAATGAAAGGAGGGAAACAGGATTATTAGATATGTTCAAACCCATATTTTTTGCTTGCAACGTAATTATTAAATTGATTGCTCAGATAGGATCAAATTGTTGTTTAAAATCCTGATTCTGCTATGTTTCCTCTTCTAAAAAGATTGTCTTTTAATGCATTTCCAAGCTAATAAGCCTTATAAAATTCTGTACTTGATCCTGAATTAATTTTCACTGATGGCTACACCTTACAAAAGTACGAGCTTATTGGTAGTATAAAAATATCAATCATAAAATGAAGACCCCAAAACAGCCTTTTAAAGTAAATCACTGCAACAAAAAAGTTTTTCTTGTCAGCTATGGCATTTGAAGGTCTGGAGAGGCTGAAAGTTCATTCAGCGTGTTGGTACAAAGCAGGACTCGAGCCTGTTGATAATTGCTCCTAAAGACAAACGTGAAGGCACCTGACACAGCTGGATCGAAGAGAGCTTTTGTTGGCTGTCTGTGCTAAGAGGAGAGACAACATAGAGTGCTCGCAGATGATTTAAGTAGGGTTGGCGTGATAAGGTTATCTCAAACTGCAAGAGTTGATAGGGCAGTAAGAGACAACTTAGAGCAAAGCTGTGCAATCAATTAAAACTGTGTAATATATGCTGCATGAGGAAACCCCCCAGCCCTAAGTCTATATTATAAAATAACATTATTTTTTTGGGGTGGGGGGGTTTCTAACACAGTAGGTTACAGTCGCAACACAAGCAGTGTTTCCCCGCGAGGATATGTTCCCAGCAGTACTCCTCAGCAGTCCAATTACAACACAGTCAGCAATAGCATGAATGGATATGGCAATGCCGGCATGCCCAATCTAGGTGTACCAGGTTCCCCTGGATTTCTTAATGGCTCCTCAGCTAACTCTCCTTATGGCAGTAAGTGTCTATTTTTGGTAACACATCATCATATAGATTCATATTTACTACAAAATCAAATACTTGCATTGTTTTGATTTCCTATATTGTGAGCTACTGGATAAAAGGAGGGGTGACTCTGGAGGCTGGACGTAAAAATGAGTATAATAAATTGATCTGTTTGTGCCATAATACAATCTAGATAGAAAAAAAAATTGGACTGCGCAATTTGTAACAAAAGTCCAACACAAAAGAGTTTGCCTGTTATCCAGAGAGTGGCCAAGCCAAGGCATTTCATTTTTTTTTTTTATATATATTTTTATATATATATATATATATTTTAAGAGGCAAGGCCCTATCACTCTCTTTTTCCATGTTTGCCGTGAAAACCTCAATCTGAGTCCTGATTATTTTTGCTTTATTGCAGTAGTGCCGTCAAGCCCTACCATGGCAGCCTCTTCGGTCACCCTCCCTTCAAACTGTAGCAGTACACACGGCATTTTCTCATTCTCACCTGCCAATGTCATCTCTGCAGTGAAACAAAAGAGCGCCTTTGCTCCTGTTGTCAGGCCCCAAGCCTCTCCTCCACCATCTTGCACCAGTGCAAATGGAAATGGACTTCAAGGTGAGCTGGATCTCTCTCAATTTTCTGTGTATTGCTTTTTTGGTGCATACACTCAAGCCCTGATCATTTATTTTGGAGAAAGGTACCTCGTTATATTTTTAGGTTTCTGGTGCTCTCATAGTGATGCAAAAGCGGGAGAAGAAATAGGGTGGCGCGAACGGTATGCTAAGATTTTAAGCAAATTTTAGTTCACTTTTAAGACTTGCATTAGAGAAAACACTAGTTGTTTTTCTGGCATTTTCCCATAGGAGTTCGTGCCTTAAATTTTAAAGTGAGACTGTATCCCTGAATGCTTCTCGGAGGTTTTGTGTACCCCTTGCGTTTATACATTTTCTGAACACATTTCTATGGATGTTTAAAACCAGCAGCGTTCCAGCATGATGTGGTGTGTTTTCCTCATTTTACATATGGTGCAATACTTATTTTAAAATACCTCGAATCAGTGTAAATCAGGTTAAGCTCTTAGTGAACTACCCTTCCCTTGGACTAGCTAGCCACTTGTGCAGTGAGTTTGCATGCTCTGTTGGTCCCAACTCACTCTCTTTCTATGGTGTTACTTCCCTAAGTGAATAACTAAATATTTTAATTAAGGCAGGCAATTTTAAGCTTCTGCATTTTTTTAATCTGTGTGCTTTCGTGTGGGTAGTGTAATGAACAATTTATAAATCAGTTGCAGAATTCCCGTGGTCGCTTGCTGGTAGCGGGGCAGGAGGAATTACGATACAGTGTATGTTTGGTGGAGGAATAAAAATATGAACAAAGAAGTCTTCCTTTTTATGGCGTATCTTAAAGTTCAGAAGATAACATTGTTAGATGCAGTAGAATCGTTTAAAAGGTGTGTTTGCCTCCGATTTACAAATCACAAGCCTCGTTGCACAGTGCAGGAAATTGAAGCACTTCAAATCCCAGGGAAAGCAGAAAGGGTTGCAGACGTTCTTACCCAGAGGTCATCGCTCCTCTCGACTTTCCTAGTTAAGACGTAGGTAGCGCAGTGTTATTTATTCTTTGTGTTGCCATGATATCCATAATATGATGAGCACTCCTCACAGGCAAACAGATGAAGACAGATATTTTGATCTGCCAAACTAATTCTGGACTCTTGCATTTTGTGGTATCTAGCTTAAGGCACTTTGGAGAGACATAATCCCACAGAACCGCCTGTCCACCAAAAATCCAGGCCGTTGGAGACCAGGATCTCAAAATGGATGTCCCTGTAGCTTGTTATTAACTTCTTGGCCCAAAGAAGCATCTGAGAGCTTATTATGCACTCAGGTCAATGAAGGGCTGAGGATCCAGCTACACAAATCTTATTGTAGGAAGAATGTTACAGAAAAGGATAATTAGATTAACAATTTCTGTCATTGCATACGCCTTCAGTGGAAGCTTTCCTATGTTACTGTAAGTAGAAAACTATACCAGGTATAAGCAATATTCTTAGAAAAGATTATCCATTCGTAAAATAATCCAGTGTCCTACTTTTCTCTTTTTATAAAAATACACTAGTATAAAAAATAAATACTGAAATAAATAAAAATAAAAACTGAACTGAACTGAAATGAAATAAAATAAAATAAAATAAAATAAAATAAAATAAAATAAAATAAAATAAATGAAATAAAATGTAACATCTGGCTTAGATCTGAACAGCTATTCTGTAGCTAGTCTGTAGCAGATATTTATATATATATATATATTCTCATTAACTTGTTGATACTGCTTTACCCTGAAAAATAAAATTATTTAAAGATCCAAATTAAAATGATCGAAATTTCTGTAATTTCAGTATGTAAATAAAGGGCTTCCCATCAGATATTCAAGGGTTCAGGTCTAGATTACTGCAAAGTGGGGTTTTCAGAAGAACTGGGCATGCTAAATGCCCAATTCCCAGCAGCCACCGAGCACCCAGTCTCCCTTGGCACCTCCCCAGGCCCCCAGTAACCATGCGCCTTCATCCTCAGGTACAAAATGCTTTTTGTGTAAATGCCTGGTAGACAACTTCAAATCGACCAATGCCAATTTTGTTAAATAGGTCATGAAGTTGGCTTTTAGGCTGAGGCTCAACCCTGCTCTGGACTAAGCTCCTTCTGGGCCCAGACAGCCCACCGAAGGCTTAAAGATCCCTTCAACCTCTGATTTGAGGGTGCTGCAATCCAAGCAGCAGACCTGGTGTCATCCCTGACGAAGTCCAGCACCCCATGGGTGCTGCTAAAGCTCTCGGTTAGGTGCCCCCGAGACAGGCGCTGCTGCCGCACCGGGCTGTCCCTACCCCACCGAGCGCCCAGAACTTCTGAAACACGGAGGTGTCCAGACGTAGGCATGTGCAGAAACTTCGGGTTTTGGTACAGCAGCCAAATTGAAAATGAATAGAAGTGTGGAGAAACAAAATACAAAAATTGTCATGTTTTCCTCTCCCAGCTGAAGCAACTAAACTGAATTTTATGGGTTTTTTTTTTTGTTTGTTTGTTTGTGGTTTTTTTATTTTTTTTTGCATTGAGCAAAATGACCCAGAGAAATAGCAAGAACGTCTTTCTGGTCTGGTAATTAGAGCACTGAGTTCCATGGTTGTGACAAAAAGCTGAATTATTTGTGTAAAGTAGCATGGCACCATGAGGTGATGCTCCCTATCATGAGAGTTAGGGTACTCTAGCAAAAGGTAAAATACGTGGGCTCAAGTCCCCTTGGGCTGAGGAGAAAATCAAATTGCATCTGACATATCCTTGGTGAATTCCTTTATCATCACAGCAGAGAGGCACCATCATTTTTTCCAACCAAAGCTATTGAGTTAATTCAGACTGAACTCACGAAAGGCGTCAGGATGACAACACTTCACCCAGCCGTCCTCCCAGACCTCAGCCATTGCCTTGAATTGAATTGCGGCCAGAATTGAGTGGCAAGACAGGGATGAATTTGTCACACGCTTCCTTCATGAGCCATCATAAAGAAAAGCCAGCAATGCAGGAGATACTTATTTACACTGCATTTTACCTATAGAGTTATTTAGGGGGTTTCTGCTTCCTTCTTCCTGCTTTCTTAGTCATTTGTTGACATTGAGCCCATTTTAAAGTTTAATTAGTTGCTTTCTGAACACTGTACAAGCAGCTCGAGAGTATTCTGATCAGCACATTTTCTGCATTAAATTAAAATACAGAATTCAAGAGCTGCAGTCCAACGCAGCTAAAGTTTTTCAGTGATCTACAAGTCCAGAGCCTCATACAGCGGGATGTGAAGGAGCTGAGTGACCGCTGAGGACTCTGCTCTGTGAGGAATGGTCACATACATTTAGTCAAGCCAAGACCGAAGTAAGAGCTCATGGCCACTGTTGCATCTAAGGCAAATCCTGCAGTTTCTGAATCTGGATAAGAAGGGACGACGTGCTCTTGATCGCAGGGCAGGATACCCTCTCGCCCGTTGCTTGTGATGTTACCTTTCCCCACATAAGCTCTGTTCTGAAATAAAAGCCAGTTGGATAGTTTTCAGGGAAGCTGGTTCACCCCGCTCTGGCAAGGCATCGCACACCAACACGACGGGGCCAGGCAGCCCAGCTTTTCCTATGAAGGTGTGTTAGCACTGTGCAGAGTCAGGTGAAATCATGGCAAAACCTGACATGTAGCAGTCCTGCAGACACAGGTAGTCCCTTCCCAGGGATTTGGGGGTTAATTGTAGTGGTCCTTGCTGGGTAAACCACTGTAGGATTTGTCTGTGTGGGGAAAAAAATGCTGTTCTTGGTACATCTAAGATGGTGAGAAAGCAGGAGCAGAACTATGAAGCTCCATCTGGACCTCAGATGGACTGTTTTGTCTCCTAACGTAGTATAAAGCAGAGGTAGAGCTGCTCTAACATCTGGCTTGCGGTAACGTCACCCTAAGCATGAGGACCGCCTGGGCCCACCACACCAGAAGCAAGATCTTGCTGCTAGTAAGCATGCATTTTTGCGTTGAGCAAAATGACCCAGAGAAACAGCAAGAAAGTCTTTCTGGTCTGGTAATTAGAGCACTGAGTTCCATGGTTGTGACAAAAAGTTGAATTATTTGTGTAAAGTGGCACGGCACCATGAGGTGATGCTCCCTGTCATGAGAGTTAGGGTACTCTAGCAAAAGGTAAAATACGTGGGCTCAAGTCCCCTTGGGCTGAGGAGAAAATCAAATTGCACCTGACATATCCTTGGTGAATTCCTTTATCATCACAGCAGAGAGGCACCAGAGAGGCACCTAAAAGCCGCTCTGCGTTTTAGGACTTACTGCCCAAGAGTGAACACGGAGAGGTCTACAGCCAACAAGGGGATTCACGTTTTTTCTAAAGAGATCCAAGGGAGAGGTTAAGAAGAAAAGAAAAAGAATAAAAAAGAAGGCAATCTGGGGAACTCTCAGAAAGGTCAGCGTGCAGGCAATGCCAGCCACAGCTAACGTCGTCTTCTCCCTTGCTGCGCCCGCGTGCCACCCCGCCAGCTGCGCATCCGTCCTCGGCCCCAGGCAGGGCCAGAGCTCGGCAGCGGCGGCTCGCAGAGGAGCTACCGCGCTCCCTGCTCTCCCGTGGGCGCGCCTCGCTCCCGGGAGCGACTCTGCCAAAGAGGGCCCCTGGGCCTGGTCCACAAAGCCACGATCTTGGTAACTCGGTATGACTTCCACCGCATAGGCCATGAGCAGAAAATTAAGTACTTACACATTTTGTTTAAGAGCAGGATGCTATGGGTTCCTCAGGGCAGAGAGCTTCTCCCTGTTTAAAACAATGGATGTTTAAGGTACAAAATACATTTTTTAGTGAGAAAGTGCTGGCTCGTTGCAAAGTTGGAAGTACAATACGTGTTCAAAATTTGGTTTTCAATTGTAATTTACTTTTTATAGATTGTGAAAGATATTGCTCTGGTTAAGCTTTATGACTGTGATGCAGAGCAAAAGGTTCTCTATATTCTTTTAAAATTGCATCCCGCTTCATTTTCTGGTCTTCCCCTGGATGAAACTATTAAAATCATTATTAAAAAACTAGCCACCCCATTTTTCTTTAAGAAGGCATTTGGTATCAATTTGCACAGCAGGAAACGTAGTGCAGAAATTCACAATTGTCAAATGTTGCTAATAAAATAAATAGTGAAATAAATGTCTGGAGCACCAATTCTGCACCTCCCTCCCACTGTGCCACAGACAGAATTCAACAAAAATGGCTAAATCGCTTAAAGAATTCAGACTTTTTCCCCCTAGAAAAGCATGCAGCAGACAACCTGAATTTTCACACAGCAGAAGTCAAACATGAGAT
>NC_138826.1:2175000-2222500 GCF_965183815.1 Platalea leucorodia
TCTGGACTGCAGTACGTGCAACGTACGTATAATGTACTTGAAATTTAAAAATAGCGAGGTGGGCAGGACTCGGCCTCCGAGGCGGAGGGTGGATTTGTGGGAGGCAGCTACAACGCTAAGCCTGACGTGCAGGTCGGGAATCCCTCCCGCAGCTGCCACGCGTGTGCCTGCACCGTCCTGGGACCGCAGCCACCAGAAAAAGGGTGCTCGTACCGGACTATGGGTCCGGCTGCGCCCACGGCGGGCAGAGCGATGCCAGTAAAGTAATCCCGGGAAAGCAGGGAGGTCGTCACCTGAGTTTTATTCTGTCGTTACCAGAGGGCTGCTGACAACTTCAAGAGGGCACTGAGAAACTCCGAGCTCCAAAGCAAATGTATGTACTCGTGTATGTGTATATACTGCCAAACGACACGCCGTATGCCCGAGTCTCTCCTTCGTCGCCCCGTGTCTCGGCAGTTAAGTGATGGAGTGTGATGAGAAGGTGCAGCTTACTGTAGCCACAATTTACAAAGAAGGAAAACCGGGATATTTAACTATGTTTCCTTTCCTCTCCAATGTTTCCATAGTTCTCATGTTCGATGAAAACAGATGTTAAAAATATAGAGCACTTTGGATTATTATTATGATGCATTGAAAATTGTTCCACTTTGAGTATGTGTCTGTGTATCGTGTTTAAACAGCGGCATAATCAGATGCATCCCACTAAAAAATAAGATAGTTTATAGGGATGAAAGTCTGCAGGATGCCTACCGGCGCTTTTCCTTTTAGGTTTATTTCAAAGGTTCGAATAATGAGCATCTAAATGGTTCGTCTAACTTTCAATGCAACGAAGATACAAAAGAAGAAAACCCATACATTTTGTGCTAGGAATGACAAGTCCTAGAGCAATCCACCACCTACGACACATCCCTATCTGTAACGTGGTAATAGCCCCGGCGAGAAAATATGTTGTGTCAGCCTACAGCGAGTTTAGACATAGGAAGATGATAAAAATTCCTAATCAAAATGAAGGAATAGAGTCTCTAAAAGTATATGCCAATTATTGCAGAGCAGCTTTTTAAAGTCTTTCAAGCTTTTAAAGATTATTCAAAGCACTTGAAATAGGCTTCAATCTAATGCCTCATTTCATTGCATTAAACAGCCTAGTTAATAAAGAATCAATATATTCAAAGGGCAAGGTTATCTTTTGTCTATAAGGGGTGGTGTCATTCTGAACCTTTTATAGTTCAAATGCTGAAAAAGACCTCATGAAATCCATACTCATCAAGTGGGTCAACTAGAGCAATAAAGAGGCCTCTGAAAGAATGGCTGCGCTCCTTTAAAACAACTATAAGTCTTATCTCCCCGCATAGTGCTCGCCAGGCTCCGCCAGAAAATGTCAATTTCTCATCAAGACAAGAGGCCCAACGATAATTTTTTTCCTAGAGAATACATACAATTAGGAGAATGCAGAAAGGCCCCATCAGTGATTTGTAGCTTATTATGTCACCAGCAAGCTGCGATCCGCCGCTAAGCAGATAATAAGGGCTGTTGATAACTAAAGTGTCAATACACCAAAGAACGATTTTTGAATGTGATCCCTTGTGCTTTTTTTCCCCTTCTCGTGCAGATCGCGGGGCCGATAAGGGTGCATCTGCCAACCGACACCGCCTGTTGGACCTCACAATTAATGCCGTGAATAAATAGCACAAAAGAGTTTAGATTCTTTATACTCTTTGAGACAATTCCCTGTTTTACCCTTCAAGGAGTTCTTTTATGTTCGAATAAGGTTGCTTTTAATGAAATTTAAACTCATCAGAGGAAATCAAAACCCTCAAATCAGATTACAAATTGATTTTTTTTGGTTATTTGTCATTATACAATGTAATGCCCTAAGTTTTACAGGAAAAGGAAGAGAAAGCACCCGGTCTGGAGTCAGAGTATGCAAACAATCTCTGCAAAAGAACACGCAGGAGGAATGTTCCTAAAGTCCCACAAGTAATAAAAAGTTTTAAAAAGTTGGTGTGTATCATTTAAAAAGTGATCATTATCTTTACTCAGATACTTCATAAAATACTAAAGTTTTAAATAAAATGAACTATACTAGAACTTTAAATTGTATAAATTAAATCATTAACCCCGAGCTATCTCTTCTTCTCATATATAATGCTACATTTCATTGTTACATACAAGAAATCAAATATTATTTCTCAGCGCTCAGGTCAAAATGAACCGATGGAGGATTTGAGACCTCCTGGTCCGGTACCCCACTTCAGCTGGTGCGACTGCTAGTGCACTTTGGCCAGGTGAAATACAATGCTAGCGATAGAGGCCATAGAGTCGTGATTTTTCGATTTCTTACACATTCAAATAAAATAACAGTTGTACTGAAATGGTTTTGTTTCCTCTTTATTGACTTTGTACCGGTACTGAAAGGGCATGGGGAAAAAAAGGGTGCAGTTGACTGGTCACAAAATGGTGCATTTTTGGTGCCCACAAAGAGGATTTCAGTTGTCGTGACACCTTTTTTTGCATTTACCTTGAGATAAACAGTTTGAGAAACGACGTTGTGAGAAAAGGCAGCAGCTACCCCCAGAACAGAGCAAGTGGGGGTGGCGAGGGTGCAAGGAAATTCTCTGAAAGCTACTCTGCTCCAGCCAGGCAAAAATGACAGACTGCTTATTGTGCAAAACCTAAAAAAGAAAAATCCAACAAGAAAAAAGGAAACTGAGGCTGGAATTGGTCTGGGTAATATGGCCAACAAATGGAAAGTTGCCGTGTATCTACGATGAAACATAGGATGGAGACACCAAGGGGAAGATGGAGAGAAGAAAGGAGGAAGACGTGAAAAAAATTGTACAATGAAACCCAATAAAGTTGTATTTGATGGTATTTGTCCTTGTGCTGTGGAGTTCTGTTGTGGGAGCAAGTGCTCAGAGACGGCTCTGCCTCCCAACCAGCCTCCGCGCTGCCGCACCGGTGCCTCCGGAGGTGCTGGGCCACCGCCGAGGTTTGCAAGGGGGGTCCCTGCGTACCGGTTCTGCTGCAATCGCCGCTTTCCTTCGTACTATGGCTCACGTCCCAAGATTTAAAAAAAAAAAAGAAAGAGAAAGAAATAATTGCTGTGGGCTTTGCTCCACAGACACAAAAGTACTCTGAAACTGTAATGAGTAGAAATAATAATAATAAACAAACAACCTCTAATAACCATCTCAGGCGGCTATTTGGGCAGGCCAAGTGTAGCCACATGAAAAAATGAAAATAAAAGCTAAAGAAGGGAGGAGCCATGCCATACAGTGGAAATTCATTCCATGGTGCTTCTTCATCTTTCTGGTTTATCAATGTGTCTCCTCTTAGTCATGAGTCCAACAAACACTGCAACACCCAAAGTATCTCTAGAAGGACTTCCACGATTCCTCCCCCACTACCCCCTCACTTACTTCGTCCCTTAAGACGCAGCCTGGACAAATCAGCAAAGGCCGAGCAGCAGTAGGGACCCGGCAGAGGCTCTGACGGACCAAGGGGTGAAGCCAGGTCCGGGGGGAGGACCCCTGACCGCAGTCTCCGTGCAAATCCCCTGAGCCGTGTCACTCAGCAGGTCAAAGGCAGAAAGCGGTGGGCACGGCGGCAGTAGGGGCCCAAAGCAGAGCGACTTCAGATATAGACACTTATTTAAACAAATAAATTCTCTGTCTGAGGAAAAGACTGAGCATAAATCAATTTGGAACAAAAGCTTCCAAGATGTACCCAGCATGTAGCATGGCCTAAAATGGGAAGGGCAATTGGGCACATCTTTGGAAAAACGCTAGGACAAGCCCGTGGGGGCACGGCGTGGCACAGCATGTCTGTGCAAAGCGGGCAGAGCAGCTCTGAACGGGCTTCTTCCTGGAAATCAGTGAAACAGAAATCACAGGTGCTTTGTAAAATAAAGAATTCCTGGTTACCACCTTTCTTTCCAAGTTTTAAGAAAGCTGAAGTGGCATCAACGCTGAAACAAAACCTAGAAGGTCCATACAGCCAACGTCCTGCTCCTGCTGAGGAGGACGAGGAAGGAGGTAGCGGAAGAGCTGTAATGAAACCTGTGTCCTCCCATGTTGAAGATCTTGAAGACAAGTGACCGGATACAAAAATCATTGGTTAAATGACCTGAGGGGAGTAGGAAAGGAAGAAAGTCTGCAGAAAAGGGTAAAACAGAGTTATCAAGAGAACTGGTGGTAGGGCACAGACCCAAAGTTTGTTCTACCTCAGAAAACAGGACGGGGTGGAGGAAGCACAGCGGGGCTGAGTGCTGTCTGCAAGGAGGCCACAGCCCCACAGCAGCTCCTTCTCCCCACAGCATCGCTGTTTGTCTCACCACTGCCCTGTAATACAACTCATCGCTACGCAGCCACATCATGGCACCGTCAGCGATAAGTGCTTGCAGAAGCAATAGAATAAGTCTTTTTTATTGAATGAGGAGGGAGGAAAATAGAAGAAACTTACTATTGAACTTTTTAGAAGCTAAATTGACTGACGCAATCTTCATAAAACACACTAATAAGAGAAGGATGTCAGATAAAAACGGTTTGGGTTTTCTTGCAAGGACGGAGGTCTGTGTTTCTCGTTCAGTTCCGCTTTATTTTCGGTCCACAGTGCCATGTCTGCATGACCTGGGGACCAGGTCCTTGTTTTGGTGCTTTTGCCACGTTGCATCCCAAATCAGGCTGAGCTGGCGAAAGGCTGCATTGCCGCCTGGATGCCATTTTGCAGGACGGTTCCTGCTGGCTTTATGTTGCCGTTGAGTGAGAAGTCAAGGCTACAGTAGGTCAGCAAACCACGCAGTGACACCTACAAGCACGAGCTACTACTCTCTTCTTCTGCAGAAGATCCTGGGTAGGAGGGAGAGGGGAGCCTGGCAGAGACACGCGTTACCCTCTTTCCGTGCTGGATTTGTTGCTGCCAACCCACATGCTGTGGTTTGCAGCGGGTGTCGTGCACGGTCGGTACGGATGGGAGACCCTTAAGAGGCTGCTGTGCAGGAGCCTGTCAGAAAGTCCTACTGTTTACCAAAACATGAAAAGAAAGGAACGTTGTTTTTCATGGGGGAAGTACTCATAAGCCTTTTAGTTTTCAGCTCTAAACCAGCATTTACTGGCTCAAGCCTGCTGAAATAACGCTGCAGGCTCGCTGCCTTACCGAGGTCTAAGCCAAGCCCTCCTTGCCCACCTGAGCCTCTGCTCCCGAGCGGCACCTCCAGGGCCTTGCCAGGACTCTGCAGCAGCTCAGCCCGGAGGAGGGGCCCCTCCTGAGCACAGGGGAAACACAGACCAAGAGCGGGATTTGTGAGAGACAAACCGTGTCCTGAAAAACCCTTTATACGGTATTAGACATAAAAATGTCCAAAATGCTCTGCTTTTGATAGTTGTAAAACGCCACGACCAAGAAACTGGAATGGCTCAAAAAGTAATAAATACATACAGCAGAGCAATTAGCTACCCATTTACATTACTGATGTAAATGCAGAAATCTCCAATAAACCATTTTAAACTTTTTTTTCTTTTTAATTAGCCTGGCATGCAGTTAACAGAAGCAAATCACCTGCTCGTGCTCTCCAGGTGCTGCCCCCAAACATTACGGAGATAACCCGTGGGAGCATTATCGGGGAGCTTTTCTCCCAAGCCGTGGGATGGGGAGGGAGGTGCCCTTTGAGCGGCCTCGGCTGCCACGAGCCCGTACAGAAGGCGATGGGCTTTCAGGCCAGTTTGCCAGAGCTGGCAAAGCAAGAGCAAGGACTCGGCAGTTTCATGCTATAGGGACACTATGGTTTGAGTCAAAGACAGGAAAAGAAAGATTTTTTTTTTTTTTTTTGCTTCTATGCTGAAATTTTCTGTTCTTAATAGAAGCTGACATAAATAATTCCGGTTTGTGTGAACTGCCTGTACTTTGCACTCCTGTAGTAAGTTCAAATACAAGCGACAGCAGCAAGAGCAGGTTTGGATGCTAAAATAAACATTCAAGCAGTCACAACTGGATGTCCTCCAGGTCAAATTTACATTGTTTTCTATCTTTGCTTTCAATTTTCTCTTTACCTTAATAAAAAACCATCTTGTCCTACATTCTTCTGACATGATCAAAAGAGAAAGCCTTTTCATTATCAGACCCTAATGGCTATTCCACCCTATATTTTTAATGTGAAGATTAAATATTTATGAGTTGCAAGCCTGTAACACCCCCGAACCAGGACAGCTTTGGTGGTGGTGGGCCGGGACAAGGGCAGGGTGAGCTGCCTCGGTGGTGATCTGAGCCGGGGGGTGCTGGTGGGGACTGACACCCGCAGGTACAGACCACCGCACACGTGGGCGACGCGTGCCCCTCTGACTTCACACCAGGTGAACGAGATTGATAAAATACACTTACTGCAAAGATAAGGCAGTTCTGGGACACTCTGACACTGATTAATGACCCCACCACAGCACCAGCAGGGCGATTACGGGCGGGCACGGCTCGGGCGAGGGGCACGGACCCACCGTGGGCTGAGGGTGGCATTGCACCCGTCAGCCTGGGCCAGCGCGGAGCGGTGCCGTGGGAAGGAGACCAAGGCCGCTTAGCGAAATAGATCCGATTAAATGCCAACCAGTCTTACGTCGCAGACACTTTCTGAGAGCATTTCGAAGCGGTTGAGATCTCCGAGCCGGCAGAAGGCACCAGCTCAGCACCTGCGGTCAGAGCCCGCCGCAGCCACAAACTTGCTGACAGCAACGTCAGCGACGGCAGAGAGGGTGGGGTGCTTTTTCATTTCAATGTATTCAGCTGCTTCAGGTCAATGACCAATTCACTCAAAACTGAAAACATGATTGGGAGTTGGAAGAGCAGAAAATGTGTTTTCCTCTCCCTATCCATGAATAAAAAATAGATTTGAAAAGATAAGTTCTGCTGGGTTTAGTATCTTGAAGGACGTGATGATCAGAAACAATCTATCCCTTTGACTATAGATAATATCTCCTTTGCCTATTAACTTTATTAACATAATTTATTAACTCCAGGTGCAGAACATGGGTAGAGAAACAAGCTCCTTTTGCCTCCCGCACTATTTTGGTAGGTCTGCTTAGCTGATGAAATGAATGCCCTTCTCACCGCAGTGTTACTGAACTCTTATTTCCATCCAAAAAGAACTTGACAACTCATATAATAAAAAAGAAATGCAACATTCATCATTTTCATCCATATAAAGGTATAAAACACATAATCAGATTATGAAATATAATCTGATATGTGAATGTAAATAGATTAAATAATACCGGGTAGCTCCCTGATTAGCCAAAGGAAGTGCATACTCAGTAAAACCCCTAGATTTGAACAAGAATAGTTAAAATTTGTTGATAATGAGACTAATCTCTCCTTAGGAGAATAAGCAGATGTTCTGGGGAAAAAAAAAAGGATCAGTCAGACAGCACATTTTCCCTCATTTTTAGTGGAAATCATATTTGAAAGCCATCCTGAATGGCTTTTAGATTGAATTTTCTTTAAATTTTGAGGGAAACAGATGTAGTTTAAAAAAAAAAATTTTTTTTGTCCTCCTGGTAAAGTTTTGGGTTTCTATTTTTTTTTTTTTCCTTTTTGTTTTTTCCTTCCTTTTTCTGCCTTGCCATCCCCCTGCAGCGGGGGCTCGGGCCGGGAGCCCAGGGCAGGGGCCGGGAGCGTCCGGACGCTGGGAAGCGACGGGAGGAGGAGGCTGCAAATCTGAATGTATTCAGAAACGAAGTTATCCTACGAGCCTCCGCCTTTTGACTTTTCCTCTCCTTTCACAGAAATCTACCCTTCTTTTTCCTTTGCTTGACCCATATCTGCCTTAATTGGGATTTCGCAATTACACTCCTTATGCTACTTATTAAAACCGCTTTGCGTACGTCTGCTTTCCCAGCAGACCCCTCCTGTTGCCTCTCCCTGTCGCTGGCTCCGTTGTTTGATCTGGCAGTGAATATGGAAACACTAAAATTTGGGATCAATACAGCCATTTCCAGCAGTCCCTCTGGGGAGGAGCCAGGGCCCTCCCAAGGCTGCCGTAGGAAAAAGCAACGTTGGCAAACTTTTTCCTGCAACGGGGGTACCTCTTTGGGTAACGCTTTTCCAGTGCCGGGTGATGTAAAGGAGATCCAATATCGTCCTTCTTTACCATACACACACATGTGCAAGCTTGTGCATGCTGCAACCTGCAGTAACTTATCTAACGTTGCTTTTTTTTTTCTCTGAGCTCCATCTTTATAAAAATCTCCAACTTTTTGGTGGTCGTGTTGCGCTAAAGCGGAGCATGGCTGCTCGGTGCCGTTGCCGGGACGGTTCGATTTCAGACTGGGCTGGCAAGGCACCAGCTTAAATGACATTGGCCGATCTCCTGAAATTCTGCTTTTTAGGCTGCATTTTGCCGTCTCGCTAAAGCTAACCTGCACCTACAACGGCCTGGCCTTTATTTGCAGCGAGAGGCTGACCGAGCGCTCTCTCGCTGGCCGATGGCAGGAGCATCGGGAGCATCGCGCGGCCGAAGGGAGGCAGGTGGCCTTTGATGTTCTGAACAAGGCGAATCCGCTCAACTTTCGCCACCCCCTGCCCGCAGCCCCCACTCGGCGGCACCGGGCTCAGCCTGGGCTCACGCGCCGCGGCGGGGGATAACCCGGCCCAGCCTGGGCTCCGTTATTTGAAACACATGAAGTGGGTCGGGCAAAGCCGCCTCAGATACCGCCACGGCGAGGTACAGGCACGGCAATTAGTAAAATCAAGGTGTATTTCCTAGATCATGCAGCTGGGGGCATTTTGCAACTCATTTTGCCGGAGAAAACTTGTTATTTAATTGCCTTTGCTGCTGCTGGATCAGATTCAAAATGAGTGGGAATATCAGGTCCTGCCAGATATATTCAATCATATTACTGCTTTTTTCCCTGAATGGATTCGATGTGCCAGTAAGCAGTGAAGCAGTTAAATACGGACATGTGAATGCCAGCAATGCTGTGATTTCAAAGTTAACACCCCACTAAGATGAATGAGGAAAACATACCTCTCCCTCGACGTTTCTCTCTGTCCCTGCGGCGAGTTTAAGGGAAAGATAATTCACGATGGTTTGGCCAATTGCTAGAAGTAGGATATTTTCTATTCATTCTGATAAACCAAGAATAACATCTTATGCAGCCCCAAAATAAATAAATAATAATAAAAAAGACTGCTAAAATTCAGAATTACGGGTGAGGCGAGGCCAGAGCTGGTGGGGCCGGTGGGGCCGGGGCACGGTGGGGCCGTCACACCAGCCCTGTCCCCACCGGCGGGGATGGGGCGTTTCCAGCCGCCGCATCCTCGTGCCCAAGTGAAACTGCGTGGAGAAGGGAAAAAAGATATGTCTAAATGAGTCCAATACTGATTATTAAGTTCCTAAGAGGCAATCTAATTTAGCTATATAAAATCATGAAAGGGAAAGAATTAATTGATACTAATGAGTTATAGAAGATAGCATCATAATTAATTCCTAAATAGAAAGAGGACATAGGCTGGAGCGAGGGGGGGAAATAAGACTGGCCTATATATTGTAATAGATTACAGAGGGTATTTGAAACGAGAAACAAACTGCCAAAGTCAGAGCGGGACGGAGTTACGAAATCTTTGCCAACGCAAATAAAAGCCTTTTCCGCATCGCCCCGACGATGGGGAGAGCTGGGAAGCTGGGGCACCTCCTCGCCACGAGCCCTCGCGGGGCCGCCGGGGACCGCGTCCCTCCGTGGCAGGGTGCGAGGGCTCACGCCAGGGACGCCCTGGCCCAACCTGTCCCTCGGGGAGCACAGGGACAGGGCACTTGGTGGTTGCTAAGGTAACCACACAGGTTTGATTTGATTTTTTTTTTCCTCCCTAAATAACATTGCTGACTAAACCAGCGCATAATCCCACGGCAACTTTGCGGTGTGTTACAGCTCCGATATTGCTGCAGCAACTTAGACAAAGAGTTTGGACGCGATACTTGGAGCAAACCCGCTTTTTTCTACTCCATTTTGGACCTACTTACTCCTTTGGTGCATAAATCACAGGTGACCACCCATAAGCTGGAGGACAAAAAGCCTTGATAAATCACAGAAACAATAAATTATATAGGGAAAGGGCATTCTCCTTTTGGAAATCCCATAAAATCATCATCACACTTTGATTCCATTTTCAGAAATACAAATTACAGACCACTGCAGTCTTTCTCCTGAAAATTGACATTAAAAGTTTTGTTCAATTTTCATTCCCCATTTCAGTTTCAGTTTTAAAGCAAACTCAGTTGGCAGAAATGATATTCCAGTTATGTTACTGCACGGTAAAGCCCAAAGCATGCATATTTATCAACGCTGGTCACTTTTTTGGAGGGGAAATCATGGATAACCATTTGGAAATTAATAGTTGTGTTCACTGAGAGAAGAAAATAATTAATAGCCAGGGCTCCTGGTTAATAACATTTCTAAGGGCATTTAATAAAAAGGCAGCTTGACCCAGGCTGGTTTACAGTGAGGCAGGAGATGCTGAGCATCTTCTGGAAATAGGAGAAGCATCGAGCATCAGTGTCCTCCTTACGTGAACCGGCACAATTACTGAATACCCGCACATCGTGGGGAAACCGGGATCCAGCTTGTGCCATTGAAGCAGCAGGAATTTTGGGTGGATTTCAACAGGAGTGGAGCTGAAATAAATTAATAAGGGGAAGACATAGGGGTACCGCTGAGGCCAGCGGAGGGGAGAGCGGGGCTCAGACCCTGTCACGGCCGGATCCACTCTGCCCTGCAAAAACCACTGTGCGCTGGCCAAAATCCTGTGGTTTCGGGCCATTTGCAATGTCGGTGCTTTAAGGCAGGAAAGGGGTCGGTGCTGGGGGTGGCCGAGGTGGTGGGACGGGCCGGCGCCGCAGCTGATGGATGCTCTGGCACGTTGGCTTGCGTTCAGTTGGGGTGAATTGGTCATTTTTGTGCTCAAAAGATTTTTCCATATAACCTTTTCCGTATCCAGTAGAAGACTCTTTCCCACTGAGCAGCCCACATCCAGATAAATGGCAAAGACAGATTAGTTTGTGGGATTTAGGTAATCTTTTTATGTTATTGTGAAAAGTCACGGACTTTGGCCTACACTGAGCATCTCCTGTCAACTTGAGCCCAATACTTTGCGTTACAAGTGTAAACCAAGTGGCCGCAATCAGCAACCAAACCCATTTGATCCTCGGCATCAAGGGCATTCACAGAAATAGTAATTATTTAGCTAATATGGCTCAATGTGAAATAATTGTTTGGAATCAAACGATTTTCTGTAGTGGACAGGCCAGCTGGGGAACAACCAATCTATTAATAAAATACGCTGTCTCCTAATGCAGCGCAAGGCCGCGTGTACAACCAGGCAGTTAGGGGTGACGCAGGACCGCAAAAAGATGGAGAAATAGAGAAGTGTTCTGGCTAATGGTTTCAAACTCCCTCTGCCAGGGTCCACGTGCATCCCATCTGCCACCTCCCCCTCCGGCGCACCGGCCCGGACAATGCCGGCCTCAAAAAAAAGGCAAAAGAAGGGGGAAAGGGAAGGAAGAAGAAGTTCCTGCGTTGGCTGCCTCCTCCCCGTTTGCTGGGTCTGGGGCTGCCTCTGCACACAGACGCTGCCGTGTCAACAGCGAGGCGAGGGTGACATTTCCCTCTCTCTCAATTCCACGGGAGCTGTTCACCGCCGGTATAAAACACACACCGCGCTCTTGCAAGATTCGTTGTCCCGAGGTCAGCTGGAACTTATTGTCCTTGTTGCCTTGGAACAAGACAAAACCGACATCTGTAAGATTTGCTGTTAAATAATCCAAACCAGGAGTGGGACGGAGCCACGCAAAGAAATAGAAACGTTCGGGCGCCTTGGTAGAAAATCAGTAATTTAGATACAAGGCGCTGATGCTCGCCGGCCTGGCGCGCCCTTAGTTTGCTATTGATTGCTTCTCCCAACATTTAACTTCATCCTTTAAATACTGCGTATGCGGGAAGTTTCAAAATCAGCGCTTGCCTGCTAATCTTTCCCCGGTATAAATAAATTGAACATTAAATGGAAATAATCTTTGGATTCCCAGCTATCTTTCTTTGGGTTTGCTTCCCGGTTTAGCGCTGCCACCGGTACTTCTTCCCCATCGAAATGCATTTGCAGTGACGTACGCACCAAACGCAACGGAGCCGTAAAACCATTTTTAAAAATTACACCTCAAATTTGTGGGACGCCAGAGGCAGCACGTTAAAAAAAATTTGAACAACAAAAATATTTGGGATGAGGAAAAGCTTACGTGTTTCAGAAGCAGAGCCAACCCAATAGGCTCCCCTCCGGAGTCCTGCTCGCAGGTGGAAAAGCCGCTCGGACGCACGCACACAGCTCTCCCCGAATGAGCTGCTGATAAATCTAATCCTGAAGGACTGGAAATGAGGTAAAAGAAATTCTGATGAAAATTATGTACATGTACTTTGACAAGCTCATAAACACTGCAGCCATGATAAGTTTTCTTATTTTTTTTTTTAAGACCTGACACAACTGTGTAAGCCCAAACTCTAATTTTTACAGCCCTGGGTTTGGAGATCTGTCATTGGGAGATATAATGGAAAGAATAATTGCTTGGTGGCTGCACAAACAGGAGATGTGTTGTCAGGCTGCAGTTTGGAGGCTACATCTGGCTTCGGAAATGATTGATGCTGTCTCTCTGTGTGATTCGGGAAACCATTTTTTTTTTTCTTCCCCGCTAATACAACCGCCACACCGAACCTTCGCGCAGCCGCAGCAATTAAATCTTTATTAATGAAAACTTTTTATTTATTCCTTTCGCTTTCGGACGCATCTTGGCGGTGCGGCTAGGCAGCACGCAGCCCTCTCGGCGAAGGTAAGCATGTGATTTCAATTTGAAATTAAAAGTCATGTCTGAATAACAGAACAGCATTCTCATTTCCTAATACTCTGCTTTTTACTACTTTGCATTCAACTGTGAAAAGTCTTTTAAAACTCTGAACAGCAGTAAAACTTGAATGAATTTTTGACCCATTATTGCATAGCGGGTGCGCTTTCCAAGTTGGAGAGACTGCCAAGTTCTCCCCACCTAATATTTCCACTTTAATTGTGCCACTTGAGAAATTTACGTGCCTCAAAATATGGCATGAATCTTACGCTTATTGCAGTATCATTAGCAGCAACATTTAAGCAACATCTGTGTGCTATAGAACTAATTGAAGTAGCAGAAGTGGCAGCTGTAAATCCACAGGAAGATGGCAGTTTGCACCCAGCACTGCTGAGTTAGCGGGTAACTGTCAGCCTGTTCCTGCAATCTGCTCTCGAGGACTACGGTACAGGCACACAATGTCCAAAAAAATACAGCGAGTAGGCTAATGATCCTATTAACCACTTTGCTGCACCAATTTGGCTGTTTTTCCAGTTTCCTTGTTGAATTTCATTATATATTTCACCGTTCCAGTAAAAAGTCCAGTACGAGACATGTTTGCTTTTAAGCCGCTTACTTCAGGGAGTGAAGCTCCTCGGTCGAATTAACGAGCAAATGATTTTTTTTTCTTTTAAATTCCGTATATTTCTCCGTCTTTTCCATTGTTTAATTTTTCTTCATCACACACGCCTCGGTGAAAAAGAACTTTTACCAACTGTTAATGCTGGTATTTAAAGCAATGACATTTTCCTCCCCGGGATGTAACATTTTCAATAATCAATAAAGCTGGGAGGAGGAGGAGGGAAGGCTGAAGTCTTTTTTAGGCGCGCGGGTTAAAACACGTCTTCATCCGAGCCGGGGATGCCGGGCGCGTGGCCTGCAGCACATCAGCCCGGGCACCGCCGCTGATTTAAATAATTGGTGCTTACGAACGGAGGAAGGTGTTTAAAGTAGCATGTCCTGGGATTACCGCGTAATCCAGGCACCAGGGTTCAGAGCGCCTCGGAGCATCGCCGCTATTTCCATCTTCATCGGCTACTTGGGTGGGGAAAAGCAGGTTGCAAAACCTTACAATCCTCAAATTAACACGGGGAATAGAATTAAATGTTAAATATAAATGCTTTGGTGTGAAGGCAGTGGGTTTTTCGGAGAGGCCGCGCGAGCGCCAGCCGCGCTCAGGCTCCCCCCGCCCCGCGTCGGTCCCCGGCGCGGCACAGCCCTCGGGAGCCGGGAAGGGGCCGGAGGAGCCCCTCGCCAGGCCGTGTTTGCCAACGGCCCAACTTCATTAGAAACCCGGCACGTCCGCCGGGCCGCCATGTGACAGGCCGGGAGCCGCCGGTATTTGTTGTCTTAATGCACAAGTACTCGGGGACTGAACTGATAAGGAAAAAACTGTTCTGAATCTGCTGAACTACACGCTTAGGGTGGCACGGACCCGCGCAATATTGAAAATCAATAGTCACGTGGCGGTTTAAAGGTTAGAGGTCTCCTGAATTAACTTTCTAGTACTAAATTACCAGCCCTTGGGTTTTTTTGTTTATTTATTTATTTATTTATTTCCCATTTTGTAATGACTGGAGAGATGCACTGGCTTTAAAGATGCATAGCTTGCACCTAGTTTGCGCTCGGAACGACAGGAGAAAACAGCAAAACCTTTTAATACTTGTTGTGACGATTTAAATGTTAAGGGATTTCTCATGAGCAAATTCAGACAGAATCGGAAGGCATACGGCAATGTCAAATGCGGTAACGCAGCCCTCAGCATTATCAGTGGCCCAAAAAAGAAAATACAGCTCTAGTCTTTTAACTTGCATCCTCTACAGTGCCCGTACTTGTACGATGTGTGATATTTCAATTAATGCAGGTTTTATCTCTAACAACATTTAGAAAATGTAAAGTAACAGTATTATTTGAAATATTTATTCATTAGGAATGAACAAATAATATTGTCACAAATAAACTGAATGTTTAGAGTTGAAGCCTGTGAAGACTTACACGTTGCTTTTCACCCGTGAGCACAGTGCACTCCAAGGACTGCTCCGGCGTGTAGCTACTCACACGTGGAAGCACCCTCACGACTGGTCTTTAGCTCCTCTGCTTGCAGGTACTGCAAAAACCAAATCATTTTTTATTTCATTGAATAGACTTCTTATTTAAATTTACTCCAACATTTCCCTTCCCCTTGTTTTCATTCCCCTAGGTACACTGACAGCTTGAGTTTCAGCATCGAATATTTGCAACCTGGGTTAGTCTTCCTCAGGACGGCTAACAGGGCGCCGGGTCCCAGCAGCCCGCCGGAGCCAGCACCGGGGCGGTGGGTGCTTCGGGCGCTTGGCAAATACCCTGGGGGACAATCTGGTGGCTGGCTATTAACTGCCTTGGCACGAGCCAGCTCTGCGGCTCTGGTGGGGCAATAAGCACCAGTGTCGGGCAGCGGGACGCGGTGGCCACGAGCCCGGGCTCCCCGGGATGCTTCGCACCCACCGCCGCACCAGGGGAACATCCCGACGGGCTGGGATGGCCCCGGGTTTTGGTCCCCTTTGTGCTGGTATGTCCACCCTGGGTGACCGCACTGAAAGAAGATCTGAAGCAGTCACCAAGGCTTTGAAGTAGCAGGTTAAGGAGACGTGGCAGGAAAAAAAACTTCCAGGAATTTTAGACACCGCTAAAGCTTTTTCTTTCTGGGTCACAGACACGTCTCCAAAGACTTTTTTCTAGAAATACTCAGCTGTTTTAAGATTTATTGACTGCGCGCAGCTTAAATTTGATTTTCTCTTATCACAGCGTAACCGTATATGCGTGCACCACCCCAGCCGGGAAGGGGCAGCCAGACGCTCGTCTGCCGCGTTTCACCGCCCGGGCGCCGGAGGCGGGAGGGGAGCGCGGGCTGCAGAGCCCTGCCCGTGCCGCGGCCAGCGCGGCTGGGTTCCCGCGGCGTTTGGTTTGCCGGGCACCATCCTGCACCAGCCACGGGTCACGGGCAGCGCCGCAACCCAGCCCAGGGAGCGGCGGCCTCGGGAAAGGACCGGCGCTGTTGGACGTACCGACGCGTGACGCCTGGCGCCTACTGTTCAGAAGCGTTTGCGCGCATTAAACATCATCACCTCAACGTATGGAGAAATAAAGTCCAAAATAGGGGAAAAAGATCTGAGGTGACCACTCAGGCCTAATTACTGAACTAAACGAAGCACCTCTAACAAACTCCCAAACTAGATGTTGTAATATTTTGCCAGAATTTAACCTTTTCAGCTCTACCATTTCCAGGCTCTCTGCTAATAGGTGTCAGATCCATCCCTGCCATCGGCACGTCCAACTTCTGTTTATTTTCAGGGGCCTTCCACCTTCGACTGAAACGCGAAGGCTGCGGCCGCACCACAGGTACGCTCCCAAACTTCAACCTAAGGCACGCGTTGCATTTTGATAAACAAACTTACAGAAGGATGAAGACCAAGTTGTAACTAATAAAATAAAAACCTGCTGCTAAGCGGCGGCTTGGACACCATCTCAGGCCATACTTAAGCACACACACAACGTTACCCGCGTGAAGAACCCGACTCACTTAATGTGGGATTCATGTGCTCACAAATTCTCACATAAATGGGGTTATATCAAGGTATAAACCAGAAAAATCTTCCTCTGTTCATCTGAGATTTCTGCTGTCATAAATTTTTGCTTAGACAGTGTATATGTGATATTACAGATAAAAGTTTCTAGTGGAGTTTTTCCTCAGTTACTGTATTTCTGTAAACGTGCGGATTCCTGGCGCACGGCACGGGCACAGGGAGGGCCGGCACTGTCCTGGGTGATTTTTTTGTGCAAAAAAGAGCGAAAATTTTAAAAACATCATTTTAAAGCATAGCTTGAACTAACATTTCCTGGTTTGTACATATGCAAAATAATCCTATAGAAACGTTAAGATTTATTTTTTATAACGGTCGTCCTTAACTAGTGCACAATTACCTTTATGTTTATTTCTATCAGCAATCTTATTAATTCCCATACTACTTCTGGACCATGCTTGCGCTACAGAAATAATTTTAATTGAACATTTATTGAAATAAATGCTTTGTCAGGATATACCCACTCCATCTGGCTGCACTGGACAGGCATTATTTCCTGGATGTGTCTGCTTTATACAACGTCTTCTCCCACAGCTCTCGCTGACTACCAGAGATCGTGATTAGATTGTCGGGGGTTTTGCTCAGCAGCCTTTTCTGCCGCAGCCCGTTCTGTCTCGCGGACATTAGCTTATAGGCACGCTCTCCGCAGGACTCTTCCTCTTCTGCTGCACAGAATAGGGTTTATTCTGGAAGAACGTCGTTAGCCCACCCCTCTGACAAAAGGCAGAGATCTTCTATAAATAACCCGCCCTGCAAGGCTGGATGGGCTCTATCTATCTTTTTTTTTTTTTTTTTTTGGGTCTATGTGCATGCTCACAATTACGGAGATAAGAGTTTTGATAAGAAATAAAATATGAATTGGGTTCCCAGCGTTAAATTTCCACCCTTGAAAATAAACTAAGACAAGCTTTCCCCTTCCCCCCTCCCCACAGCAGTCACCTGCTGACAAACAGATTCTGGGCACTATAAAGCTCTTTTTTAGCACGCTTAGCAGCCAAACATTATTTTTATTGCTGGCATCACGAACAAACACAAAACAAATAGGAGACCCGCAGAATTCAAAAAACGGCAGCATTGTGCAGTTAATCCTCTATTCACCGTCGTATCAAAGCACTTTTTTGTTACTTTTGCTGTGATTCATCTTAATGAAAGCCACTATTTTTACAGCATATCTCCTTCAACCCAAAACCAGTACCCGCGCTTCTCTCTTTGGCCAGACCATGGGAGATTTAAAGCTGTCACTTCCCACAGTAGGGGAAGTGGTGTTTCCTGAAACTTCAGAAGGTAGCTTACTCTCCACTAAACTGGTTGGGTTTTATTTATTTCTCATCAAAAGCCTATGTGGTCTCTATAACAGTAATTGGAAACACCGCCTCACCCCCAACATTTTAAATTTATCTTCTGTGTTCCAGTCATTTTTCACTCTTTCTTTGACAGCCTTGAGCACGTACTTAATTAGTATAATTTTGGGAGTTTCTTATGTTTTTTAGCATTTCTGCTCTGTGTAAAAGTGCCTTGAGACAACCGGGAGCTCCCCGCAGGGCTGTGCGATGCCTACCAATGCTTGTGCAAGGTGGAAGGGTCACCCAATATTTTCTATTTCCAGCAGCGCTGGGACCGGTGGGCTTTGCAGGAGATGGGGGCTTTCCTCTTCCCGAGGACGGCACGTCTCCTCTCGCAGGAATATGAGATCTCAACAACGTCCAGAGGCCTCTCACATCAAGAAAGTGAAGCGCTTGTGGCCCTCGTTATTCAAAGGAGGTCCACCGCACAGAACTGAGCAACCGGATCATTTTCTCCTGTTGGTTTCTGTTTTTATGGTTGTTTGTATTGATATGACCCTTCCGTAAGCGTGAAACAATATTTAATATCAAAAGGATATTTTGAGTCAGCTCAACAGCACCAAGCCAGCTATCAAGTCCCAGACATAGTTCAGCATCCATGGTATCATGGAACTGCTTTGAAACAAACATATCTAAATTATTTGGGGATTCCACACAAGGGTAAAGAATAAATAAAGATTGTGCCTTTTTTTCCTTCAGAAGTACCCTGACTCGCTAAGAAGCACTGCCCCAGGAGGGTAACTCTGCAGTTTCCTTTCTTAAGGCTAGAACTGCAAAATTTGAGAAAGTTTTGGTTTGGGACATATCTAATCCCCCACCTTTGCCTTAGCTGCAATTTCCACAGTCTTGGTCAGACCTTTTCTCAACAGATGGATGTATCTTCGAAAATGAACATAAACACAACGGCAGTCTGTAAATGAGGCTGCATTTCTTTGCAGGTGGAAAGCCATAAAGTCATATTTATTGAATTTATTGAAAGCTTCAACCATGGCCAACTGATACCAGCACATACGGCGCAGTGTAACAACACGACATCTCTGAAGGCTGAAGAAGCTTTCATGGGCTTTTAAGCCTTTGCAGATGATTGGGCTGTTGCAGGTCCAAAAGCAGAAATGAAAACCGAGTAGCAGAGCACCTGATCTAAACCCCAGAGGTCACAGTCCCTGGTGGACACTTCCCATTGCTTTCAAACACTTAGCTCAAACCCAGAGGGGAACACGCGCAGAAGATGACTCGGATAAAGGAAACGTTGGGATGATGGGTGGAGGAGGATGGGAAATCAGTCTTTTAGAAAAAAAAAATGGTTGTGGTGAATACCTAGCACAGATATCATCCAAACCCAGGGATTCAACAGGAACCAGAATTAACTTCCAGGAACTTGGAAGTAAAATCACAGTGTAGGCTTTGAGTAGTTTGACATTCCAGGATAACATATATATCCCTCATAACTGACCCCTGAGCATACTGGTTATACATCATTTTGCAGAGCATTTGCGATGCAGTATTTCTATGAGGATTTAATTTGAAAATGATGGAATAATCTTAATTTAACAGAATGTCTTCGTTCACGGATGGTGCATGGTGCCGAATCAACAAACAGTCAATGTATTTGGTTTATTGACTTCTGTTGTCAGGCAGTGAAGACCATGACTCACAGACACTTAGCACACACTGGTTTTTTTCTTCTCCTGAAAGCTTTTCTGCAAAATATGGTCACAGTTGCTCCCTGTCCAAGAAGGTAATGAATTCACTATAAAAACTTGACATTAATTATTCTTCTGACTGTGACAGCAATAACGAGGCCTAGTTTTTCTCAAAGAAGTGTAGATAAACAAGACTTTATAATTGCATTTTCCTTAATGACTGGTTGATATATTTGCTGGTTATCAAGTTACAAAAATGAGTTTTGAGGGAAGATGACCGTAAGCCAGGTTGAGATCCAGATGGGGATGGTTTTTGAGCTCGAGGATGTTCAGATCCATGACTGGGGCTCAGGGCCATCACTGGTTTTGGTTCACAAGGTGCTTCAAGTAGGATCCACGTCCTCGTCGGGCTTCTTTGCAGAGGAATGGGGTAGAACAAGGGGGCCCTGATCCTGACCACGTCCTGATCTCTCCCAGCTCCGTGGGGCTGTACGAGCCTGACCGTTGGGTAGGTCCTGGGAGCCTCTTCTGAAAGGTGCCACCATGGCGTACAAAGGACCTACCTTGAGTTTTGCTGCCTCGCTCAGCAGTGGCAGCAGATCGGTGATTTGTCCAGGAGCCTCTAAGGCACAGGCAAGTCATGCACCGTCAAATGCTTTAGCTCCAGCACCAAGCACTGGAATTTGGAGATACCTGTTGCAGAGTAACACAAACCAAAGGAGTTTAATGGTTGACCATGTAATACAGAAACAAAGTTGGGCAAAAATTATATGCAATTTTAGCCTGTGTATGGCAAACACCTTGAATCACAAAATCTGCTGCCTTATTTGATGAACAGAAAAGGCTTGCTGCTTAAAAGGTTAGACAGAAATTTGAAAGGTAACTTGCAATGAAAGTCAAGCTGTGAAAAAAGAAAAGGAATCCAGGAGGCATCCCCGAGGAGAGGAGGGAGCAGAGCAATGTGACCATCAGGTACGCATATGTCAAGAACAGATGTCACAATTAAAGAGAGAGACTTAAAAAAAAATCTCAGGGAACCAGGAGGTGCCAGGAAAACTTCAGTGGAGCGGTAGCTTTTCTCTCAGACAACGGGAAACGAGGAGGAGAGGAGTCAGCAAGAGGCGGTTCACAGCAGGGACAGCTATCCTGAGCTGACAAAACTTCCCGGGCTCTGCGCTCGACCTGTGATTAATCGCACAGACACACAAAGCACGGGCTGCGACCAGGAGCCATCCTCCTAATGCATGTCACAAACTTCATAATTCCACTTGGAACGAGACAACAGCAAGTTAAATTCCTGGATCACTGTCACCGTGTCACTTACAGAAGAAGTTGCACCAGGGAACAGTTGGCTATTGGAGTAATTTGAATGGAAATGTCAGTTTTCACAACCTGTGATTTGAGGTAAGTGCCCTGCTATTATACAGCAGCTCTGTCAAGCAGCCGGGGCTGAGTGCACGCCGTGACCTCCTCTCGGCAAACGCGTCCTCGTCCCCGCTCCCGCCCCAGCCTCCTCCCGCAACCCTCCGCTGCCGAAAAATTAACATTTCCTTCTCTGCAACACCCTTCGTTCACCTGGACCAACACTCTCTGTGTCTTCACACGTCCTGGCCTGATTTTAATTCTAACTTTCTATTCTGTTCAAAGGTATGCGCTGCAAAAACATACAGAAACAGTGAGCTCTTTCTAAATAAATCGATTAATCGAGATTCGCATTGACCTCTGGGCAGGTTTCGTCTGACTAAGGACTTGAGAATATGGTCAATATGTCTTACTGCTAAATACTTGCAGAAGTTGCTACATAAGGTTGTACACATCTTATACACATCTGTGACAGATTCAGTCGATTCCCTGCACCGTATGGGGAAAAAAATACTTGCTGTGCAGAAGTGCCACTGTTTGGTCTAGTACCTGCCCTTCAGTAACACCTTTATATTTGTTATATATACCTTTATTCAGGTATTTTGGTATTTGAAAGGCAATGCATCCAGTGGACAACTTGTGCACTGATTTGCCTAGGATTCAGAAGAAAATAAGAATTAAATCAGCCTACCTATCAAGTAGAGGAGCTCTCAAATATTTAACTTCAACCAATTAAACATCAATTCAAACCACACTGATTTAGAAGCATCCAAACACAGTATCCCCCCAATTTAACTAAAACGCGGCCTTCGTGAAACCAGAATAAATGCACGTGCAGACCTGATCGAAAAGCACTAGAAAAGAAAAGCAGGAAACACCGGCTAAGCGTAATCCAGCTCGGAGAAGGACGGAAAGAAAAGGGGAGCTATACAGAAGCGGAAAGCTGTCGTGAGAGGCAAAGGGCATCGCTGCCAGCCTGCGGGATAAGTGTCGCGCCGTGCTGAGACCCTTCCCCTGTTGAGCTGTTACCTTACCTGCGCCCGCCAGCCAGCCTGCACGGGAAAAGATTGCACAGCCGCATCCCACGCAGGTAACACAGTCCTACATCTGCAATTGGAAAAAAGGAGAAATAATTGACCTGAGAGATGTTGTCTTGCCTCTGGATGAGTTTACTGAGCCCCAGGCGCTGTGCTTGGTTGAGTCTGGTACTGGGAAGCGGCAGTGGGGTAAGTGGCTTTTGTGGGTTTCTCCTCCTTGGACGAGCAGGTTGCCCTGTTTTACAAAAAGTAAAAAAATCTTATTCAAAAGAAGAGCTCTGACAGCAGGATATCTGGACTTGGCTATCCTCTATATGCTGGAGATGGTAAAGAAAATATGATGCTGTTTATACATTGCCCATGGTGCCGCTGACGTTGGGGTATCTCCAGGCGAAGTGAAGCACAATTACTACTATTATTTTAACTTTGAAAGGAGCGGCTTACTGAGTCAGTAAATATAGGGTTTTTTTTCTTTTATGCTAAACATAAATACGGCGGGAGAAAAATGCTTCTACAAAACGTGAAGCGAAAGAAATGGAAAACAAGCCCAATTTAGATTTTGCCTGCAGGATAATTGACAAACCAAGAAGCTTTCCTGGCTTCAAAACCGCTACTTAGATCACAGGTGGTTGTACTCTTAAAGGGCACAAAGCAAAGCGCTCTCTTTGTCAGGCATCCTTGTCAGGCATCCTACTCCGTCGCAGCCACCAGGCTTTTATGTGCGCCCAGGCAGAAGAGGCTGGATCCTGTTGCAGCACTCTGTTGGACTATAAACCAATGATATTTGCTTTACCTGTGCACTATCTTCCATGGAACAAAACAACATTTACATCTGGGATCAATTTGCTTGAAATTAAAGTGCAGCTGCTATATCTCTTCTGCATCAAAAGTATAGTGTTAAGGCTATAACGTACAGACAGTTACACATTACCTTGCATTGTAATATTTAGATTTGTGTCATTTTCCATCTGAAGTAAAAAGCGGCTTTAAATAAATGAGTGATCTTATACTACATATTTTATGGGCTGTGTACTCAGCAAGATATATCTACATTTGCAATGTGCATACACTCATCTTCAATTTCAAACTACGTATTTAGACCTTGGATTTTAATGCTTAAATGAAAATGCAGGGTAGGAATAATTTGGACTGTAGGCTCAGAAAAGTTCTGCCGTGTTTGTACAAGAGGGTTAGGCGAGTTTTGTAGTATTCTCAGGTAAAACGTGAGCTTTTCCAGCTGGTTGCTGCAGAGCCTTTCCCCCTCCCCTGCGCGCAGAGGGGCTCTCTCTCGGTAGCCCCCCTTTAAAGCAGCGATGCACGACCCGTTTGACAGGGAGGGTGACACGGCAGCTCACCAGCAGCCATCACCATCTGCATGTACATAAGCACGCATGGGATCCTTACGAAGAGATGAACGCACAGGGCTTTTATTAGTTACATAAAAGTCACCGCAAATGCATCCAAAGAGACACCATGGGTTTGGTATCGGTGAAAAAGGGATTGCAGCTATGGACTGCTGCCGTGCCGGCGGGGACCGGGCTCTGGAGCGTGTCCCTGAGGTCACCTCCTGCTCTTTGCCTCTCCTGGATGTGTGTCACCCAGGACCTGCGCCGACGGACCCACCACGCAGCGCTGCGCAGCTTCTCAACAAACGACGGGGCAGGAGACGGTGCCATCTACCACCTTACCACCTGAAACAGCGTCCGCCGGCTGCGGGCCGTGGGTTCGGCTCTGCACCGCGTGGCCGTGGACGGGAACCGCTATTACCTGCTCATCCGGAGCAGCGGTTTGCGTCATGGTTTGCTCGTCGTCATCGGAAGCTGACGTCAAGACGCAAGCCTCCACCTCCAGTGGCGTCCTGCCGCGCTGCTGGTGCCTTGGGACCTCCAGCGATGGGTAAGGAACTTGCAGGGGATCCATGAGGACGTTCACCACGGGGACGGACCCTACTGGTGAATGCACAGATAGGACACGTCCTATTACTTTTTAGGTATTTCTTATCCACGCACAAAGGCCCACATTTTTTGGCATTAAATGGCAAAAGGCAGCCAGCAGCACACAAGCACAACACACCATTTTCTGAAGTCTGGGGACAATTTGGCTCCGAGGTTTCCAGCCGGTTTTACCCGGTACTGCTGCCTCTTAGCATGTAAGGCGCTCTACTTTAATTCCTCCCCAGATCACTAAATTCAAGGTTGATTGATTGCCAACAATCAAATGTTGCAATTGGCAGAAGGGCGTAGGAAATGTAATGCGCTCCAACCGGAGTGCGTAACGGGCTACTTACTGAGCCCCATCAAGGAGCAATCGTTTGAAAACAGTGTTGGTGCTCTGCAAGAGTTTTGGGGGCTCTTCCCCAGGGTTCTGCTGCACCCCTAAATCTTAGGCAAATAGCAAGAGCCATTCAAAAATAATACAATTTCCATCTGAAACCAATGCTATTAACCTGTTTTTGCTTTCCAAGATAAAAAAAATAAGCTATGTGACACTGGAAAGAGGACTAGAATCTGAATTTTCATAGAGCTTTTCCCTATCGTTCCCGAACAGAATTTTTCCAGAGAAAACGGTCTCTATGGTTTAAAAAGCACATCTAACTCCACAATTCTCATATTGTTTTACTGCCAATAGCAAGAACCAATTTAAGAGAAAGCCCAAGAAAACGACTGTCCAGGACAACAGCTACAGAGCACAAAGCAGGGCAATTTAGTGAAATCAAGATCAATGGTTATGTAGGTCATTTCCAATACAGAGTATTCTACCTTAAAGCGTAGCGCATTGGTTGAAACAAAAAATGGAAGTGCAACGTTTTCAAGCTACCATTTCCTCCCAGCAGCTGCAATATTTTGTCTTTTGGTGGAGATGAATCAGGCTTTTTTTTTTTGCAAGAGTCATACGCACGCTGCAGCCTCCGTTACGCACTGCTCAAACCAGCTGCACAGGAACCCCAGCAGATAAAACGCTGTAGGACCTCAACATCTTCTGCTCCGGTTTTGGCAAAAAAGGAACTTTTCCAGAGCAATCCCGCAGCGGTTGACATAAGACTGTGAAAGAGAGGATGCTGCTCATCTAAAAGAGTCAGATTATGTACCTGGACTTTATCCACTGCCTGGAAAAGAGAGACAACCAATTAGTCCAACACAGCTTCTTTGCCATACCCAGGTTGAAAAACAGATTGAAGGGGTCAAAAAATTCAGAAGGCTCCACATGATCTGACATTTGCCTTGTCACAATTTTCTTGACAACCAGAAGGTTGGAGACAGTTTGCTGGTCATCAGGAACGGCGGTACGGGAAGACTGATTACCGAGCTGGGGGCAAGAAACTGGTCAATTAACGGTCTGCTCGTTCTCAAAACAGCGATTTCTTCAGTAACTCAGGACGGGTTTAGTCTGCTCATTTTAGAGGACAAACGTGCTGTAAAATGGTTGCTGGAGTGCACAAACATTTCTGTAGTTTGCAGCCTCCCAGTATTGCTTCTACGGCCGCAGAGGTGATCTCCAATTCAAGCGATATTCGGAGGTTTAAACTTCATTCCTGTGCCATCCTTTTTGCACTTGATTGTATTTGCACAACAATCTCTGCTGCAAAATGCATCGGCGGTAGTTGAAGCGACTTTCATGAACAATATACCGGTTTCATTTCAATTTTTGCTTTTACTTCCCAGTTTGATTTCGGCCACGTTAAATACAACTCTCCACGGGTTTCATTCTTCATATGGGAAGTTTCTCAGCCTGCGATACGGGAGTGGACGCTCACCTTGCATCATTCGTGCGGTGCCTTTAGCGTGAGGTTTGCACCCGCTCTGGCTGTCGCCCCGGCATTACCTCCGTGCAACCGCGCACCGACTCCTTTGCCTTCAGCTATCTGTGTTTCTGTCTGATTTTTTTGGTGTCTGACGTCTACTACAAGGACAAATCTACACAATATACTGATGTAATTTTATAGATAGAAATCAGAATAGTTTTATGTTCGTCCCCCATATTCGGTGATTTAATCCCGTCCCTACTGCCACCCATCCGTCAGAGCCGCTGCGGGGGGCTGGGGTTCATCCTCCTCGCTTGCCTGGCCCTATGGCCAGGGTCAGAGAGAGAAAATAAAACGGACAATAGCCCCCAGCACAGGAATCGTGTCTCCTGCAAAAACCAGGACATTTTGATAGGCAGAGGTTGAGATCCTCTCTATTAACCCATTTCTACTGGTCCTGCTCCAAACCACAGGCATGGTGCTGTTGTGCCTGTTGGCTCCTGAAGTGGTTTATCTGCGCTTCATGAACAGTGGTTGATCTTATGATCCGCTGAGCAGGGCGTTTAGGATGATGCTATTTGGATAAAGGTTTAAAAAACCCACCCCAGCCTGAAAAAACCCTCCCATCGGAGGGAAATCTGGCGTTGGTCGGAGGTTCGGTCACAGCTTCTCGCAAAGAGGGGTCCCATCACACGCAGTCTCCCTCCAAACTAATTTGTACGAAATAAGACTACGTTTCAGAAAGCCTTCAAAGAAACATAAAAGCTTTAGTGGCTTGGCCCGAGGGACCGTGTTAAGGACAACTTGCCGCACGTTCTAGATAAAATAAGAGGCGTTTTCTCCCTCTTTCCTTAGCGCACAGCCCTGACCTCGCCGAGTCCCGCCGAGCCCTTGCAAAATGCGACTTCGCTGGCATCACCCCGGCTGTCGAGGGCGAGGGCCGGGGCCGCAGCGCGGGACATGATCTCTCCTGTTTTCCTGCGAATTACGGCGCTGGCCTGTCGGATCACCTCTCCTCTGCTCCACGGGCTCCTCCTCTGCTCATGACTGCTGCCCGCTCCCCCTCATTCCGCCGCAGGCAGCGCGGGCTCGCCGGGGAGCCGGGAGGGCACCGGGAAACGCAACCCAGTCAAAGGGGAAAGCGGGGACGGGCGCAGCAGATTGCTTTCCAGCCATCCCGGCTGATTACTCGAGCATCATCCATATTCCAGCCGGAGAACACAAAGTTTGCTATCGCGTCGTTTTAACTCTGTGTGTAAATGATGATTCGGTACAACAGCTCACGCTGCAATATTCTATCAACTCTTAAAAACCTCTAAATCTCTTGAGGGCTTTACCTAGAGAAACTCCAGGGCATGCACGCTTTGGGTGATGTGCTACCCCAAGCCTCTCACGAGAAGATTATCTATAACTAAAAAGATAACATGGTTTTGTGATTATATTTTGCTTGTGGGCATTTTGTTTGGAAAGGACAAAGGTATTTTTTTGCTGGGCATTACGAAGAGATCATTTCATTGCACCAGTTATTTTGTTATTTAACTACTGAAAGATTGCTGCTTGCCCATTGCCCCCTAACATTAAGCCTGCGTTTAGGCGTCGTGCTGATTGTATTTTCAAAACCATACAAAATGCGTTTGCTGAATAAAAGCAGAAATAAGGACCATGTTTGAGGCTTGCACTTTTAAAAATCCTGGGCCATAATCAGTGTTGAACTTCTGAGGAAAGCTCAGCCATGATAGCAAAGTCAATAAATAAAAGCAATACTTTTTCAAAACACCACAGCATATACTGATGGAAATACACTGGTTTTTCCTTCTGCTTGCCAGAGTTTTAAAGATTTAGGTCAAGTCTGGATCAAAAGCCGCTGGGGATTCCCGCTCCCGGTGTCCTGCCCTCGTACTGCGGCCACAGCTTTAAGGGGGTGCTGCCGAGGGCCCAGCTGAGCCGGGCGGGCGAGCTCAGATCCAAATTACAGAGTGACTCAAATGGCCTACTTTGAGCAGAGATGCAAGTTTTCTGTATGGAATTGGGTCATCCTGGTGTTCATTGGAAAGTGAAAGTTACATCATCGCAAGGTTGCTCTTCCTTAGATAAAAGGGTTGAAGCTCTTTTTCTCAGTAACTACCATCGGGTCTGGACTTGGGGTCACGCTGAGGGTTATTTTAATTAAACACCACCTCTTTCAGCCCATCTAACCACGGTTGGTGCCCAACTTGGGTTGACCCCCATCCTCGAGGGCTGCCCGGGGCCGGGCTGGGCAGAGCCCCCCGCTCCAGGCGCTGCCCTCAGCTCCCTCGCTTGCTGAGCCCACGCCGGCTTAGCGAGCAAGAGCTCTGCTTCTTAACTCCACGGTACCTACATGCAATTTGCAGCAATAACGTCAGGAAAAGAAGAGCAACGGCACATCAAATAATATACCCCAGGTAATGCCAGCACAGGCCCAGACCAACGGGCTCCGTGTGCTGCCCTGGCTCCTCACAGCACCCATGGCCGGGGCGGAGGGGATGGACCGGCGCCCACTGTTCTACAGGTTAGATGAAGGCTGGTTAAGGAGAAGAGCCCAGGAGGAGCCCCCCACGCTCCTCGCAGCCCTCTGCCACGCTCAAGGACTACTCACTGCAACAAATAAACAGCCCTGTTTAAAATAACTAAATAAGGCACTTAAAGAGGTTTTAAAAATTGATAACTAAACATACTGGATGGGATCGATCTTAATTACTGCCCAGGTGGAATTTTTGTCTTCTGGCTTTTTTCAATGAAAAAAAACCCCATCCACCCAACCCAGCCATTAATGAGAAACGTTAAAGGCTTGTTAACAACATCCTTTCATCAACCCAAGGCGCTGCCAGGGCGCTGCGCTCACGTCAATTTTCACCTTGCGGTCCGGCTACCGCATCTCGCCCCGCCGGCCGCGGCTGATGGAGCCCAGACCCCTCGCCCGCCGCTGCCGCCGGCTCCGGGAAGGCTGCGCCGCCCAGCCTGCGGCTCCTCCAGCCCCCGGCCCCGCTTTCGGCTGCCACCCACACGTTACTTCACACGGGCCGGGGACTGGTCTGGATCAGGCGCGGGGGGAGAGCTCGCTCGCCATGGCTGCGTCCCCCCGGACTGGGAAGGAGTGAAATGGAGGTGGCTTCCCTCCCTCAACCGTCAGTCTGCAGTGATGGGCCCCAGGGCAATATTAATTTATTATTTAATTTATTATTATTATTATTATCATTATTACTATCATCATCATCATCATTATTATTAAAAAATAATAATTTGGGGAGAAAAATGGGGTTTGAACGCTGGGGGGTGGGAACTGGATTTGCTCCTTGCTAAAAATGGTGCGCAACAAAAATAGCGATATTAAAAGCCAATCATTGGGAAATCCCAGATTTAAGGACAGGGAGAGATACTTTTTTTTTTTTTTTGCTGGGGCAAGTCTGCTGGAAAAAAAAAAGAAAGAAAAAGGAGAGAAAACTAGGGAAAAAGCTCCCTTTCAAGGCCAAAATTAAGAGTATTTATTTGCTACTCATACCCTACGCACGCTATTTGAAACAAAAATAGCACACAGCCCTCTGACAAGCTGTATTTGCACACCACCGTAACTGAAATATCCTGCCCACTTTCATGGCAAGAGAGGGTACCGTCAGGAATATTTTCCATTGTTTTTAAAGCCGGCCACAGTCACGCAGCGCAGAGGGCTCGGCCGCTCAGCAAGGGCAGGGGAGTTTTACGGAGAAGCCTCTGAACGATGTTTCTATTCCAGTTCTGTAAGAATATAAAAGGAATTACAATTAAATCTGTAAATGCAATTCTTTGAGGATTTTTACATTCCTATAAGATTCTTACTGAGAAATTACTCTTGAAATAGTACATAAATCTTACAGGACTCCCCCTGGATTACTGCGCTTTAAGTTTTTAAGCAATCTATCTATAGGTTTATTATTTTATTGCATTCTCTTTAAAGAAGCAGATCTTCAGCACCGCCTTTCACAATAAATAAACATTTTGATAGCAAGTCTATCTCTTTGACCTGGGCACAATACATACCATAAAGATTATAATTTTAAAATTTGGTAAAACATTGGGAAACATGATTAAAGGTAGCAATCTATTTCTAGAAGAAACGATGATCTGCGATGTCAACAGAAACAGTAGTCTAAAATTACTGCTCCTTGTCTATAACTGAATATCATTTGGCAAGCGACAGCACCGTCCTACCAACGGCCTCACCGCTCCTCATTCAACTGCTACGCCGTACGGCAAACATCGAGTACCCCTTCAGAAGCGCCTGCTGCTTGAGAACTGCTTAGAAAGATTAAACGGAAACTTTATGGGCCAAATCTTTCTTGCCCTGATCAGATGACTCTAATTCCATACGAATCGCTTGCACGAGGGAAGAAAACTCAGGCACGTCTAAAAACGTCCCTACCACGACGATGAATCGGTTTTCTGTTTAAGATGCTTCCAGTATGAGCTCATTACGTTGCAAACCCTGCTTGCATGAAAGTGATCTGTAACAATCCTTAAGCCTGGGGCCCTTTTCCATTTGGTATTGATACATAGGATGTAATCTGCATTTTTCATTCCGGCGTAAAACAGTACAACCAGTGTAGCTGCAATTCTGCTGTAAATCTGACGCAGGAAATACAACACAGTCCTTCGAAAATATTTCTGTTGGCCTTAGACCGGCCGCAGAGCCGGCTTTGCACGGGGGAAAAAAAGGCGGGGGGAGAATGACCCACTGCAAAATTCAGTTTCTTCCACGGTCAAGGGCATCTATTTCATTATAAATGTAGTTCTGCCAAAACAAATATTATTTTTGAATCTTTCATTATCTTAGTCTCTGGAAATGGGCTAAAGCAGCATGTGTTGGTATTAGATGCCGCGGAGCCAGCTGTCGTGCCTGGCTGCACAGCGTCTCAATGTCAGCGGTTCAAAGCGGCGCGGGGATGAAGGGGGGAAACTCGATCGGGCCGGGGAACCCAATTCCAGGCAAAAAGCACCGAGCTCTCCCGCGCGGGCGCGTTTCTTCCCCGTCCCGCGGGCGCGTCGCGACGGACAGCGGGACGCCTGCGTTTTCGGGTATTTTCTTCAGCTCCGGGTTTCCCGAAACTCGGCCTCGCCTCCACCCCGAGGCAGGGGTCGGGGTCCCCGGGCCCAGCCCCAGCCCCGCGCCCTCCTGGCACGGTTTGGTGTTGGTGGGGATCGGTTTTACCGCCGGTTTTTGGCATCGCCGCGGGCGCTGCAGCCGCGGGCCCCGGGGCCTGCAGCGGCGGGGGGGGGGGCGGCCGGCGCCGCGGCGCCCTCTGTTGGGCGGCGGGGGGGCAGCGCTGCCGGCCCTGCCTGCCCCTGCCTGCCCCTGCCTGCACCTCCCTGCCCCCGCCAAACCCCCCCCCCCCCAGAACACGACTTCGCTCAAAAGCCGGGTGCTTGCCTGGGAAAGGTGCTCCCGCCTGGAAAGCCGGCGCTCGCCATCACCCTCCCTGCAAAAAAAAAAAAAAATAAAGATACATCCCTAAAAAAGGAAAAAAAAAAAAAAAAAAAAGCAAATACCTCAAGAAAAAGGGATGTAAATGTGAGAAAGGTTAAAGTTTACATTTGCTACCGTGTTCTTCGGTCGGTAGCATGTATTATTAAAAAAAAAAAATAAATAAAATACACCCAAACTGTACATATTATAAGGCTATATTTTTATCTCGGGGTTCTGGTGACACGTACAAACCACTTGAGCTTTGCTTTCATGGTTTATATTGCCACCAGAAACCCTTGATAAAAATACAGCTTTATATTGTACAGTTGGGTATAGTTTATTTTCTCCATATATCACATACTGTGTTTTATTTATAAACATACACAAAGACACTTGTACATGCAAAGCAGTTTTTTTATTGAAGTAATTCAGAGATATCAATAATACTACATTAACTAACGCATCGTAACACAATAATTTTTTGGTTAGCAATGGCCTTTCTAAAGAGACATCTATTGAAAATATGATAAAACACATAAAAAAAAAAAATCAGTATTTCCATGTTAGAATTTACGATTCCCATACTGAAAATTTCAGCTTCTGGTGGCTCGTACTTGCAGAGAACCCTGCTTAAACCACCTCAAAATTTTGCTTTAGTATCTCTTGAATACTTGAATCCCTTCTACAGAGAGGCTATGGGAAATAAAGCTTGGCATAACAGAGAAATGCAAAAATCTAAAGGAAAAAAAATCAAATGATAAAAGGAGACGTGCTGCTGCTGAAGACACAACTATGACGAGCTTTTCAGTATTTTGCCCAAGTTGTGCTAACCAAACTGCTTATTTAAAATATACTTTTCATACAATCTGCTGGCAGCTTCGCTTCCACCTGCTGCTTGCACCATTCACAAAAGCAAAAATTTTTATCCCCATCTCTCGCAATCGGGAAAGAAAAGCCGGGAACAAGCAATTCAATAGCCGCCTGCTTTCGAACGCGTCCCTGCGGGCTCCGTGGACCCCCGTTTCTGTAAAACGCCCTTTCGGGCTGCGCGGCGGCGAGGGGCGCCCGGCGCTTCCGCAGGGGAAGGCTCGCACCTCGCATTTGCCACGTCCCCCCCGCTCCCTTAGCCGTGCTTTAATGGACATTAAAAATAGAACAAAACAGGACCGGAGATGGGAACAAAATCCACGCACAACAGGCCTGGACCGCTGTACTCATTCTGCTGTAAAATGTAAAAACAAGAAAGGGCAGACGAGCTGCATCCCTCAGGACGCATCCCGCTTTTTTAATATAGCGGTGCCACCACACATTTCACTTCGGATGTTGCATTATATTTATATGTCACTCAAATATTTACCATTTTTCTGAATTCTGCTGGGTGCTCTGAGAGCTTGTTATAAGCCAAGTAGCCGCAGTTGTATGTCTTGGCTGGTTAGCAGCCGTGGCTGAGCTGCATCAATATGCTAACTTCTCTTTCTGGAGCTTCTCGTGCGACAAAAGCCACTCTTTCATAAGGTTTCCTCCTCCATAGTTGCCGCTCTGCCCGCTGCTGCGAATCACCCTGTGGCACGGTATTATAATCGGGATCTGCAAAAGACACAAAAATAAGGAACCCTTCAAAGGGGAGCGGTGGCGGGGGGAGACGCCCGTAGATCCACGGCGAAAGCAGGAGTCGTCTGCCACCAGCCTGGCGGGGACGCGGACTGAGCACCCGCGTTCAAGAGGACGCTGGCGGAGCCCCGGCCGTGCCCGAGGAGGACGGGGCAGCTGCGGCATCGGGGACGTGCTCCTGGCTGGGCCGCTACCGTGCCGAAACAGTGCCGATCACGGACGGCTCCGTAACGGCCACAGGCTCTCAACACCAACCAGTTCTTGGGGAAAATTAAGCGTTGGGAGAAATTTTAATACATAAAAATGACGTAAAGTCTTAAAAGGGTAAACCCGCTATATTAAATCCCATATATAAAAACTCCTCTGCAAGAAGCAGATTCTCCTGCCCCGCACCAGCCCCCGAGACCTCAGCGCCCGGGCGGGTGACGAAGCCTCGCAGACCCCAAACGCACACGAGGATAGCACGGAGGTACAGGACGACTATCGAGCATCATCCCAGGATGAGAAGAGGCCGTATTCCTGGGGAAAACCCCAGATCACTGGGAAGAGCGCTTCCAGGAGCGAGCTTCCCGAGCCCCAGCTCCCTCGGCAGATCTCCTCTCGCTATAGCACCTCTACGTGCACTGCTGAAAAATTCTATATAAGAACAAGGTGCTATTTATTATTTAACAGCAAGTCAATCCAAAATGGGTTCTGAATTTTTAAAACCTACAACAGGAGAGATTTAATTCACACCTAACCAATTTAAGAACTTTTTTCCTCATGCCTTCTACTTTGTATCATTTATAGCCAAATGTCACGGATTCTGAAAAATCAATGCAAGAAGTTACATAGTAGACTGATAACGCAGAGAAGTACATAAACGTGTTTTTTTAAGTTTTTTTATTACAGGTGATTATCATAGTTGAAGTACACACCATAAAAAATGCAATACATCATCTCTAATCACGCCGTATGTGTTTTGGTAACCGCATAGCAATTTGATCGCAATGATATAGCTCTGAAAACAGTAACTCACTAAAAAGTGCGATTTTAACAAATTTGGATATTTTAAGGCAAAAAGCATGATTTTTATATATATAGACACACAGACAAATTACATACTTTACACTGACTTATTTCAATCCCATGTAATAGTTATTTCAGCACAGTTCACGCTGTGCTGGTATCTGGGCCTGGGACACCCAGACCCCACAGGAGCTGGGCAGCTACTGGCCAGAGCTTTGTAAATCGTTTTTTGGGGGATTCTTTTGGTTTTGTTGGGTAATTTCAATGGCTGAAACTCAAAATCTGAATCTCAGCCCACAGGCTATCACATTAAATGGGAATACACATAGGTGCTTATTGTTAATCAAGGTTTAATAAAAAATGCTTATAATAGCTGCTTTATTTGGAGTTGGCAATGCCACAAGTGAATTATGCATCCATGACAACTCCAGCGAGTACCAATAAAATCTTTACTCTACACCATGCCATCCCACGCTTGGTTTATGACTTCTTTAAAGAAGTTGTTTTTTGCAAGCGTTTTTCTGTTTTGGGATTTCTCCGTCTTTACAATCCGCGTGCACAAGTTACTGCAGGCAGATTTTCTTGAGTGACAAAGCCATAACAAGCCATAATAATACACTGTAAAAAATCTCCAAGGTTAATTTGCAATTCTTTAAAAATATCTACAGTAAATCCGCATATTTTTGATGGTAAGGCTATAAATCTTGCTACGGGCAGGGGCCCAAACCTCTTTCTGAGCCAGTTCCCTGCTGCCGCTCAGAGGGTGCAAAGAGCGGGGGGATCCGTTTACGGGGAAATGTTGTCGGGGAGGTAAGCTGAGGACTTCTCCTGCTAAATTGTGCCAGAAGATGGAAGGTGTGCCCACGGGGAGAAAAAAAAAGGCCTTTATTTTCAGGTGGTGTGAGCTGGTACGCCGCACGGGGTCTCGGATGATCCCTGGGTCGGTGCAGGACCCGTTCACAGACGCAGGGATGCGCGGCTGAGCCATCAAGCAAGAAGAGGAGGGTATGAAATAACCCTAGCTTTTTCCATGCCCGAAATAAAGAATTTCATACCGAGTTTGTCCTAACGCACGCAAGCGCCTGTACGTCACCCTCCGTAGCATCGAATGTGAAAGAAAATGTGGTACAGAGGCTTTATCAGCGCTGTAATTTAAAAATATTGAATATTGCTTAAGTTTGGCTTAATTGTGGTGACAACTTTCAGACTACTAAAATAATTAAACCTGCTAAAATTTATTAGGGCCCTAAGGACATTTTAGAGGGAGTACTACCCTAGTCTGGAGCTTTAATGCCTCAGCTACATTTAATGTAATTTTTATCAATAACCAAGCAGCTCATAATATTATAGCTCCGCTGAAATCTTCATGCTGTGAAATCTAATTCATCTAATACATGAATCCATCACTTACACAGACCCTACCTCAAATGCTATAACACTTCCAAACCCATAGATTTGTCTCCAACAAAAATAACACGAAGGGGCCCTGGGATCAATAACGGAGCCCCTCTGATTCGGGCACCAGCTGAATATTTTCTCCAACTTTGCTTTTGTTCTTCTGGGTAGAGGCCCACAAGGGAAAGAGCTTGTTTTCACTCGCAGCCTCATCAATACCTAAATCCTGGTGAACAAGTGACACTGAGAAGCTGTAATCAATAGCTCCCTGTGCGTTTTTTCTTCTGGTCAAATGGTTCAGCACTACTGACAGCCCTGACACTCAGAACATGATGCTAAATCTTTATCAACAGCCATCTGGGTGACTGGCAGAACAAGACTCGGGCGGTCATTAACGCTCGTGGCAATGTGTGAATAAACTAACTCCTCGATAATGCTTTTGTTTAGAAAAAAGGTGGGGAAAAAAACTCCCTGCACAAGGTATCGATCGCCTTTGAATTGCATTTAGCAAATTCCGTCTGAGGACGGAGCGGAGCGGGGCTCTGCCGCGGCGCTCCGCTCGTTAAGAGTTTTCAATTTGAGGCAACGGCAACCTGACCGTCCCATTATACCGCTGATGGGCTGGAGGCCTCCAGAAACCGCCAAACTGTCAAAACCGGATCAGCCAGGCCGTAATGGAAACAGCTGAAATATCGAGTTATAACACACAACAAGAATCACACTTAGCAAAAAATAATCTTTCCGTTTGCTCGTGTCCTATTGCTTTTTCTCCCCCTCTTCGCCGACAGAAACCAACCCCGTAGTGTGACCCAGCACGGCTCCCGGGTTCTTGCCAGCCACCGAAGGAATTAAGGCACAAGTAGTTTTATGCGTCCACAACGCTGCAAATCCATACTTCACAATCCATTCGCAAATGCATGGTTACTCCTTCCAATCTCCAACGTTTGAAACATTTTGGCTGAACAATATCCTGGACTTCGGATAGATGGGTATGAGCGTGAAGTTGTACAATAACACAATCAGGGAGAATATAAAACCCAACGTATGCAGCTATGACTGCCGTTAACAGACCGCTGAAGACGTCTTATTTAAGGCACAGAACAGTCATTTAGGATGGCCTTGGACTAATCAGCCCAACAGTCGCCATTTCCCATGAGTCTCTGTGATTTCTTTTTGATCCTCCTATACTAGTCTAATGAGATTTTTAATTGAACTTTATGGGTTCCCTTTGAGGACCACAGACCTTGCAATCATTGTGAACCGCAGTAAACTATTTGAAGTTTCTCTTGCAAAAGGTGAGCCATCCCCACCATGTCCTTGGCATAAATTGAGGCAAAGATGTCGCATCTTTCAGCTGCTGCTGGCAACTATTCCACCTTCTCATAAAGTTGAAGGTCATCGGATGAATTATGTGAAGCAACCCAACTACAAAGGGAAACCTGTGGAATGCACGCTACCAAAATTAAAGACCAACCCCTGATTTGTAGAAGGGAGAAATGTTCTGGTATTTCGTGGATAAAGGTGAGATACGCGATTTTATCAACGCATCTGAGTAACAAAGCAATGCCAGGCTCGGGCTTATTTCAAGTGCTCATTTTTACTGTTATTACTGTCCTCATTAAATCATGTTTATGATTTAGTCATCATGTTTGTAATTTAGTCCCTTAATCATAAGGAAGCATCTCAAGGTGCATACATATTATGATTTTGCTATTTCGCATAGCTTCTGCAGCAATCGTTAACAGAAGTATTCACTTCTATTTCACATTCGCAATAACAGCATTCGCTAGTTCCAGCTTCTCTCCTGCGAACAAAAAATCACTAATCTGCTGCTTAACAAAACATCACATTTCTGCACCAATTTCGAAGCCGTTGCTCCTCAAAAGCAGTATTTATATCCTAAAGCTCGGGTTGCAGGTGTAGCAGTTGTTAACACCACAGCTCTTTGCATTCTGCGCCGATACGTTAATGATGCTGCAGTTCAGATGACGTGTTCAGTTTAATGAACTGTTTAGTTAGATTCAAAGCTCAATATCTCATCTGATAAACAGACTGCAAGTGTGTTTATACACGTACAATGTTCCCGGGTATCCTGCAATTCTGGGCAGGTAGCACACTACCACAGAAACTCACATAATGTCTAATGGGTATAAGCTTCTAAGCTCAATAAAGAAGTACACCCTAATATTTTAAGCGTATATCAGGTTTTCCTATGAAACAGTTCATATAAGCAGTATAAAGCTACATTTCGTCAATACGCTGTATTGTACTTGACAATACAAACTATTTTAATGTGATGGAATGCTTTCCAATATAATATGGCGTACATTAAGATAAGGCAATCCAATGCAAACCTACAGGAAACACTTCTCAAAGAATAACAATATAGTGTTGTGCAAAAGGATATGTAATTGCTATCGCCTAGAAATGTACCCAGCTTTGCCCTCAGGCTGCAGTGGAGCAGCAGCATCCAAAGCAGCGGTAACAGCAGGTTGTGGTGTGAAAATTCCTGCTTTGTCCCCTGTGAGGAAGGATGAAAATAGTTCTGAAAATATACAGCAAAGCTACTGCAATTTTTTTTTAAATGAGGTCCTATCTTATTATTGTTATTTCCCATCCCATACTATAGCTGCAGTGTTTTCTGTCCCCAGCAGAAAATTTTTGAGCATATTATAGATAATAATGTATAGCTTTAGGGAAAAAGCTGTATTAATATAATACCACCCCAATATTTCATAATAGAAAGCCGATGATAAAAAAAAAAAAAAAAAAACAAACCAACAGTGCTGTAATGAGAGCCCTGCCCATTCCAAACCACATTTTTATCACTCTACATCTCCTGTAGTTAATCTGTAATTTAATGCATATTCCACATGCAAACTCACACATAGTCCCTTTGTACTTCGATGGGAGCACCTATTCGCTGTGTTTCTCTGGTTTCCCATATAAATTTCTACCTGGTCCTTCAGACCTATGAGCCATAATACGCAGGTTGGCTATGCCTAACACGCAGGTTGATTTTATGAATGAGGTGAAATATGAAGATAATATGTGGCACTGCAAAACCCCCTCACCTTTATTATTTCTATATGTAAAGCTACCAGCTCTTGTGAAAACAGATTTCCTAACCCACTTTGCAACTACACGTTGCAGTCTCATATGTACCTTATTAAAGAAAATACCGAAAGGACTGAATGTAAAAACAACACAGGAGGTCAAGATTACGGCAGGTATAACGCTGGAGAAAAGGAGAGGAATTTGGCTATAGAAAGACACATGTTGCTCAGGGCAAGTGGTAATGAGGGAAAATATGTTGAAGAATGGCCAGAAAGGCCACAATGATATTAATAGGAATCAAAGTTTTTTTCCTTTTTTTTTAAGGCAAGTAGCAAGGTAATGAATGCGTAAAGACAGATATAGCGGCGTTCTCTTTACCAGCTTTTCCTTTCCTTTGCACAGGAACCAGTCAGCTGCAGGCTGCAGCACCAGTCCCACCAGTCCCACCAGTGTGATTCAGGTGCATAAATACATCTGGAAATCTAAACCTGGACACCTAAAAGGGACAGATAATTACTGGGAAGACAGACAAAGAGGCCGAGTATTATAACATACTGTTTTTCCAAAATCCACAGGACTCACCTAGAGGGCTACTCCCTCCAGTTGGTTTAAATTCAGGCAACTCACCTATATCTAATGGAGAAATGCCATGTACAGCTGGTTTGGAGTGCATGGGGAAAAAAACATATTGACAATTAGGGACTTGATTCAAACATGTACCTACATGATTTAAAATCCCTCCTCTTCCACATTTTCCGAAACGTATCCATGCCAGAGAGGATGGACTGCTGTTAACGCAACCAAAGCTACTCACACCCTGTCAAAACGAGGTCCGTGTCAGGGGATAAAAGACTTGCCTCACCTAAGAATGTATAAGAAAGTTTGAGAACAACAAGATGTGTAGAGGCTGATGAATTAAAAGAAGTGCAATGTTTCTTTTTCAAATCTAACGCCATAAATGGTAGGGAATAAATCACATTAAACTGGGTTGTGCATTATTGCTGATTAAAAACACTTACTGACCTTATTACTCATGGTAGACCAGTTTTCATAGCAGATAAATTTAAACTAATGACATTTAGCCCGCAAAGCTCTCTAAATCCACCATCTTCCATCAACTTTATTTAAAAGTTGACGTGAACTTACGGGATTGCTCCTCATCGCTCCTCCCACCGCTCTCGCCGCTCTGCTGTTGCCTGCGAGGTCCGCTAATTGCTTGTAGGAAACGGCCTCGCCAAACTTCACGTCTCTCAGCAGGGTCCACAACACTTGTCTGGTGAACGAATCTGCAAAGAAGACGAAGGGAATGCTGCTCGTATGCATGGCTGAAAAAAAGCAAGATGAAATATTCAAAAAACCCAACGCAAAGCAGAGTCTCAATAGCAGCTTTCTAATTTAAATTTAAACAGCCCTGATGCACTGTCCTGTTATTGTATCCTATATTACTACATTTAAATACATGATTATTAGAAAGAGCGCTTCAAGTAACCGATCACTATAAAAAAGGATTTAAGGCTTTGATTTTCCTATATTTTTAATTTGCTTCAAGTACAATTATCCTGTTAACTCATACAATGTGGTTTTTCCATTAAATTGGCAGAGTATAAATTAGCATAGAGTCAAATTAAAAAGGGAAGAAATAACCGGCTCTACCTATTTTACAAAGCCCTCGCATCTCCAGCTAATTTCCAACTTCAGCTGGGACACGCGGCAGAAGAAGCCCTAGAGCCAGCGGACTCGGTATTATCCTGGCTGACTGCATTTTATAGTCGAGACCCCCAAGCTACTGCTCAGCGTCGCAGACATTACAAAACGTAAGGACTAGCTGTGACCTTGAATGTACGGCACATCCTTAATGATACAGGGCTCTGAAAAAAAATAATGTCTCTTCCATTATTTTAATTTTAATTCACCAGCAAATTGCTTCTAAGTGTTCCAATAGCTGAAATAATGAATAAGCAAATGCATTAGGACCAGCTTTTTTCTGCATCTCAGGGTTTTACCTTCCCAACCTAGGATTATTTTACAAAAGGAAAACTGATAGCCGCGTTCGGATTCAACTTGGGTTGAACACCTATTGCTCTTCCAAGGCACTTGTAAAAGCTTTGAAGATCTAACTAGTGAATAACTTACTGAGAGGAGCGGGCTGGCGAATAAGAAAAAAAGAAAAAAGAAAAAAAAAAAAAAGGAAAAGAGGCCCCTTCCCCCAGCTGAGAGCTTCAGTCTCCTGCTTTGGCAAAGAAACAAACTGATTAAAAACATTTTCTTTCTTTAGTTGTCAAAAAAGACATCGATTACGTTACATAGGAACATAGCGAAATGTGATTTTGTTCTTAAAGGAAACCCATACACCATTATGTGTGTGTTAAATAATAAAAATCACTTCTTAACTGAAGGGAATGATAATCACTTCATTGAAAAAATCTGTTTAGTCTTTATTATAACATTAAGCAAATTAAACATCAGCATAATCCAGGTGATACGAGAAAAGGGTCATCAAAGAAATTAACTTTGTTGTTCATTAATTTACATGGATTAGTAGAGGGCAAAGAGATAGCAAATCTGCTCTAGTTTTTTATGATATAATTTCAAACTGTACACCATTTGTGGCAGTAGGGTGACTTTGGGGTTAATCAGACTGATTTGTCCTTTTAATTGCTTTCTATTCAAAGAAAATTCATTAGATAATGTTCTCTTCAAAATTCATGAATCAATTTAACTGAAGAAACCACATTAACAGCTTTGGGTTCATTAGCACAAGCAGTTGTGTTACTAGCTGATTGCTAGGAGGGTTTCCTTAGGCAAACAGATTTTGTTTACTGTGATTTCTTCAGAAAGGTTTATTTCACATCAAATTGTTACTTATTATTTTTTTAACCTTCTTTTTAAGCCAGCAAGATTAGTGTTAACCTCGCCTGCTCAGGGGTCTCGGGGAATTATTGCCTGATGTCATCTTTTAAATCGATGAAATATAGTGACTGCACATTGCCGGGGCCCGAGTCCAAAAAATCCCCTTTTTCCCCCTCATTTTTGGCAGGGGAGGTGGTGGGCTGGGACGTGACGGACCCGTGACTTTCTGAAACCTGTAGGAATAAGAGGAGAAGCGGGTGCAGCCCGCGCTGGAGCTCCGAGCGGCCGCAGGGGGACGGGGCAGCTCCAGAGCCCCCCCAGCAAGAGCATCACCGTGCCAAGCGATGCCCGAATTATCGAGTGGCTTTTAACATGCTAAAAGAGGGACAGAGATTATCCTCTTCTGACAAGCAGGGGCAGAGATTATCCTCTTTCCAGAGCCACTGTACATTTTTCATGGGAGAATATATACTGTCTCTGCACCCACATAAAACACTCGAAGTTATAGTTCAAAAGAATGAAATACTTAGCAATCATGCACATCATTTTATAAATGTATCTGAAAACTCAATTTCATCCTGTAGGGAGCAAATGCATTAATTAGTTTAAGCAGCTCTAAGAGACAGTGCCAAATACTGTTATTAAACTGTCTGCAAGTGTGAGTGCCTGTAAGCACAACCTGCCCAAATTAGATGGCTGAACTTTCACCAATTTTCAGCGCGTGCCAACGTTTTATGCTGTTAAGTATCATTATAAAGTGCTGTAAAATACGCACATAAAAATTAACACACACAAATTCTCTCCTTAGACGAAAACACTTCATACCTCCGCGAGCCGAGGATGCCCGCGCCATCCCGGGGCGGCGGACGCCAGCGGAGCAATGGCTGAACCGAACTCCGTCGTGTGACTGGGAATATCGGAGGGTGTCTCCTCCCTCCGCACCCACCCGCAGCGCACACCGGCCCTCAGCCTCCCGGAGAGCAGGCTCTGGTCCGCCCTCTTGCCAAGGAACGCGCGTTATGGCCACCGCAGAGCAACTCGTGTTGCTGGATGCCATTTCTCATTTCAGCGACCAATAATTTGTCAGATTCTACACCCAAATGCACACCTCACCAATTCCCACTGGGAGCTGGAGCTGCACCGGGATGGTGGGGGTGACGGCAGACTGAAGGACGGGGAAGGGAGGGACCTGCGGCCAACTTGGCTTTCCAAGTCTCCACAGCCCTGAGGACCCATTCCCACCTCCAGCTGCCGTGTCCGTGGCCACCCAGGGACCGCAAAGGTAGTTGGGAGGGTTTAACGACAGGCGATGGGTGATTGACTTCTTGGATGTTTTCCTCCCATGGACTTGCTGGTCAAAAACCTCAGAATTGCACCTTACTCCCAGCCCTGCCAATTGCGTGGTAAATTGGCAAAGCAACGCGCCATCGTGCCAAGAGTGGGTGTGCTGTGACTGATCTGACATGAATATTTACAGATAAGTTATAAGCCCCTAAAAAGAGGGACTTACCCTGAACCTACTGTTAACGCCTAAACGCTTCAGAGGTCACTTGCGACAGACTTTAATTCTCCATATAAGCACGTGCCGTCCGTGGGGATAACGGAGGGAAAATCAAGTTTACTTTAACACCGGCCATATCGTAACTTTTAAGGGTGTAATTGAAGGCGGCAATTAGTACAAAGACGTGAAGTCATACGCTACCATCTAATAACGCTGCCAGAGCGTTTCTCGCGTCAGCGAGGGGCTCAGCCCGCGGGACGGGCGCCACCGGCAGCACCACCAGCGCCGGTCCCTTCCCGCCCCCGCTGCACCTCCCCGCAGAGCTCTGGGGGCAAGAGAGCTTCGAGAGATACACGGGCGCATTTTACATCCTTTTTGATCCCTTTGATTAAGGGGGATTAAAGACAGACCATTTTTTTCCTTCTCCTCAACTCTGGTTGCTGGCAATGGTAGTTTTTGTTTGTTGTGTTTCGCCACCCCACCCTGAGGGGGTTTTTGCAAACGCAAAGACACAGTTATAAATACTCACCCCTTCTCACCGTCTTTTTCGCAGCCTATCTGGGGTAATACATAGACAACTTTTTTGTTTGTTTTCGCGCTTATCAGTTTTCACTGTTATGACTATCGGTAAAATATCAAGCACAACACTTCAAAAATACTCCAATTTGCCCACAAAACAGCAGCGTGAGCTTCCACCTAATCCAGAAAACATAACTTGGCTCTTAGACCTTGGAAGAACAGATTCATATTCAAATTGAAGAACTGCTGCTGACAACAGGCAACAGTTAATGCAAGAAGAGTGCTGATTTTTAGCAATTTTGAACCTCCTTCACTATTAAGTAGGCAGTTACAGCCCTACTAAGCATGTCACCTAAACAGCAATCTGAACACTAACAACCACTGCTACCCTACCCTAGACTGAACTAGCAAGCGGTACGTGAAAGAGATAAATGCTTGTCTAAGTCTCTTAACTGTTTAATTATACTTTGCTCTTGTTAACGAGGCAGATCAAGAAATGTTTTTCTTCCCTTTTACAATGGCGGCAAGTCCCTGACCACTGGTACTCTATGGTAAAAAATGCAATTATTAGTTGCTATTAAAGGATTACTGGGAATATAGATTAGACAGTACGGTGATACCGTATCCCGTAAAACAGTCCAAACATCTCGCTGCACCAGAGACAAAGGGTTCCTTAAAATCAGGGGTGCTGCAACCATCTTGCCAAAATCATTGAGAAAAGGCTATGAACTTTTATTTTTGCTGCCTGCATGCGTGATATTGATACATTATAGAAACAGAATGTGCCTAACTGAAAATAATAGCGTTAAACTTTACCTTTATGATTGCTTAAATAGCCGAATCAAAGCAAAGCCCTTGGCTATTTTGAATGACTGAGCTTTATGAATGAAGATGCAAAAATAATCTAATTATTTTAGAGTGTCTATTACTGACTTTATATAATCCATCATCAACCTTATAGTAAAAAAATGTATTTATACAAATGAAAGTGGCAAAAGTCCCAACCAAAACATATTTCACATCAACAGGTAAATAATGGAGGGATTAGACAAGTATTTGCCTGAATCCCACCTCTAGCTACTCCAAGACCTGCGAGAGCACCTCTGTGCATGTTATTTTGGATATAGAGTTAGACAAAAATTCCTCAGTTAAAATCGTGGCAACTCCATTTACAAGACAGATCTAAAGGAAATCCCCTGCCTCAAAAGCATCAGCCTAAACATTTTTTTTTTGTCAAAAATTTCCTTGCACAATAAAATTCACTCGCTCCTCAGGTTGGCTATTGAGCACAGACGTGCAACACCCTGTGCATCTACTTCTTCTACTGTTCATCTTCTGAGCTTGTGCTAGTTGTTCACTCAAGGCTCCTACGCGGTCTCTGCCCAGCCTTGGCTCCAGCTGGGGTCTCTTCCCACCACTCCAAGACAAACAAGTGTTTGCACGTGCTAAAGACCACATCGATCCTTGCCCACCACCGCTCTACAATTACATCATTCAGACAACTCATGAAATAGTTTCCCGTGCTCTGTCCTATTTATGACTGCATTTAATTGGCTAAATTAATGTTTATACCTGAAACATATCACTTTCATATCATCCAGATCTGACCCCATGGTGCTGCTGGCCAAGATGAGTTGGACCTCTCGGATGATTCTCCACCGCTGAAGAGGTGGGTGCTCAGTGCCAGCCTCCGCAGGGCAGAGCCACCGGACCATCATGGACAGCACACCTTGACCGCAGACATCACACTTTTTAACGTCTTTATTTATTTACTTTATTATTTCTCACCAGCATACCCCTATACCATGGATCATAACAATGAAGTTGTGTTTCTAGTGCATATTTCTGTGGCGCAACTAAAGGAGTGATATTCCTTGAAAGCATGTTGCATTTTTCCCCAATAGAGAAAACATTCTACATTCATTCTACATTTATCTGTAGATAAATTAAGGCCAACTGCAGTGCATTTTGACTACAGAACTAGCAACTCTTCAAATAGATGTCATTAAGTGTTCAAAAATTCAAAGCCCCAAGCCAACCCACTGACAACAGTTGAAGTTAACTGCCCCCTCCAACGTAGCATCTTTGGTGAACCCAAGTCCTTCCAGCAGACCCTGCAGTGCCCATTTCTGACCTAGCGCGAGCCCCGTACCACCGTCTTCTGCTGTTTTCCGAATACTGCTCTGCAGATGCAGTTGCATGAGTAAATACTTAATGAAATTCAAAACATCAGTTCATAAATATTAGGCCGTCCATATTAAAATCATTAGAGTACACCAGAGCGGTTGATAATGGGGCTCAGGTGTTATCTCGTGCTCTCCCACAGGTCACGAGGTTCCCCCTTCTGAGCAGTACAGAAATGTGGGCTAGGGAGTGCTTTTATAACGCTTTTATGTATTGCCTATGCACGTACGTGTTTGCAATATGTAATATAATAAAATATAAACACAACTATAATTTATAAACATACTATATATCTGTATCACTTAAGTGAAAAATGTACCAATATGCTTTCGTTTAATATATATAATGTTCAGCTTGGCTCACATTAAGTGGCTGAGCTATGTTAAAACCCAATTAATGGGAGCTGTTTCTGATCTGTAGTTTAACACAGTTTTAAATGCAGCTCCCTTCAGACTGCTGAAGGGGTTGTGGGGCCAAATTCTATCCTTAGAAGCAAGTAACTCTCCCCGGACCTCATCCCGCAGTATTTCTGCAGGTTAAACTCCCTGGAAGTCAGTGGGTGTTTTACTGGAGCGGTAACCGATATTCTGACCCATTTTTTGCGCAGTAGCCTTGATAGGAGTTTGCTATGCACTTGCAAGAGCAGCCTGTAATTTGAGAGCTGATGGAAATGAGGAGATGAGGCCGACGCTCAGCACCAGCCCTTTACACCCCGTCTGTGCACGTTGTGAACCTCCCCAGATTCCCACTTCCAAATTCAAACCCAAGCAAGGTTTTATGCAAACTAACGACTCCTTAAACATTAGCAACTTCATCTAAGCTAAATATTCATACCGGACTTGGAATGCCCCGACATCCCTGAACAGGCTGGGGCTGGGTTTTGGAGTCCATGGACCGGTAAGATGGAGGAAATTGCAAAGCACTTGACAACTCCCTCTTGGGCTACGGCACAGACCATGTCGCTGCACAGCATCCCCCGCCAGGTGATTTGTGCAGCTGTTTGCAGCAGCAGTACAGTTAAATGAAGAAGCCACCTGATTATCCTCTGAGCTGTAGGTAATACACCAAGCTGCAATTGCTACAGGAGAGGAGAACAAATGCTTTGGATGAAGAGACAGAGAAAATATCAGTCTCTTCCCAGCCAACAAAACGTGGCAGGCAAGTCTTACATTGCAGAGGGGATGGAGGGAAGCATAAAACCAATTTATTTTTCTCTGACACCAGTTCTGTGCCGATTCCTGAGAATCCATCCCATTTTCCTGCATTAAGATTTCCCTACGACACCTGTACTCGGTGACCCGCAGAGCCTCCTCTTCTTCCTTGGCATTATCTCCTTGCAATTCCTTTTTTCCCCTACCACTACGCCAGTTGCAGTTGGGCCCAACGATGCTATACCAGACCATAAACAGAAGTGTCTTTACCTGCTGTTACCAACCTGTAATGATCTGCTCGATGGGCAGCAGAGGGGAAGGGCAGGGCCACCCCTCTCCTGCGACGCAGCAACTATCTCTGCACGTCTCCGCCTCTTGTACATCCCCGCGGGCGGAAAATCCTGAGTTCTCTCTTGAACTTTACTTTCCTGTTTTGATCAACCAAGTTGTGTTACCGTGAATTACTGAACTAGGAAATTCAGAGGAACAAAACTCCTCACCGCGTGTGTAAATGATGCACGGCCTCCTCCTCGCAGCACCTTGGCGTGCTGGAGCCCAGCGCTCGCCCCTGCCGCTCGGGATGGCGGCTTCATCCCTGCCGAAATTAAAAACGTAAACCTCCCTCTGTTGGGAAGCCAACCAAACAAGGTCAACATTGGATGAAAAAGACTGCAGAAATGTTTAATAGTTTCTCCAAGAGTTTCTCATCATCCAAACCAGTTCAGCACACAGAGGGAGGTAACGACACCCCACACCATCGCTTTCTCCATCCACATCTCTCCTGCACCGAAGCTGCCTGATCCCACCGCTGCTGATGGAGACCCAACATGGCCAAATTTTTCACCTGCACAAATATTCCAATCAACATCCAAGCTATAAACAAGCCTCCAGCTTCCGTTTTCCACCTTTCAGCCATTGAGCAGATTCAAGTAAACGGGTACCCTGAAGAGTTAAGGCTGTATCTGCTCATTTAAGGCATCCAGAAAGCCTAGTCAGGCTCAGCATTACTTCACTCTCATGAATATAAATGCTCTGACAATCTCGGTCTCGTTCTCGGCGCACGGGAACACAATCTCATACCTCATCTTGCCGGGATGTATTGCAGTATTAGCCTCCAG
>NC_138826.1:2227500-2230000 GCF_965183815.1 Platalea leucorodia
GGACACAGAACAGTCCTTCCAGAGATACCACGCACCAGCTCTGCTGCAATTTCTAAGTGACTGGGCCAGAAAATTAAATTTGTATTTTTCCATTCAAGATAGAAATAAATGAGGGACTTGCCTCTATCTCGCTTTGTCAGAGAGCTGGTACTCACCAAGAACTTTACCTGGGTGTCTTCGAAATTCTCCTCATCAGCTGCAATTTGCAGACCGAGCTTGGGAACCGAACTCTCCTCTCCCACGGCAATAACAATCCCTACTGAAGGGCCATGTGCGACACGGGACCACAACTGGCCATCAGCTGACTTAAAATTGAGAAATTACTGCAGGCACACACTGAAGTGGAACTTCTGGTCCCACCTCAACCCTATTTTTTCCCATTTCTTGGAGTTCTCGTTACTGCCTGTTGAAAGCGCCATGGCTGATGCCAGGCCTGTGAAGGTTGCTCCTCTCCTTCTCTGGAGAAAAAACAAAAATTAAATTCAATTTGCCTCCATCTGCATTGCTGGAACTCAACAAAAATGTAGCCTCCCAGGTGCTGCTATGATCCAGCTCTTCCCCTCACTCGTCCTGTTAACGAGACGCACAAACCTGCCCACAGTTCCTAAATAAATCAGAGAAGATGTAGTTTCCTAATTACACTGGGACTTTGGAAGGGTAGGCAGGACCATCTGGTTATAGTTAGACTTGAACGGGCAGGGAGGTTCTGCAGAAAACTTCCGAAGATTTACAGATATGCTGGAAGTGTCATTCCAGTATTAATGAACTCAAAATACAAGGTGAAAAAGAAGGATTCAATCAGTCACACGTGCTGATAAAGCACAATTTCCAACTGATACCTATAAATCAGGTTTACTAACATCAAAATCTCACGCTCATCACAACTTTTGGTTCAAGGCCTTGGCTCAGGATCATCAGGCTTAAAATCAAAGCTGGGAGCGCTGATCACCTACAAATTGGGCAGCTTTGGAGAAACAGAGAGACAAACCCCAACAAGGAGCTCGAATCCCCTAAGCCCTCCATTCACACACAACCTAGAACCACTACAAGGTAAGTGTGAAACTGGGGGCTCTGAAGTTCATGCATATGTCCTATATGATTTTTTTTTTTTTTTATCATCTCAGGGCTCCAACATGCTGCCATGATGTTAATGGGAATAAATACATGAATTTTGGTATCATCTTGTGTAAAACTCATTCTACAAACTGGAATTTGTTAAATCGTCTTACAAGCACAGACATATTTCCCCTGTTAGGCTACTACACCACGTACTGCAACACAGTCCAGGAGGACTCATCAGCGTGCCCTTGGAAGTATGTTCACAAACCAACTCTAGATCTACCCATGAAACAGGGCAACACCGAGCCAGGTTATTTTGGAGAAAGTAATCATTATCTCTCTTCAAAACTGTCAATCAACAATATTTTCACGACGACGGTTCACCACTGGATTATGCCAGCACAGGTATCCTGGTGGTTGTCCTCGGGGCAGGCTGATGGCAGAGGACCTGGGCGTGACGGGGAGGGACGCTGGGAGGCACCAGCACCTCTCCTGTAGTTTTCGCTGCTTCATGCATAATTGCTTTTCCTCTACAATTCCACTTAGAATTACATCGATGAGGTATTTTTACAGTTTCATTTTTCAACATGGCCCCAAATATCCACCCCCAAATGACTCTGGATCAAGAAATCTGCACCCTCAGTTGCTTTGTGAAGATCGTGTTACCAAAGATAACCTGCCCTAGAAAATTCACATATGAAACATGCAATGCCAATGTGCTCCACTATGTGAGCAAAGTATAAAATCCTCACTTGCCTAAAATACGAATAGCAATTTCTTTAGATTTCAGTAAGTTTCTTTGTAAATGTGAAAGTTAAAAATAATAGTCATTAAATTGCTTAACTGTAATAAAATGTAACTATTTGCTTACTGCATACAAATTAAGTCAGTATCAAAGTACCAATTTTCTTTTTAGTTTGTATTAATTTATCATTGAATTATAAATATCTAATGTACGAAGCTAAACACTTACATAGCACTTTACAAACACTAACTCACAAATGATGCAACATCTTTTCAAGGCACATGTGAAAGCAGCAGCAATTAATTCCTAGAATCTTCGGGCTTCAACCTCAAAGTGTTTTTTTTCTTTTTCTTTGTTTTTTTTTTTTCAGGAGCACATATTTAAGCAGTCAGCAAAACAACTGTGAAGACATAAAGTGTGATTTCATGAAGTCACTTGGCCTCTTGACTGATAACAGTGCCATCGTACGCAGCGCGCTGCTAAACGAACTGCAATTTGAATTCCCGAGATTCAAATTATTTAAACAGACATCCTGGAAGCAAACAGAGGAGAAGTCCTACCAGTGACCCCTGATGGTTTTTCAGAGACTAGAGTTTGCTAAATTAATAGGCAGCCCTAACGTAGCCGCCTTGTTTGGGGGAAGTTCTGGAGGTAACGTGCCACGGGAGGAGACGCCTACAACAGCACAGAGAGAAA
>NC_138826.1:2232500-2255000 GCF_965183815.1 Platalea leucorodia
GTCTTTTTCCCACATCGGTATTTGTTTTTCTCCACCTTCAATTCTTACCTTTTTATCTAAATCTCATATACAAGCAGCAATGTCAAAAGTTACCAGGTTGGTGAAAATATGTCTTATATCAGGGTCCACTTATTCCTTTTATTTCACGGAGGGAGAAAGGATCTGATTTTGAACATACGGACTTTATAAAGAAGCATCCCACGCATGAGGCTTTCACAGCTGCAGGTTACAGTGAAACTGTCCTGACCGGCGCCCAGCTGCAGTTACCTGCAGATGGACTGCCCTTCCATCTTCTGCCATCCCAAAGGCAGGGTCAGTGAATTCACAGAATCATAGAATCGTTAAGGTTGGAAAAGACCCTTAAGATCATCGAGTCCAACCGTTAACCCAGCACTGCCCAGGCCACCACTAAACCATGTCCTCAAGCACCACATCTATCCGTTCTTTAGATACCTCCAGGGATGGAGACTCAACCACTTCCCTGGGCAGCCTGGGCCAATGCTTAACCACCCTCTCGGTGAAGAAGTTTTTCCTAATATCTAACCTAAACTTCCCCTGGCAATTCATACCAAATAGCGTAAGACACCAAACACAAACCCTTCCTTTCAGAAAAGAAGCCTGGTTTTGGAATAATTTCAATATCCACCCATCTCTGCAGCTATTTCAGTCACCATCACTTGCTCCAACATCCCCAAATTCGCTGAGACCAAGTGAAAATTTGCCATCTTACAGTGACAGCGCCCAGGTGAACATCGGCTATGGGTCTTCAACCCACTCTCACCTGAAAAAAACCTTGTTTAGGTAATGCTCCTTTATTCTGACTGTGGCCTACCTGTAATTAATGTCAAGAATAATGACAGGAAAGGATTATCCTACTGAAAATACAATGCATTTTTTTTTTAAATAACTGACCCTTTCACTGACTTCCCCAGGCCAGGACAGACCCAGCGCTGCCCCGCACTCAGGACCTCTCTTTCAAAGGTCAGACCTCAGGCCACGGTCCCTCTGCAAGGCTCCACCAAACCCCCGTGAACCACAAGAAGCTGTGGTTCCTCTGCTGTCTCCAGAATCAGCGCATCCACAGGGGTTTGCTTAAATCCCGACGGTGTGCCAGGGACAGCGGCAAAAAGGACATTTGCACCTAATAGGGCCTGAATTCCCAGAAACAGCTTACATTTGGCAATTTATTCTATGAACAGTGAACCCAAATAAAGAGTACGCCTGAGCATAGACTTAAACTCACATGAGCTTCCACTGAAAACGATGGGAATTTTGCTCTGAATTCAAATGAACTGGGTCAGGAATTTTGTAAATATTTCTTTTTGATTTTTTTTTTTGTTTAGTGTTTTTTTTTTTTTTTCTTTTGATACTAATAGTTGATACCAAGCAATGGGCCAACTGGGCTGGAAAAAGAATTTGAGACCTAAAAGTAACTGGGCTAGTTTTTGCTTTTGCTGTTCTCATTTTTGAAGGTTGGAGAGGATTGATTTCTATTTGAAGAAAATTGTAGGAAAGTAAAAATCCATTAAATGTCTAGCAAAAGAGTGACTTTCTGCTTATCAAAACTATTCTCACATGAAATGGTAATAAAAGAAGGCGCTGGGCTCTGGAATTTGAATTTTGTGTTGGCAGACAGAAATATGAAAGCTTGTCATCTCTTTGCACTTGAATCTGCCATGTCCAGATATGTGAAGTACTAACGTTTTCGAGCAGATTATTTCATATTCCTTTAAAAAAACATTTTCTAAAAGCCTAAATAGAAATGTATTTGCATGTCTGATGAAGCTGCAGGAATGAAAAAGGGAAAGTCAGAAACATTTCTCAACTTTTTTTTTTTTTTAGTGAATTGAATCTCTACAACAAAATTAAGAGAATTTCACAAACTGCAACATAAATAACTGGCAAGAATGACATTTTTCGTTCGTCTAGGAAAGGGCAAGCCTTGCCTCCTCCTCAGCAGGTTACCCAACAGCACAATTCAATTCTGCAAAATATAGATATAACCTGGTAATGCTGGTGGATTTATACTATCCCAGTTGAACTTTCATGAATTTTCCATTTTTACTGAAAAGAAAGTAAACATGGAGAGATGATACTGGGACAGGCTGGCTCCTGGAGGTCTTTCTGAAGGCTGAGTTTCCCCCTTTTCCTATTGAGGATGGCTGTGCTTTGGATATGGCAATCGATGAAGTGGCATCGCCTGGCCTGGGGCTTGGCCACTGCGTCGTTCTCACTGCACTGGTACGAGGCAGGGCTGTCAGCTGCACCACACCTGCCACTCAAAACCCGTTTGTTTTTTATATATATGTATATATAAATATATATAAATATATAAATATAAATATATAAAAAAATTGTATATATTTATAAATATATATACACACATGCATACCTAAAACAAAGGAAGAAAATCACAGGAACTGGTCCTTGACGTAACATCCGATATTTACAGTCTCAACTTTATGACACTTGAGAAAAAAGATTAGCACGGGACTGACTAAATATGTTGCCCCTGAACACGTACGTACCCGCAATATGAAAATGCATACTTAGAAAATTTCCAGACAAACCCAAAAACCCACTTGTCTTGCTTGTGCACCCTATTTGGCTGCATATCACCCTAGCAAGCTCCAGCCACCTAGCTTATTTTCAGATATTGTTTATGAATTTATGTATATTAGGTCATGTTAGAAAAGTCATTTAAGAGTAAGTACGTTTTATTTTAAAAGGGCCAATAAAGTTACAAGCCATACACTGGACTGAAGAAAATTAAAACTACATAGGACTCAGACATAGATGTCTCCATAGATATGCCTCTTATATCCATAGGCCATCACTTTAAGAATTACAAGTTAATAAAGATAGTAAAATTGTGAAGATATCATTCACTTTAGTATTTACTGTCTTGCTAACACCAGGCAAACACCATTCTAGGAGGGAGCAGAAAGCTCTTAAATTTAACACGTAGTTAAAATGCTTATGGTTACTTTTCCTACTAATGACCTAAGTTACCTACAGCTCAATGAAATCATTCGTAGGTCAAATTCATCCTTTCCACTTCTCACCTCCTCTCACCCTTCACTCCCAGTTTCTCCTGTTCTCCTCAAGGCTACAAAATCACCCAAACATAACGTTGTGTATTTTTTCATAATATAAAGCGAAGCCGCGCAGTGACCGCGGGACCGACCAGGACATCTGACATCCCTGGGTCTCCTCCAGCTACTCCGACTCTTTCGATCACGTTTTTTCACACCTTCTCCACTTTCAGCCTCAGACCTTCCCCCTCTGCTTTTGCGGCTCCTGAAAAGTGGTTTACTCATTCTTATGTTTTAAAGAATGACATTTTTACCAGCCAGTTCTTTCCCACTGAACGTGAGTACAGAGTTGCTATCCTATTATCCATAAACCGGCACCTGAAGCTTCAAACTTTCTAGCTTTACTAGGCAGTATCTCAACAAAGATTTTTATGTTTTTTTTTTTTAAATCTGTAATTTAAAGCAAGGGAAAATAGATCTGTGTTCAACGTAATACTGTAAATGCTTTTCTTATTTAAATAATCTTTATATATTGAAAAAGTCTTTGGCTAAATTGCATGTGAGAAAAATCTAGGATACACTGCACACTGTAATTGGGGTAAGCAGCACAGCCATTAAAAACACTTCTTTTAAACGTAAGCATTCACGGGATGTTGAATTTGCCATCTTAGAAGTAAGCAAATTAACAGTCCCACAATCTTCCGAAAACTTGCGATTTGAGCATTCCAACCACAAAAAGGAAAAAAAAAAAAAATACTGTGCTGAGTTACAGCCAGAATGCATAAAATCTACTTTTCTGTCTTAATTTGCTGCAGATTTTTTTTTTTTTTTTAATAGTTTAGAATGTGCAAACGCAGTAAAACAAGGAGCTGCGTGCCACTGGCAGGAAGGTGAAAGAGCAATCGGGTAGCAATTAACGGGAGGATTTTCTCCCTGGGTGCTTTCTGAAGGGAGAGACCCACCGCCACCACCCAGAGGGACGGGCGAGCGTGCAGCACGGGAGCGAAGGACGAGTCCGACCCCACAGAGGCGACACGAGAAAGTGAACAGTTTCTTCAGCCCGCAACCGGTATTTTACGGTGCGCTTTGCCGTCCTGCGGCGGGGGCTACGCCAGGCTCACCAGCCTACGCTGCTCTGGTTCGAGCCTCTGAAGGAGAAGGCTCCCAGGTAATTATTGATTACAGGCCTGGGTACGGAGCAAAGTCATCTTGAAGGGAGAATGGAGGTACTACCAGCTGCTTTGAAGACCCTCTGCTCCCATTATGTATGAGGTGTTTTATCAATACCCCTTCTTGGACGAATAACATCCATAATGCACGGGAAATTTCAGCTATTAATCTGGCTTGCGGAGCTCACCTCTCCGGTCTCCATCCTCAGGTTGTTCTTTCCTCCTCCGTCTTTTTGCACAGCTTTGGTTTGCAAGGCGCCGTCGCCAGCGCCTCCTGCAGAGCTGCAGAGCCCTCCTCCCTCGCGCTGACGCGCTAATTCACAGCTTATTTGAAGAAATAGGGTGATCGAGCTGGGCTGAGCTGAAAGGCACAGCTTTGCTTCAGGTCTACACCTCCGGTACAGGGACCCGACTGAGGAACTCCAGACTCAAGAATATAAAAGCGTGGTTTTGCAAAGCTAAAGGACTTCATCCGGTGAGGACGGCGGCATGGCATGGCATGGCACGCAAAGAGCAGAGCCCCAGGGCTGCTGCTCGTCACAGGGCAAAGGAAAACTCTTGTGTGTCTCCAATTTCCTCTGCTCTTGTTGCTCTAATGAGCCATCTGGTCTGCAAACACACAACCGCTCCTCGCTGCAGCGTCCAGCACTGCCATGCTTTCTGCAACCGCTACCGTTATAAAGCACAAATAAAGAAAAGTCAGGAAATTCATGGCTGGCCAATTTAACATTGCCTTTTCCATTTCACAGACCCACAAATCAAGCAAATCATGCCTAGGCTTCAAAACAATAACAGGGTCAATTTTTCTTCTTCATATATAAAGGGGGCTAATGACTATGATACATTAAGACCAATTAATCACTTTCCATTACAAATGTTCAGTGATTTTTCCAAGGTGTAACACCTTGAAGCCATGCTGCAGAGAAGAAAAACAACTTTTTCCTTGCTCAATGAAATTCCACGTTGAGCACTAGCCATGACACAAATTGTTGAAAATTTCAGTTTTTCAATTACATTTAAAAAAACAAAAACTGGCTGCATAGGCTAAACTGGAGAGCCAGTAAGCTGACAACCCCTGGAGGTGCTGGGAAAGCAGCTTCAAGCTTCTCATGTCTGCTTCAAGCTGTGCTACAGCATCAGTGCTTCACATTCAAACTTTACCACTGATGAGTTATGGGGAGGAATGGTTAATTCTGTATTTAGAGTGCTTTTAAATACTTTTCCCCCTTTTAATACTAATTTAGAAAATGAAAGGCACTTTGGAAAACTCTAAAGCACAGGACGAGCTGCTGGAACAGCAAATGCCAGAATTCAGCTTGCCTTTGCCTTGGTAAGGTGTGCGCACTCGGCAGCCAGACGAGGACAGCATAACGGAACGGTTACGATGATGTTTTCACCGTTAGCGCAGGGGTTGCTGGAAGGTGCTCGGTGTTGGAAGGGGGACTGGTGTCTTGCCTCCCTAAGAGCCCGGAAAGGTAAAGCAAAGAGCTACATGTGTTTCAGGCGGTCGCCAACTGCGCTGCTCCATCCGTCCGCGCAGTCACCTCCAGCCCCAAGGCGCGGGCGCAGGGGTAACGCCGCGCCGGCTGCCGCCGCCAAGGAGAGACAGCTTTCTGCAACCCGCAAGAGCCAGCCTTTACTTTCTGAATTTGCAGATCTCTCTGCTTTTGTTATCTCAAAAGTTGCTTGTCACTATTTGTCTGTCGGTGAGGAACTGTGTCTTAATAGCTGGCACAAAAGTAGCTGCAGAAAATTGACCGTGGATTGAGACGTGCTTCATCCCAAAAGCACTTTACACGTTTTTGTTAAATAAGGAACCTCTTTAATGGGTTTGGCAGAAGCAAAACCCTTCCTGTCCTCAGGTGATGCTAGCACAGGAAAAAATAAAATTTGATATAAGCACTGATTAAAAAAAGAAAATATCCAATAATCAGTCCTTATCGCAAAAGCACTTGATGATGGAACTCATCACCTAATATCGAAGAACCACTTTAAGCAGTCATATTTACAGGGAAGGGGAGAAAAGAAGAGCCAAAGGTTTTGACGATTCCTTGGAAGAGCTGCTGATGGACAGAGACATGTAAGGAAACCAGTGTGATGAGAAAAAGCCTTCCCAGCTTTGGATCCTCATGCTCTCGCTTATGTTTATTCTGCATTTTTAAATGCCTGGAGAAACAAGCAGGCACTTTCAAATGTAAATGTGAAAAAGTAAATAAATACCAAATTCCTAATTTAGCATTACTGCATTTCTGACTTACAGATAAATTGAAATGTATAATGTAATCCATTATAATGCGGTTTTTACCTTACGTTTCTACTAAATAACTTTAAAAAATAGTTTCTTCCAATTTTTGACATGTATTGCCACATTCATTCTAATACTAATCTTTTCTATTTTATGAAAGTATTACTAGGAGAAAGTAAGAGAAGAATAGAAATGCTATCACATCATTGTGATTTGTGCCAATTAATTCTTCGTTAGCATTTCCATTACGTACTTGCGCCCCCATAAAACACGCACACCTGCTGTCAGTCCAAGAACAAATAACTGAACTAAATTAAAAAAACCTGGACCTGCACATGTTGTAACAAGAAAACCACACTCCAGTCCCCCCAGCACCAAACCTGCGGATACAGAAGGTCAAACCCCGTTAGGACCACTGCTGCCCAGCACGTGGCCAGCTGGACCACCAGCCGCAGCCTTCACAACGCCACGGGTGCTGCAGCGAGGGCCGGCAGCGATGCTCATGGCCACCGGCCACGGCCCGTCCCAGCCCCGCAGGCACCTCTCGGCTGGGTTTGGCACTTGGACAGTGCTGGAGCTTTCCTTCCAACCCCCCAAAAAAATTAGAGGGTGACGACTGCTTTCCCTCAAGCTTCCTATTAACAAATATACCTATTTTTCCTCTTTTAAATGATCTTCAGTCTCTTCCAGCGTTGCCTGCACAGGACGGCTGCTGCTGAGGGAAGGACTGAAGTCCCCCACCAACTCTGGCCGTAAGTCAAGGCAAGACCGCTCAGGGTGAAACCCCAAAACAACAGCTAAAACAGCATCAGCGGCGCTTAGACAAAAGAATTTCACTAGCCAAGCTAAAAGGAATTCAGTAGCCAATTTAGGAAAATTAATAAAAGTAAAAGCATTACTTTAAATGCTTTATAATCTGGTGGATAATCTGGCAGGCAGAATTCCCCTGATGTTATTCAGAGATGGAAGGAACAGCAGCAGTAACTATTTCCCATCCAGCTTTGCCCATTCGTGTTCACACCGACCCTAACGTTTTCAAAACACAGGTCTTAATTTCATCCCAGTTAATAAAAAAAGAGTCCTCAAATGATAATTCAATCACCTAGAAGACCATACTCCACGAGCATTTTGGCAATTTTGACATCATTGTGTCATTAGTGCTTATTCTCCCACATGCTAATCGGATGGTTTCACTAAAGCTTCTAAATGAAATTTTTTAGCAGTTGATAAAAATGACGTTTGTATAAAAATTAGAGGGAGACGGTGCAATACACAACTTAGTTTAAAAAACACTCAGTACCCACCCAGTAATTTGACTATGAAAGATGTCGCACTGGGAATTTTCCGAACATCGCTGAGGCAGTACGGAAGCGCATCACGGGAGCAAGGCACAGCGCGAAGCGCACAGAACTTAAGGACTCCCACCTTCTGAAAGCAACAGCCCGGTGAGCTGCAGAAGGCTCGGCACAACAACTGCATTTTGATTGCGTTCTCCTTGCAGCTGCCACCAGCTAATTAAGAATAAGAAAGTGTATCAGCAAGAAGAAACCCACTGTTTACAAGAATTTGAATAAAACCAGCGATTAGCAGTAGAGACAGCTGAGTTCTTGCAGATACTTCTCGCAGAGACGTGCCTGCCAAAACAGCCCTTCCTTTCCCCGGGCAGAACTGGCCGTTGTTTTACACAGGTACCGACGTATAGTCCTTATGCCTTGGAATAAAAACGCATGCACCCATATTTAAAAGTTGTCTATCACCTCTTAACCACAAAAAAAAAGAAAAAGTGCATATATTTTAGAGTTTATACAAAAAACAGTGCTATCTTGCCTCGCGTAAGGTAGAAAATACTAGCCCCTTTCTGGTGCTCTGTTATTATGGAATATCATACAGTTAAAAAATAGATCTATTAAACTGAAGATTTTATTCGCTGGGAAACGATGACATTCGTGGGCAGACCAGAAAAGTCTGGAAAAAGCAGACTTCTGAGTTTTGTTTTTTTTTAAATAATGAGATCTATTTCATTTCAAGTGAGTGACTTCTGCTACGAGGTCTCCAGGGACACAGCCAGTAAATGGAGAATGGTGAGGAGAAACTTTTCTCAGGTCTTGTTTTTATCTAAACACACAAGTACCGTAACCAGTTTGTAACAATACTTGTTCTTTCTTTAAGAAAATCAAAATATTATCTATAACAACTTTGAGGAATAAAAACACCGCTACCTTACGCAACCTATCACCAACTGCTTCTACGGCCCATGTCTATTGACATGGACATGTCTAAGCCTCAACCCCCCCGTTGCTGGCAAAAAGCGAGTTTAAGTGAGCAACGACCTCACTGAAAAGCTCACTGCCCTTCAGATGTGCTCATCCTCATACCTTTCAGCCAGCAACTGTCGGGAGCTGAACCGCATCATTTCTATTGCTATTAACCAAGAATTAGGGAGATGGGAGCCAGCACCACCCTGGCCGATGGGAGCAGGGAGGGGACGGGCGCCCGCGGCACCGCGGCACAGACCTCGCCGGAGCAGCGGGTGGTGGAAGGCCGGTATGGGAAGGCTGGCCGTCCTCGCCGGCTCGCAGAAGTAGGCGTGCAGCCAGGCCGTGCACTGCTTCAGCGGCTCCGTCATCTCCTCCGCACCTTCGCACACCTCGCAAGTGGCTGAGGACTCTGCCCTGCTGCGAGAGAGAATTGTAAAATTATAATGATAAAAATTATCAAAATGAATATTCATACTCCCTACATTAGCAGAAAAATATATCATCTCAAAAGCATTCAGTCTGCAGTCAGACTCCATCTTTTTACTTCTCTGATAAAGGTGAAAAGATTCATAACTGCAATAACAAAAATGCATCCTCGTCACCTCCAGAAATGCAACGATGACACAAGGCTGCTTACACCTGTAAAAAAATTCATAAAAGATTGGTGAGAGGAAAATACCGAGCATAAGTGGGAAACGTCAGGGAGCAAGAAAGCCACCCAAGTCCGTGGTAGACGCGGCATCCTTGTGCCTCCAGGACGGACGGAGGTGGGGCTCCTCCTCCACGTCCCCCAAGGGTGCAGTCCTGCCTCCCCAGGGACCTTCCCCAGGGAAAGAAGGAAAAGAAACAGCTTTCTGCCGAACCCGCGCCTTCCTCTGCCCCGTTTCCTTCCAGCGACGGTGGCAGGTTTCTGCTTCCCTCCACTTATTGAATTGGAAGGAAGCAATTGAGAATTCATTTGATTTTCAATGGCAGCTCGTGCTTGCAGGATCCTGAAGAGCAAAGCAAGCAAACAGAAAGCACCTGCAAACAAAAACGGACTTCTTCCCTTACTACTTTTTTCTTCTTCTCCTCTGGAAGAGCAACGTGTGTATGAGAGCAATGAAAACACGAACGCTGGATTTGCAAACAGCCAGCCGTGTTTCCCAACCCGTACGCTTTCCGTTAGGCAAAGCAGCGCTGGTGGCTGGTGCTCTCCTGGTGCTTTACGAGATCGCGGCGGGTGTCTCTCAAAACGGCAGAGACCGGTTTCAGGGCACCGCTAACCAAACAGAGCCCATCAGCAATGCACCCGAGAGAAACGACGGGAAGATCGATAAGGAAACAACATCAAGGGTGACTGCCAAAGCAGCAAGCCCTGCCAGCAATCTTCTCGTATCCAGACTCTTAACCACCACTGATGAGCCATCCTACGGTTTCCTGATTACTGCAGCTTTCCCCCCCCCCCCAGCTGGAAATACAGCCAGACCCCAGAACAAGGAGCTCCTCACCAACGCGCTGCTAAAACTCAACAGCATCGTCTTCTGGGGAGGGGCTGGATGTGTCACAAAGCAGGAGAAAGGGGAGAGAATTGCAGAAATACCAAAATACACAAGAACCTAATAAAATAGAAAAAAGAGAAAACCAGAGCAATTCTGCCACCCCGGTACGGGGAAAGAGCAAACCAACCCAAACTCCCCAGTACGCTCGAGTGTGCTGCAAGTGGGCGAAAATGTTTTCTTAGTGCCCTCCTGGCAGAAAGCCGAAGAAAACGAAACGTGCGATGTACCCGTAACGGCCTAAAAGACACCAGGTCTGCTTTCGCCACAAGGCACCTTCGCAAAAAGAGCGAATGCCTTTGCACGCCTGACCCGCACCAGCTCGCGGAGCCGAAGGCGACGGACGTCGGTGTAAGCAGGCAGCAGCCCGGCTCTGCCTCCGGACAGAGAAATGATGTGCAGCGGGAGCTGGCTCAGGGTTGCTCTCAGAAGCGAAGCCCTCACTCGCCTGGTGCATGATCAAACAGCCCTGCCATCTCCCCCAGCCCCAATTCATTTTCTGATTAATTGTTAACCACTGAAGGCCACATAATTACTGATTAGAACGTGGCAGAGAAGAAGAGGGACACAGAGGCGGACAATTAAAATACTCCAGTCGCACAAGAATACGAGTTGATGGCTTGGAGCAGAGGCAAAACAAAAATGAAGAATCAGCTTTGGATCCACTTTGTTAGAAATGAAGTGCAACTTTATTTCTCTCTTTCCATTTATTTACCAAATTAATGCTTTTGATTTTTTTGTGTGTGTGTGTGGGAAGTAGTATCGATTTGCTTCATAAGACTGGTATCTACTTTATGTTATTTTGCTTTTTAATAATCTCTTTGCTAAAAAAGGCATGAGAAGCTGTGCATAAACTTTTTTACACGAATACCTATGCCATGGACCTCAAACCCAGCTCTCGACACCACGGATAATCCGTTATTCTGCACATGTACAGCACTCAGCAGAATATGGCTCGGTTTTACTGTGGATTGTTAGAGCTACGACAATATAATAACTACAGAATATAATATCGCCTTTGAAATCTCAAAGAGAAGTTGGTAGACTTTTCTGCTCCATTTATCCAGAAGAGCATAGAAAGCACTCAAAACTACAGTAACCTTATGTTTTTCACATCATCTTGTTTCACATTCTCGCGAGTCTGGAAATGATTTGGATGCAATATCATCATAAAACCGAAAGACTTTGTCTCCTCGCTGCTCTGCAAGCCAGCAGCCCCCAGCCGCTGGGCTCCCGGCTCTGCCTCCGACCGCCCCAGCCTGACGCCGGCAGATAGGCACCGCAATTCCCTCCGGCTCCAGAAAGGCCCCAAACCACCACCGTTCTCCCCCAAACCAGGCGGGAAGCAGCGCGCCAGCGTCGGCGAGGTGCAGCGCTACCGAGGCTGGTGCATGGGCTGCGCAGGGCTTTGCCCGCAGCCTCACGGGAACCGTCAGGCCACGAGCTCCGTATTTAACGTAAGGAGCAAGTAAAGGTCCATCAGCCTCTTCAAGAAGACATGAGTTACAGCAGCTGCTTTGCCTATCTGGGTAGCTGGGAGGGCTGCAGGAACCTGCTGCGTACCGTAGCAAGGCTTAGTAGCCATCCCAACGCACGGATACGTTCCCCTTGCCATCACATACGCATTCCTCCCTTACACCAGGTCTTCCCTGGCAGGACTGTTTGGATATGAGTCTTAGGTTTTAATTTTTTTTAATTATTGCTTTTAAGAGCAGCGCCTTGTCACTGCTGTCTCTAGATGGTTTTGGTGAGACCATTCTCCCACCGCTTCAACACCAGACGCCTTCACAAGGCGTGCCACCTCCGTGGCCACCCCCACCTTGGTCAAGAAAGCAAAAGCTTTGCAAGACGAAAATGCCTTGCTTTCTAAGAACGCATTGACTTCTTTTCCCACAGGATACAAAGTCGATTTGCCAACATATATGCTGAGAGCTTCAAATTGGCAGAAAGTTAAAAAAAAAATAAATCTTCATATTAATTGTGCTTGGCTAGAAATGCTAACAACTATTCCCGGGAATTTGACAGCATTAATAAAGAAAAAGAACGAACATAACTTATGCATGGGTGTCTTCTGCTGGCCCTCCTCCCCTCCCTTCCCTCCTCCCCCTTCTCCTTCCAAAGTTGCATAGCAGCACTCCTCCTACAAACTACCTCAGCATTAAAAATTCAACTTAAAACACCAGCTGCCTTTTAAAGGATTTTCTCAGGCTTCAAAGCCACGCTTTGGTCCAACTAAACCATACGTACGTTTCAGAAAGCAAGGCAAAAGCATCCTCAAAACATTCATGAGCAGAAAAGGAGAGCAGCTGAGTTACATCCCGGGAACCTTCCCCCTCGTGTGAAAGTCCTCTGCTCCATGTCAGGCTTCTTGGAAGGTTTCTGAACACCCTACTCCATGCATTGATCTTTGAGCATCTCTGATGCCAACATGGACAGGAAAAAAGTCAGTTGTATACCATTAGAGAGAAATATCCATCTAAGAGTTATATTAACTCCTTGTGCCTAATCTTTAGCAATGAACAACGAGAAAAAGGGGACCCTCTTTTTTTAATGTCCTGCCCTTGGTGATCTCCAGAGGAAGGGACGTGCTCCAGGCTGTCGAGCCACCGGCGGTGCAGAGCCAGCAGCACACAAGGTGACGGCCAAGTGCCGTCGGTGCTTTACCTAGGGAAAGCTTATGTCTTAAACCTGTGATTCGACAAGATGCAATTTTTACTTTTATACAGGAAAACAAAATAAGCACGTTCATCTAAAAATGCAAGAAACTAAACAGAAGGTGTAAGGAATCCAACTGCTTAACTTTTTCCCTGGAGAATTTAATTCTCTTTCCTTAAAAAGTACCAATACCTTTCTCTGCAATGTGACTAGAATAATGAGAAATATTTATTTAAACTGCAGTAGCCGTATTCAAATCACTTACACTTTTATCGGAGACTGTCATTGCACTTGTTTTCATCAATGAATTGTGTTGGGTGCTGCCTGGCGTCTCAAAAAATTCAAAGTGGAGGTTTTTGTATTTTCACCTGGTCAGCAAGTAATCATTACTGTAGGGTTTTTAGGTTGATTTCTTTTTTTAACTGACACTTTTTTGTTTGCGTTCGTGTGCCAGCCTTTAGCATGTGTGCAGTAAGTTAGAAGTCTGTCTGAACTTTGTGGCGATGTTAAATGGATGTTCAGCTGCAAGTGACCGACTCACCTACGTGGCTTTACAATGTGATGCTTAATTAAACCTACATACTCCTCAAACAGAAGAAAAACATGCTTGTTTTAAGCTATAAAAAGCAGATATCTAAAAATATGTATCTTTTTTTTTTTTTTTTTTTTTTTTTTTTAAGTTGGATGTCTCTCAAAAGGAGCCTTTTTTCAGGCCAGGGAATGCCCACTGCTGCTGCTGCAGATCTCCAGCCTCTGCATTCAGCTCTTGGCGGCGAAGTCCAAGAGAGACGGAAGGTCAGTCCCAGCACGGGAACCCGCCACAGCCCAGGTGCAGCCCTACTGCCCCAGCTTACACAGGCGACAGCTAAGCCATACCGTTCTTAACTGCAGTCCTGCAGATGTATTTCCTTTACAGCTCTTTTTTAAGACTGAACAAACTAAGGAAGCCACTGGGCCCTTGCTTCCACGCAGCGGAGAGGTGTCTTCTGAGGCTCCATCCCAGCCGCGTCTCTGCTGTGACTTCTTATGTTTGCAGGGGATGAAATGAAGCAAAAAATGGTTTTAGCAGAGGGGGAGAAAAGCAGAACCACCACCTGTTTCGGTTTAACAGGCTCCTTCCAAACCACTTGCCAAGAACCAAAAGTTTCTAACGTGCTTCCAAAATAAACATGTAAGCAGCAGATTGGCTGCAGTATCATCCTAAATGGCTAAACCATGATGAAAACCAGAGAAATGCTGTGAGAAGCCTCAGTGGGTAGCCATGTTCTAAACTGGTATGATTTTAATTATTTATTTTATTTCTGAGCTACTTTTGCCTCAGTCAGTCCTTAATAAACCTTAATGGAAACACTACAAGATGGACCTTGAGTTGTGTGATTTAAAATGAAGAGAATATATCACAACAGCTCTGCTGGCAACTTCCTAAGGGTAAAGCTAAGAGCTGCCAGCTTCCTTAGCATAAATATTATGAGAATGTGGTATCGGCTCCCACAACATATATAAATATTTATTTGTATATTTATAAAATATTTGTATATAGTGAATATAATCGATGGGTTGAACATTACATCCAATGCTTGCTTCCACTGTCTGTAGCCACACACCCCTGAAAGTTTTATCCCCAGACAACCACCTCCCCCTCTGGTGGTTTGCCTAAGAGGTTTACAGACTGCTACAGGTGCTGAGCTAATGAAGAGTCCCTTTTATTTCAACTTCTTTAAGATACAAAACAAAAAACCTCCCCATCTAGCACAAAAAAAAAGGCAACTCCTCCTAGGCTGCAGTCAGCTAAGGGCCGCTGGTGTAGATGGGTAGACTCAGATAATTCATTATTACATTACTATAACAACTACAAAAGTTCCACTCAGGTAACAGCAGGGATAAAGACCTAAAAGAAAAAAAAAATAGAAAAAAAAGATACGGAATGTATGTTTTTACATACAACTTCCCAATCTCTTCTCATGGAAATCAGGGTCTTCGCCAGGCTGCTACCAGCTGGGTTGTGTGTTGACACCATGGTACACGTGGCACTGAAGATCACTGGGTTTGCAATATCCTGTTATCTTCAGGTATGTAGAAAATAAACAGATTTGGACACTTGACCACATCCCATTTTATGTTTTTTAAGGGCATCCATAATTTTTTCTACTGTGTTCTCTGAACAAAAACCATAAGCACTTTTGTTCATTAACAACCGATTGTATATTAAAATATAAATAAATTGGTCCTAATCAAGAGGCTTTTGGATCCTCTTACGACCAGAATGCTGTAAAAGCAATCATGAGCTGTACTCTTCACGATGCAGATGGCACAAAATCTCACCAAACCCTTCTCTTAGCCTTCCGTCATCCCAATCAACATCAAAATTCCATCTCATCGAGTCCCACGTGGACAGACAAAGAAAGAAACGTGCAGAGGAGGAAACCCAAGCAGGAAGCCCAACGCCTGCAGAAGGTGTGACGGACAGAGACGGGGGCAGGCAAGAAAGAGCAGAAGGCAACGACCCGTCTCCGAAAGAGAGCCCCGACTTCCCCACGCTGCTCCGGAGGCTCCCCCGTGCCTACGGCTTCACGATTTACAACCAGGAAAAAGAGACAGAACTACCTGGCAGACACAGACACTAAATTTTAATTAAGCCTCTAATCGAAAACATTTCAGTTTGTCCCTGGAAATCTGCAAGCACATTTATAGGGTAGCACGATGCTCAGCGTCTCCAGTTTGAAGAGTACCTCTAGGCTGGGTTAAGTAGGAAGAATTACTGTCAGTGGGACACATCCATGTTTTTTCTCCTCTCTGTTTTGCTGCTTCTTTGGCCATTCAATTTCTTACAAGTCTGTGCCTTAAACGGGTCCAAAAATTAGCAAAATTACCCTATGTCCAGTGAGGATGAAAAAGGCTCTGTAGGAATGCATTAAGGGAGGAAAGGGGGACAGAATGAAACAGTGCAGAAAAAAACCCTGCAAGTATCTTGTATTAAAAGGTGCTTTTTTCCCCCCCTCAAAACTCCCCTAAAACAACACAAAACAAAAAAAAAAAAAAGGTGTGTGTGGGGGTGGCAGGGGGAGATTATAGAAACCTTCCCAAAACAGGGAGCCCATCAGAGGGACTGGGACTCTTGGACCCAAGGTTGCACCACGTCAGGGAGACCCAACCTTGGCGGCCGTCCCGACGGATAATTGAAGCCCAACCTAAGCAAGTGTTTGGTGACTGTCTGTAAAGAGGTCCATGTGGCTGTCATGCTAATCCTCTTGTTAAGGGAGAAAGACCAGAGGCCCGTTGCTGCAGCAGGCTTCAACTATAACGAATGGGCTCTGACATGACCCGGCAGCCCTGCTCGGCGGCCGGAGCGCGTGATGCGATCTGACATGGCTCTCTTGGAGACTGCAGACCTACTTAACGTCAAACAAGAGGGGGAATGTGGGTGGACTTCTCAATGGCTTTTTACCCTCATGCCAGGGATAAAGAAGAAAAATAAATTAAAAAAAAAAAGAGGGGGTTTTGACATCAGACTTATGGAAAACAATCTTACAGAAGGAATCTGCCTATGGGTGGAGAGGAAAACCTTTTTGGGAATATTGCCCAATTGGAGTAGAATTCTCTCATCACCTTTGGGGAGAATTTAGGATGTAGCCATGATCCCTCTGAGTCACCTGAGGAACAAAACACTCCTCGGAGCATCAGACAGGAGCAGAGAGTCTCCCTGCGGCTGAGACCAGTGAGAAGAAAGGGTCCTTGGGTCATTTTCCCCACGAGATGCCATGCTGCAGCCCAAGGAGCGGACGAGCCCGTGAGCACGCGCCCCTCCTCCCGGTGCCGGCTACTTGGGATATTGCCTCCGGACAGGCTCCTGCACCGACCAAACCTACCCGCGGTTCGGGATGTCTCCTGGCAGTGAGCATCCGTGATTTAAACTATTTCCTAGGCATTGGTCAGCTGGGAGACACCAGGTGGATCAAGCATCTCCACAGCTTCGGGTCATTACTATAGTTAATTGCGAAGGGCTCCTAAATCAGAGTAAATTTTGACATTTGCAGGAAAACTCACTGCTGATTCTCTAGCATCCGAATGGTAACTCTTGCCATGAAATACATATGAGGTGCAAACATAATTTAAAAGGTTATGGACTGTCTTTTTTTTTTAAATGGCATTTTCTTATTTTTATCAGCAAGCAATTGAAGACAACTCTCCCCACAACGCTCGTGTATATGAAGTCAACAGAAGTCAGGCCTGTATAAAAAGTTGCACTGAAAAGTAAAGGCTGACTGTCTCTCTCTCATACCTATACCTGTCTGTGCCTATCTTACCAAACCATTTTTTTTCTTAGAGAAATAGCTGGCGTGTTACTTTTCAAATGGAAGAATCAGTAATGATTAGAACACAAAAATTAACATTAAAATGAGACTCAGTCATGCAGCATTATTCTTTACATAATAAATGTAGAGTTAGCTAACATTTTTACTGAAGCCTTCATTGTGAAATTAAACAAAAATGTATTTTATCAACACCTAAATGTCATTTAAATAGTCTTTCTTTGATAGATGAAGGCTAAAGCCACCCCAAAACTGCAGATGAATTATCTGGTCTCTAATGATTCCAAAACGATTACAGGATGCAGAGCTATCTCGTTAAATTTTATTCAAAAGCTTACTACACTTGTGTTTTCTCTTATTTTTCTATCAATGAAACCCATGAGGTTTAAGAACAATTCATTATGTATGAGACCCAACTTACAGTGCTTGACTGTTGATTAATAGGAAAGTTTGCTGTATGTACATTTGCAACATTAGATGCATACAATATGCTAACTTATTCTTTCACCGAAGCTAATTATTTACAAAAATGACTACTTGAGACTACAATTTATTAAATGCATGCATCCAGTCTCAATTTGGCCCCAAAAGACAGTCTGGAATGAAGATCTTTTACTTGATGTGACAACTTCTAGAAACAGTGTTATTAATATTGTAAATGTGGCAAATAAAGAGTTCAAATAGCCGTATGCCTGTGTTGCGTTTTTTCCCCACAACTGACTCAATGAACAAAGCAGCATTTTAGGTTTAAAATTCATGGAGAAGCACATCCTTACATAGTTTAATTTAGCTTCTTATGAATGAAGTGTCTGTTGGATAGTAGTAAGAGATTAAAAAAAAATGACGAGAGCTGCAATAAGCAGCAATAACACCCCAATTCCTGTTGAACGACCCCACCGCAGTTCCTTCTAAGAAGAAATCGATGCATTTATGGAAGAGTACAAGAACTCAGAACTGAGTAAGACTTACTCCTTGTCATACAACCTTTGCAGTATTTCCTCCATTCTGCTTTTATCTGTTATTCAGGATATAAATTCTTATGAATCTGAGCGGTCAGAAATTCTGCATTAAAACGGTACCTCTCTTTACCCTGAAAGAGAAGTATCTGCACAAAAATTGGGGTATCAAATACAAATTCCAAATAAATAGATGCACCTCGAGTAAAATACACAGGTATGCAAATGGCCAAGTCTTATTCCCGGCTCTTGCAATTAATGACGTTAAATTCCGGTACCGAACCGAGGTTGCCCAAGAGAGCAGTACACGCAGCCCACCGCTGCTGCCAGCCGCGATGCCTGCAAAGCCGCTGCCTGCTTCTTCTGTGCTACTAGTGCATACCAGCAAACACTTTAAAGAAGGGAGTGAGACTCCTGTCTTCACATGCCAAGATAAGGAAAATCAATGTCAATGCCCAAAAGACTCAAGTGATAGCACTGAAGGTCATTAAATGCTACTCACTGCCCTGTACCATTAAAGTTTTGATTGGAATCCTATATAGAGAGACACAGATTTCAAACAAGATCTTGCCCTGGGATACGGTACTGTGAGACCACGGAGGAAGCACAGCAATCAGCAAGCGGCGGATTTTCCTAGGAACACAAGAAACACGTTCCAGGAAAACAATGCTATGCGTGTGTGGTCTTGGCTTGTTTTTCCTGAACATATTTATTGTGTTTTCAGAGAAGTGTATCTCATTATGGACAAAGATCTCTGTTAAAACAACGGTAAGGTGCAAGGACAACCACTAAGAAGTTATGGCTCTTCATCCACCTCGATCTTCTGCTCTGTGTCCCAATGCCCCAAGTCCTGCTTGGTCGTCCCACTCCATGCCAACCTCCTTCCCTCTCCTTACATCACCCAGTTTCAACGTTCTGTCCTTTTTCTACCCTGGCCACCACCCATCCTCCTGCCCATCCTCCTTAACTCACCTTGTTTGGACCGTCTCGGTACTACTTGTTGTCTGACCTTACTGCTCTACAGTGGATTTCATGGTCCACCTCTCTGCTGGTCGCCAGTTCAAGTACTGCTTTCTTCCCGCCTCCCAGCCACGTATTTTCCAGACTAATTCTTGTTCTCTCCAGATTTCATCTTGCACGTTTGTACCTCATTTGTGCTAGCAGAAGTCATTCAGGCAGGTCAAGAAAACTATAGTTAGTTCTGGTGCTCACCAGCACCGTGAGGTTGTATCATCTGTGCTCAGCCCCAGGAGCAGCCCAGAGACCTCCCTCCCCAGAGAGACCCATTCCTCCTCTATGAATGAAACTTTCCAAAGGCCTACAGCTGGGCCGTATTTGGAGAACAAAAATATTCCTAGTATCAGAATATTCATAAATATTTCTGTTTCAAATCAGTGGGTTTGGCAGCAGAACAACTGGAAGATTTGTCTAAAAAAGAAAAAAAACAATTTCTGTGTATCTTCTCGTTGGAAAGGACCACCCTGTTCTAGATCCAGAGTGGGGAAAATCAAGCACACGCCCCAAGACTCTCAACCAGCAACAATTAAGCTGATGCTTCACATGAAATGCTTCAAAGCAAAAATGCAGCCAAGTTACAAGCAGCAGCGCACTCTCACCCAAGATGTTAGGCAACATTAAGCGTACGTGATATCATCAGTTCTATCTATAATTAGGTTAAAAGAAAGTCAGTTAATTTTAGCACTTACAAGAAATTGTTACAAAACATTTTTTCTTATATAAAAGAATTCTCCCATCAGACTTTTGAGGTCGGTTTTATCACAGGCAATTAACTGTGTTAGGGCTGGCTGCAGGGGACCCTTAAACCGCACACCAGATTCCCTTCGCTTCTCCACTTAGCTCCCCTGTTTTAGGGTGTTCACCACAGCTCTCCCCACTATTTCCCAGCTCTGTGCAACTGCCACGTTGCGTCACCTCGTACACAAACCCCACCGCCTCTATTCAGAAGCTTGCCTCATAGTAATAACCCAGTTGCTAAATGGTATCTGAAGTAAAATTTACATTTTTTCTACATATCTAAGATAGATATAATCCCAATTATGCATGATTTAAAAAAAAATCCCCAAAGGTAAGGCAGTTAAAATACACATTACAACCCTTATACTGCAAGACCCAGGTCTCTGATCCCCACTGGTGCACGGGGAAACTGAAGGAGGAAAACTTAAGGCTGAATTATTGGAACTGGGCTCTGACTTTGGATGTCCACCTTGACGTGCGTTAGTGCATGAATTCCAGATGAAAGTGAGCACCAAGAATTATAATCAACAGCACCTGCAGATACTCCAGCCTATTAAAATGAATTAAGATACAGATAAATCAGGAACCTCTTCAGAATTCAACTCATCAGGATATTTTTCAAACCAACTTCCCAGACGGGGTGTAATGCAGTCTCTGCCCTCTGAGCATCTCCTGTTAGGACCAACCATAGGCTCACCGGATGCCTGACACGCAGGATCTCCCATCGGACGCGGGGATGCCTGGGCAGAGATCGGCGTATGACCTGACGCGCACACTCATGCCACAACCGGAGACGCGCTGCCCATCTGCTGCTTGAAAGAATCATGAAAATACTTTCATGACATGAATGAGGCCCTTCTGATGCACCGAAGCAGCTGTATGGGAGAAGGATGGCAGGAAAGGCACCAGACAGAGCCCCTGAGGCCAGTCTGACCCTCCCCATGTTACTGGGAAGCTTCTAACATCAGTGCAAAGAAATGGTATTCATTTATTTTTTTTAAACCAGGTATGAACGCTCAGAAACCACAGAAACACTGGCATGAGATGAAACCATCATGAAACTTGTCAAGATCTGGGTTCCTAGCAGGCATTCATCATCCAAAGTTTCATGTCAACATAGGCTGAGAACAGGACGCTCAGAAGAAACTGCTAATACATGCCAATTAAAACAGCAGAGTTAATAAATATACTCTCTCTCTCTCCCCAAAGCTTTTCTACAGGGCTTTGAGATTGTCTCCCACATGCATTAGCAGGATCTTTCCTAAAATGGCATTTCCCGATGAAGAATTGGCTTTACTTCTTACCAATTAGGCCTCAAATCCAGATATACAACCCTACAACCCAAGGCAAAAAGGGGGGTGGTGAAACACTGGCAGGGGTTGTCCAAAGCGGTGGGAGATGCCCCGTCCCTGGAAACATCCAAGGCCAGGCTGGATGGGGCTCTGAGCAACCTGATCTGGGTGAAGATGTCCCTGCCCATGGCAGGGGGATGGACTGGATGGCCTTTGAAGGTCCCTGCCATCCCAAAGCTTTCTATGATATAATGATTCTATTTTCGTTCATTTTAAGCAACATTTTGTCAGCACTCCTTGTTCACGGTTTGCAGCACACTACAGTGCCACGGATCGCCTCTTTGGAGGTTTTGTGGAATTGCACCCCGTTGCACGCATAGGACGGGCACTTTCGCACGTGCACGCAGGCAGAGGAGAGACACGAAGCGTCTCAGAAGAGTCCCCGAGGTGGCCCCGCAGGCACACCATGGGAAGCCCTCGGAAGGCAGCGGGCGCCTTCGGGAGCCGTACGGGGCTTCCCGGGAGCGCCGTCCCCCTGGCCGGGAGCACCTCCCCGGCCGCCTCTGCCGCAGATGCTCCCTGCATCTTCCAAATCGGGGAGGAAAGCTTTTCTTCTCCCAGGTAACCAAGCAGAACCCAATCACAGGATTGGAAAAACAGTAGGGCACATCAATAAAACCAATAAAATTACTGTTTCAAAAAACTGCTGTTATAATTAACTGAAATAAGAGTCTATAAACTGTTACCTCAAAAGAAGCTTGTTAAAGACTGAATATAGGAACTGTAATTTAAACACACTCTCCCCTTCATGGATCACCTCGGCCTCAGCATGCCCCTCGCTTCTCCCATCCTCCTGCAAACCCCAGCCCGGCAGCCTCGCTGCTGGGATCCGGGAGCTCCGGGACGTCTCCGTGCAGAGGTGCTGCCCCGGGATGCAGACCCGACGGGACCGTACAGTCGCATCCGGACCCCCCCGGCGAGGACAAAGTGGGATCTGGCGAAAGCTGTGAATCACAGCCCTGGCACTGGCACATCCTATGCTGCAACTCCACTGACGTCCTGTGGCAGGAGAGATGGAGACGCTCACGGACCATCCCTCTGTCTAAGATGAGACAGACAAAACTACTTTACATGACTGTTTCGAACCGCGCAGAAATATTTTTCAAGTGTGCTTTCTCTCCTCTCTTTCGGAGTGGTGAGCGGCGCCTGGAGACCGCTGTCCTCCGAGCGTTAGGTGCACCTGCATTACAACCCCATTAGCTTGTGTACTACACTCATTAATAAATA
>NC_138826.1:2260000-2267500 GCF_965183815.1 Platalea leucorodia
TAGAGTACTTTCAGTATTCATGACCTGTCAAAGTAACTTTATGACCTAGCAGCCAGCTGCTATAATTCCAATAATGACCTACAGATGCCAAAATAATCTAAATTTATCGCTCCTTTTCTTATGGTCAGCTCGGGCCTCGCCGATGAGAAGTGCTCCTCCTGCCTGTGGTGATCAAGGTCTGGAAATTCACTGCACGAGAACCGTCACCAGACTGACAGCGATGCTGACAGTATCCCCACCACATCCTCAGCAAAACGTTGAGTCACCAGCGCCATGTACTTGGTAACAGCTGTAGGAAAATGCTGCTACTGATTTTCTAGACCTGCAACGTGACGCTTAACAGCGCAATAGCAAGGAAACAGGCCCTCCAACAGGCTCATTCAAACGGGAATTTGTTAGAAAACCATGTTTTGCAGGGGTAGGAGACCCAGCAAACACACTCGGTGTGGCTGAACAAGTTTGCGCTTTTCCCTGGGGCGTAAGGACCTCATTTTGAGATCTAGCAGCCTGCCTGGATCGCACCGGGATCCAAACGCAGCGACTGTAAAGGCTGCGCTGCTCCCAAATCCCCACTTCACTGCGCAGCGCATGATGACTCCTTGTACTAGAGAAAAACGAAGAGTTGAGGGAAGTGGAGACAGGTATGACAACGTATTGCCGAACACGGAGGTGCAGGTAGGCGGGCTTTGTTCACGCACTGGGCCGTGAGGATGGGGGAGGTCTCCAGCCCGGCCTCCTGCTGCCAGCGGGGCCGCGCTGGGGCACGGCAGGTTGCTGGGGGCTTTGTCCGGTCGGGTGTTTCAAGCCCCCGAGGATGGAGCCAGCACAGCTGCTCCGGGCGACCGCTCCTCATGCTTGACTGCATATTAAATAATAATATAAGCTGAGATAACCAAACTCCTGAAGACACAGATGAAGCACACTAAAATTTCTCTTATGAGCCTGCATTGCAAGCCTAACAGTTGATAACGCTTTATCGAAGATGTCTGTGCACCACTGTGGCTAGGAACCCACAGCCAGGAGAGGCGGCAGCGCCAGAGTTGGACCATCCTCTCCCTCCGACGGTCGGAAGACCCACAGCAATGGAGACAAGCTTGGCAGGAGCCTGGGCTCCATCTCCTGCGCCCGCTCCCGTGGCCTCCTTGGGCTCGTCCCTGCTTGGCTGCCTTGGAAACCGGCAGGATAAAACTCTTCCCTTTTTTTGCCAAACAGAACTGAGAAGAAAATGAAGAGCGGCTCCCAGACAGGAGGAAAACTCACCATTGAGCTTGGCAGCACCCCAGCCCCTCTGCTGCAAAACTCATCCCCGCGGTGATGCTCCAGCAGCATAGGGATGGATGGGGAGAAGGGAAACCTCCCCACGGGGAGGGGACGGTGGCAGGCACAGGGGCAGGGCAGACAACGACGACCACACGCATTAACCTGTCATTCTCCTTACTTTTCATAAGTGTCCCAAGCTTGCTCCTGAGGCTTTCTTTTCCAGAAATTTCCTTGCTTCGCTGCCAGCCTGGGAAAGAACGAGCATAGTGCGTTCGAAATCAGATTTCAGGTGTCTTCGCTCAAATTTTCATCCCGTAGTTCAAGTCTACTCCCAGCATATAAAAATCAACTGCCTGCTTTTGCTGTAGGATATCTGAATTCTCCAACATCAAGATTAATGAATTTGAGGAGAGAGCTGGTCTTATCTGGCCCTCATGCTATCTTATCTGACACTACATTTTTCTTTACAAGTCTTAGAGAACAAAAAAAAAAAGTTGATTCCCCATAAGAAAGCAAGAAGAAAAAATGGTTTATACTGCAGCATAAATCAAAGTAGTTTTAAGGCCTAGAAGAGAGGTTAAGATAGGCAGAAAACCGAAATTACCGCTGTCTATTCATAACAAACATACAGAACACTACTTCAGAAACTTCTGTAGCTTCTTAGAAGTAAGAATGAAACTTTTCCCGTAATCCATATAACCTACAAAGCCTTCAGTTCCTAAAATACTTGTCTGCTTGAAGGAAATGTGTTTAGTGGGTCTGTGGTACCTTGAGCAAGGAAATTTATTATACTGTTTATGCTCAGTATACTTGGACAGTTTATTTTAATAGTTATAACGTTTACTGAAGTTGTAATCCATTATTAACCTTCATATGGGAGGAAAAGAGTTGTACGTTGCTAAACACACAAGTTAATCTTTAAGAGTTTTTGCTGTACAAAGAACAGACTGAGAAGGGCAGTGAACCCCCACAGCAAAGCCGACTTCCATTTGGTCAGAGAAGTTGGGGACTAGACCTCACAGAATAAAAAAAGCCCAAGTCAACGCTTATTTGCACAAACCAGAGACCATCGTTTGCTCCAAAATACCAATAACGATGAAGTCCCAAGAAGTCTTCATTAACATAAAACGTTGATGGCCGCGACAGAGCCCAGGACGTCCATTCCATACTCTGAATTCCGCATTCCAGCATCCTGATCCAACGTCTCCTCTTCCCTTGTCCTGCTCACACCCGATGACCAAAGCTCCGTGGCTGGAAGCAGCTTTCTGACCAGCAAGGCAACGGCGATGCCGCCGTTTCTGCAATAACAAGGAAACTTTTCCTTTTTTTTTTTTAGTGGGATTAGAATTGTGGGAATTGGAAAACATCAAGTGGAAACGGCTAAAATACATATCAGAATGAAATAAAGTTTTATTTCTGTAGAATTTGGAAAAGATTTTTCCCTGCCTCAATTTTAATAAGTGTATAAATGTTTTTGAATACTCTATTTTGACCATGAGAGAGGCAGGAAGAAAATCAGGTCTAATCCTGTTAGGGAGCAGGTACTGTAAGCCCTACAGAAATACTTCAGTTCAAAAACGCGTTGTAGAATGGCAATTGTGAAGAGCAAAACCCAAAATACATCAGGCCAATTCCAGTCTCCAGTCCAGTACCATAAATATAAACAACGTACGGCAAGACCTGCTCCACCTCCCGGCACACCGAAGACAGAGCGGGCGCTCGAGGCAGCTCTGAGCCTTTGCCGAAGCAGGGACCCAAGGATTTTACTTGATGCAACCAGAAGATCCAAAGCACGTTCAACTACGCCAATGGCGCTCACGTCACAAGCACCTAAAATTAAACAGAAATCGCTCGCTACGCAATAGGATGCCTATCTGAAAAACAATGAACAGTCATCCTCAGGAAGGTTTATCCCTAAAGACAGGGCAAGATAAAAATTAAATGTTTTGAAAATTCAGTTAAATGCGCGCTTTATAATGCTGCAAAACGTTAAGACCATAAACAACTCAGTAGGTACTACACTAAGAAATTAATTAAATCCAAAATTCATAAAGTAGCCCCCCTTAAAACATTCCCTTCCAGAGCGCACACACATTAAAAAAAAAAAAAAAAAAAAAAAATCAAACTACAGAACTACCTTCTGTTCATGAGGAGATTCCTGAAACTGGAAGAAAGCAAGTACGGCTCCTGTCTTCCAGGAGGAGGACCTTGGGAACTACAGGTTGGTCAGCCTTACCTCCAACGCTCCTCTTGATGCTTCAAGTCACGTTTCCTCATTTTAATTACAGCCAAAAGGTACTTCTCATGGCCTAAACGTTCATGATGAAGTCAAGGTATGCATACATATGGATTTTTAACTTAAAAACCAGAGAAAGCACAGAAACTTTATAGCTATATATAGAGAACTACTAGAAGCATTGTGCAGAATGAAAGGTGAAAATAAATATTTCTTCTCTGCTAGAAATACACATGCAAGCCTGTAGTTACACATTTTCAGTTTTACTCTGCAGAAAAGAAGCATCCTTAGTTCTGCATCTGATACAAACTCAGATTGCAGGCCATCGAGGACAACGATTTCAGCTAGAAATTTTTGTATTTACCTTGGTACGAATGCTGCAGCGTATAATAGGTTAGCGGTATCTTGCTCATATTTGCATGACAAACAAGATTTTCTGCTTCAAGTCAAACATTTTCCATTTCAAGAATAAGTCCAGTTCTAAAAACTGTTTCAGTTTAAAAAGTTAACAATTTATTTCATATGTCGCTAATTAGCAGTATATAAATTGAATAACTAATTTTCTAACCATAAAAAAAATCTGTACTCAAACTGACCAAATGTAACCTAGTACTATTCCTCACTAAAATGAAATCATCTAAGTTTGGTGTGTTTTGGTTGTTTGTTTTTTTTTTTTCTTCCCCCTGTGGTGTCTTTTGTTTGTTTGGTTGGTTTTTTTTGAATATTTAGTTTGAAAATCATGTTTCATCTCAGACCCAGGCTTGCAAGACAGACCCTAGGGTTGAACACTAGGTGCACACAACTGGATACGGAGTGTTTTGCATATCAGCATCTCAACAAGGTCCCAAATCTGGACAATAATAAATAGCTCAGCTCTACACCCCTTCCCTCTGTATCAAACTGAAATGTTGAAGAATTTTCCTATGCTTTCTCCATATCAAGGTCTGTGCAATTAAGAAAAGCAAGAAGAGATGCAGGATGTGCGCGATCTGTGCGCTGTGCATAAATGCAAACCCGTAAATAAACTCATTATTGTTTGCTCTGAAAGGGTTTCTCCGCCTTTTTCCCTTTGAGCATGCAATATCTTGTGTCACTCCTGTGATCAGATATTTTTGCTCTTCTTGATTGAGCATAAACCCGTATTTGGTAATTGCTACTTTGAACATGCTAATAATGAAACCTAACTCTTCTTTATGTTCTAACATTTTTCTGTATTAAGTGTGAATTTTTATAGCATTTTTTCCCTACAAGACATCTTGCTTGTAAATAACACAACATTAAGTGTCATGATATAATTGATTTTCTAATGAGGTTTTCAAAAAGCATTATATTTTTGCTTGTCAGAAAATCTTTACAACAGAAATAAGTCCTTCCATATTTATTCCTTATAAACCGAACTTTTTATTCCTACAGTGAAGTTGAGGTGGATTAAATCATGCGGATTGCCACCAAGCAACTTATCGTACCAGATATTTTTATCGTTCTCCACATTTGCACGTTGTGCTGTGGAGCCAGGGGCAAAGCCACCCTCAGCAGCCGAGGGTGCCTGGGGACAAACAGCCTGGGCTGAGCAAACGCAACAGCAGAGGTACCGCATGTTTAGGCGTGAGCGAAATTGAGGTGAACTTGATGTAGCAGGCACGGTGTTGAGGTAGATGCAACCCCAGAAAGGATCCAATCTAGTCCTCCAGAAAATAAAATTTACAAGTTCTGCTAATTTGGAAAATGTTGGGGGTGATATCTGATGAGAGCAAGGCGTTAGCATAAGTACTGCTCTATGTTCTTCACCTATTTTTGCCTTAACTGCTGGATCACTTCAGTTTGCCAGAATGATTAAGAAACAACTAGTAGATGCCTCCTTGCAAAATGAGAACGGCTAAGTGAAAATTGTGTTTATGCTAGAGGAAATTTTAATTTTTAAGTCTAAACAGTGTATAAAGTAATGGTTTCAAGAAGTGTTCACTTGCAAATTCTATTGGAAAAAGAAAATACCCAACTCTACACAGTCAAATGCTCTCTCTGCACCCACCGAAGCACGGCCGCTTCTCGCTGCAGAGCGCACACTGTGAGAACCGGCACCTGAAAATGTCCATCGACCCCATCATTAGTGCTGACTCTTCAGCAGAGGCGAGCCTGCTCCAGCAGGAGCTCGGATGAGATCCTTCCCGAGAGCCTGAGCCATCCAAGGATGGGTTTAGGTGCTAGCAACAGATATCTGTGCTGCCCAAACAAAAACTATATCATTTCTTCTGAAGATTTTATTCAAGCCACCTACTATTTGAAGCAATCTGTAACTGTCTGCCTTATGAAAAGAAAGCTCATACTTTTTGCAGGTTCAGGATTCACCTTCTATTGACAACTGAAAAGGAAGCAAGAAGATATATATAGATATATACAGATATATATAGATACACACACACACACACACACAGAGGCATGGGGGTAAATAAAAAAATATTTCTAAAAATATCATAATAAAGTGGCACAAACCATCTTGCTTCTGAATCCTTAAGACAGTCTCAGCACACACAACAAACAGAAAATACGGTCTGTAGCCCTGAATTACTGTAGGGCAGTTTTACTTGTAGCTCCCCCTTTAACACTTCTGAGCAACGCATTATTTATGAAGACAAACACACACTTAAGCTGGGATGTGCAATTTAGCACGGGATTTATAAAAGGACCAAAAAAAGCGAGCGGACTGAAGAGCACCACGACACTTGGTGGGATTATCAACCCGCCACCACCAGCCCGCAGCGGAGAGGAGCGGGGAAAGGCAGAAACCTGCCGCAGAGGAAGCGCTTCTGCAAAGGGGACGGTAAAATCCCTTCGCAGCTCTTGGGAAGCTGTTCCACAAGTATTGCAATTAATAGATGTGTGTCTATTCATTAAATTTGATGCCTGTCAATCCACACTCCCAAGACCGAGTGTCCATAAAGGCTCTCCACCACCCACGTCTTGCTCACAGACACCCGCTTATCTGGGGTTTGTAGGAATATAATCATGTTCCTAGCCCTTGGTCAAACCCGGCTGAGACCATCCGTCAAACTCAAAAGTAACCGGAGAAGAGGAAACGAGAAGGACCTAACAGCATGATCACATCAGCCTTACTTCTACAGGAAGCGAGACCGAAAAAAAGAAAAAAAAAAAAAAAAAAAGCCTGTAGCACACTCAGAGAAGCCTTTCCTCTACGGAAAAACATCCACCCCAGCCTCTGCGCCGCACCGTCTTCCCTCTGCCTCATCCGCGCTCCTGCCAGCGCATCCTGGCCCATTCCTGCTGCTGCGCCAGCGGCCGTAAGCCGGCGTGCCCAGCGCAGGCAGCTCCCTGCAGCACCCCGGGCACGCGCCCGTGGCAGGACACCCGTCCTACCCCCTCCACCTCTCCTTCCACCTCCAAACTCCGGCTCTATACTACGCCCACGGATGCTTTCACCTTGAGATACAGGAGAGCCCCAAAGCGACATGGCCACAGTCCTAAAATGGGATTTGCTCAAGCGGTGCCCGCTTTCCTCTCCGCCCGACGAAGGCGGCAACGTCCAAAGGTCACAAACACACTTAGGACCAACGATGAAGGCAGCGCTGCGTATGACGGTAGGGTTAAACAACGCTCACAAGGTCCTGGCTGGCTGCGGCCCTACCTAAGCCTGGGTTTCCTTAGCTGGATCACAGACTCAGCCGGAGCTGAATTTCTGTATGACTCTCCTCCTCTGACAGAGGAAATGGATGCCAACAAAAAAAAATAAATCTAGAAATCTCCTGGATTTGGCCACTAACATCAGCCCGAGCCTGCTCTCGGCTACCAGGTGATGCTCAGCCCACACGCCGCAGGTGCCGAAAGATCCCCCCGCTCCGAAAAACAAACTCCTCTCCCCACCCCGGTCATGCTTCTGCTTCCAACTTGTGCACTCCAAAACTTTTGATTTTTCAGCACATATGGGACTGGTGAATCAACCCATCAGGCCCCGTTTCCTCTCTCCGGAGGGCGGTTTTGCTCCCTTTCGT
>NC_138826.1:2272500-2300000 GCF_965183815.1 Platalea leucorodia
CGATACCCATTTCTCCAGCTAGGCTGTCAGATACCCGAGGGCTCCGATTACGTCCTGGCGTTATCCTTCAACAGAGGAAGGGGCTGCCTGCACGTTTCTAGACGCTGACTAAGAGAACTTGTTTTCTCCAGTGGTCGTTTGGACAACTTGAAAAAAGTGATATTTCATTTATTCTAACCTAAAAGACTTCACTCCAAATTACCTTTTGTCCACTATAAGTACAAGCATGCAACGCCTATTTTTTGATAAGAACTGTGATTAGTAATAAAAAATTCCCAGCTGCTTTGAATTGTTATTAAATTATAATACAAAGCCAGGTATGAGAATCAGGAGTATCAAAAGCACCTTTGGCCGTGATGAAGCTCCAGCTCTGCGGTCTTCACCGAACATCAAGAGCTCAGTCCAACAAGGGAAATGTGAAACGATGATATGCAGCCATGGGAGCTTGGCAAGAGCTTCAGACCACAAGGAAAGTAAAATATAACCAGCAAATGCAGCTGAAACACAGGTTTGGTTTGTGGGTTTTTGTGGGGTTTTATCACTGGCACAGTAAGTCCTGCAGCAACTCTAGACAGAAACACCAAATAAGCTTTTTAATTTCTACTTATAAAGCGATAGGCTGCTTTAGAGATGGTTCTTCATTTCATCTATTCAGTTCCCTGAGCAAATTGCTGAAGTACAATGCCATGACCGTGTTAACGGGTAATTCAGGACGAGCAATGCGACCGAGCTAACCAACGCTATTCGGAAAAAAACCAAAGCCAAACCCCAAACCTGCTGCTTCATGGGTGCTTCACCATTTAGGGAAGCAGTGCAAAGCCAGCACATACTGCTACAGGTTTACATTTGGGTTTTATCCATGTCTGGTTTAGTTATTAGTTGTCATGCTGATTAAAAAAAAAAAAAAAAAAAAAGATGTTTTAAGTTGCCTATTCTGTAGTTTGGGCAAATAAGGGTTATGTGCTATCTGCTGGAGATGGACTTGAAACCTTAAGCTGCCTACAAGGAGAAGGCTGGCTACTGCCACCAACCTGTATCTGCAGGACACCAGAAGCTGAAGGATCTGGCATGTAAAAATAATTACAGAAAATGCACCATTTAACATTCTTATGAAATAAGAAACCCTATTTGTCTCTTCCAGAAAACTGCAAAAGGTGACAGCACTAAAGCAAGCCCTCTTTGTACTCTTCCTGCTTTGTGAAGTTCTCTCTTACCATCAGTGACCGAATAAATGAAAAGTTTGCTGGCAGCCTGTGCTCAGCACGAGGAAATCAGCGGTGTCCATTCTGCATTAAATCGTACTCCACCACGGACGGCTCATGGCTCTGTACTTAGGTAAAACTGAGGAGCCATAGCCACGCCTGGGCAACTCGGAGCTGCATCTTCACGCAGACCGCAGCCCAGTCCCCGTGTTGAATTCCACAACTGTTCTTCTTTAACAAGATCACAGAAAAGAAATTTTCTTATTCTTTCCAAATAGAATTTGAAGAAATCCAGTTTTTAAATTCCATGTAAAATTTGAGGTGTTATACCTGAAATAAAGTCCAGATCTCAAGGAAGGATGGAAGAAAGGCTCTTAGATGTGCTGACCCTCCCCTGAGCAAAAAGCAGCCTGTAGCCCACGGCCCAGGACACCCCGCAGGCAGGTGCCGTTAACAGGCTGGAGGGTTCCAGGTCATCCCCACCGTTTAGGACAGGACCCTTTCGACCCTCAGAACAGCCCCGCTGAAACCAGCTACCTGATCAGGACGACGAGAGGGCAGGACACTGGCCCAAAGCGCTACAACAGGGTGATACTTCCAAAATCAATTTTAATTAAGGGTGTTCAATTTACACTTGCCAATTGGAAGCATTTTTCCCCCCACTTTTCTGCGAGCCCTGCACGCTGCAGAGCAAAGCCGGCAGGCGGGCATCCCCACGGAGGAGCACTGGGGTACCCGCTCCAGTCTCCTCCCTCAACCAGCAGCTCTACTGATAAAATGTATTTCCAGTTCAGCCCACTGATGCTCCGGCAGGGACCGAGACAGCCACAGGAGAGGCCAACACGTACGGTTTGCAGCAGTTTAAAGCATGGCACATCCGTGTTCACAACTTTTTAACCCACAGAAACACCAGCAGAAGCTGGGGGAGCCGCTGAGAGATGCACCCGCTCAGCCTGTCAAGAGGGGATAGAGTAGGATTTTTTTTTTCCCCCCAGCTTTTTTTTTGGGATTGTTTTTCTAAGACAGCCCCGAAATAAAATAGAAAGGCTGCCAGAGTCACCGCCAGCCTCCACGCTGTGCTTCGTCCCTCTCGCTCCGTGCATCGCCTCCGCACACCTCCCTGCACTAGCAGCACACTGTCCGCTCCCTTTTAAGACAAAATTTTAAGTCCCATGGAAAACAAGCTGTTTACTTGGCATTAATTAGAGCAAATAAGATAAAGCAGTCAGCTAGTGAGACTCCTTCATTTTATCACTGCTCTTGTTTGACTGTTGACAATCTCTGTGGGGTTATTCTGTATGTCTATTGCAAAATAAATCATATTTGAAGTTATCACTTCAGGTTTTAATTTGCTGGACTTCATTTGGGAAAGAAACACGTGTTTTCTCCCTCAAACATTTGCAATGCAATAATTAACAGGATGCCAATATTTCAGTCCTAATGACTATCTAATCTTAGTGGTGCATGTATGGAGTATTTTAATATTTCATCATGTTTTATTTCAATTGCACCAGAGTGAAGCTGCAGTTGAGTTTATCCACAGATTAAATTGTTTTAAATCACTGAAGTAAAAATATTACTTCATTTCTCTGTCTTTTCTTGACAATGCAAAATTAAAAGAGTCACTCATTTTTAAAGATCTGTTGGGAAAAAATGTTCTCTCCTATTTTGCTTCGTAATGCAGGATCTCGGCTGAGCCTCCCGCGTTCCCAACAGCAGCTCGGGCTCCGCTGTCGGAGCAGAGACAGTCCCATGGCAGGTTTTGCCTCCCAAGGCCCAGTTCCCTGCTTCGCCCCGCTCCCCCCCGAAGCAGAGACGAATAAACCGGTGCGAGCGCCCCAAAGGCACTGCCGGAGGCCTGTCCCCGCAGCCACACCGCGCCAAGACCCGCGGTGCACGGGCTTTGGCTGGGAACCCACCCAGCCAAACGAAGGGCCGGAGATGCAGCTGTGACCCACCGGAGCACACTCGGAAGCACTGTGAAAGGATATTTCTTTCACGTAATAGGGAAAACCCTTTTACATAAGGGGTGTTTAGGAGCCCTAACTTCCCTTTTTCCAAATCTTTACCCTGGCAAGGACAGCGAACCGAGACCACAGTTCAATGACAAACATGGCTTTAAACGCTTATGTTAAAAATCCCACAGAACAAGAAACCTAGCTCCTTTCTGTAGGTTCCTCCAAAATGTTACAGCACCACACTGAAAACTTCTGAACTGCATGACAACAAACCTTTGTACCCATTAATTTCAAGTTCTGATATCTGTTCTGTATGAAAAAACATGTAACTGCATAATAAAGCTTGTTACTAAAAGTATTTAATATTCATAATGTTTTAGTAAGTAGCAAATTCTCATTAAAACAAGCGTGGTGCTTGCACCACTGATTTCTATGAGTCTTCACTTAGCAGGAACAATGCACAGCAATACTACGGCAACGTCTTTGTTCGCAGTAAGAATATACTCCTGGTAGGGTATTTATAGCGATAAAAGCATTGTTTGTGTTCTGGCAGCAATGCCACTCCACATTTCTGTAGTGCACAAAATAACATTATAATGGAAATCAAATTTAATTATTTAAGCACATATACACACACAGACATGCACATATACACAGCGCCTCGTGCCAAGATAACATCAGGCTAACCTACAGCGCCGGCGGTGCTGGGGCACGGCACAAGTTTTGCTGCACAACAGGAGAGGAAATGGCTTTTAAAGAGCAATACTGGCAACTAAAATATTTGTTGAGTTTTATTCATGGTAAAGTCTAAATAATAATTGATGTGATAGCATACAGGACTACTAAGGATAAATCTTACCCCCTCCTGGCACCTTTTTCCCTTGCGTTTTCTTAAGACAGCCAGACTGCAACAGCACGGTCTAACTGTGATAACAGAATCACAGAATAGAATCATAGAATCGTTTAGGTTGGAAAAGACCCTTAAGATCATCGAGTCCAACCGCTAACCCAGCACTGCCAAGGCCACCACTAAACCACATCCCTAAGCACCACGTCTCCCCGGCTTTTAAATCCCCCCAGGGATGGGGACTCAGCCCCTGCCCTGGGCAGCCTGGGCCAGGGCCTGACAGCCCTTTGGGGGAAGAAGTTTTTCCCCATACCCAACCCAACCCTGCCCTGGCGCAGCTTGAGGCCGTTCCCTCTCGTCCCATCGCCTGTTCCTGGGGAGCAGAGACCGACCCCCCCGGCTCCAGCCTCCTTTCAGGCCGTTGCAGAGAGCGATGAGGGCTCCCCTCAGCCTCCTCTTCTCCAGGCTGAGCCCCCCCAGCTCCCCCAGCCGCTCCTCCCCAGCCTTGTGCTCCAGCCCCTGCCCCAGCCTCGCTGCCCTGCTCTGGCCACGCTCCAGCCCCTCCATGGCCGCCTTGGGGTGCGGGGCCCAGCGCTGAGCACAGCATTCGAGGGGCGGCCTCACCAGCACATCAGGTTACATCACCGCTCTTGAGATATCTCCAAAAACGACTCCCAGAGGCAGGTGCTGGGCAAGCTGCTCCCATGAGCTGCCCGCCCCAGGAGACCCAGAGGACAACTGCTCCGTGGGCAACGTCCACATCAGTGGGACCATTCCAGACCAGATTGAACAGACTCAGATCTGCTTCCGAGGGCAAATAATGATCAGGGTTGCAAGACACAGAGGTCAATCACCTAAGGGGATCAACAACTGCATACGGGACAGAAGGGCATGATCATCCCAACTTTAAAAACCATACCTCAACTTTTTCAAGTCTCCATGAGTACTTCAGACAACCAAGACTGTCAAAATATACAGTAAACTTTCAGCAGTAAAAATAGTTAAGAGCACTTCTACCAGTGAAACCACAGGATTCTGCATTACATGTTGACTGCATAAAATCATCAAGATTAAATTTAATTTATACCAATCAGCCTGAGGTGAAGGTGCATGAAATTAACTTGATGCAGTACATTCTGTATTTTATTATGAAATGTACTTTAAAAGCTGTATTAATATACCTGTGTAGTTGACAGAAGTGAGCCAACTCCCTAAATTAAGATTAAAAAACTGTGTTTATTTATATACACATATACATTTGCACATTAAACTCCCTCAACCATTCCTGTTCCATGAAATAATCCATCAGTTGGTACTGATCACAACTGTTAAACCTTCCCAAACAGCAAACATAATTATCATAAACAAACCTTATTGATGCCCCAGTACTTTATACTGAAACCAGACTCGAAATCCGAACTGCAGGTGTAACAGCTCACTGCAACAGGATAAAGCAGTGAAGAGTTAGTGACCGTCTTTGACAGCTCATGGAGCAGAAACGAGATCCCAGAGGATCTGCAAAGACAGGGGAAAAGGAGACGGGAAGAAATTATAGACTAGTCAAACTTTGATATTGGGAGAGATAATGGAACAAATTATTAAAATATTTATAAGCATCTCAGGTTCATAAGGTTATAAACCACCAAACAAATCTAATCTTTTTCTTTGACAAGATAATTGGCCTCGTGGATAAGGGGGGGGAGCAATAGGGGAAATATATACTGACTTTAGCAAGATTTTTATGTACCTTTGCTGATGACATTCTCATAAAAAAAGAGGGAAATACAGTCTACATTAACAGAGTCTAAGGTGCATGCCAAGAAAAGTTGTAAAAAATTTAAGCAGAAGTATTTACTGCATGGTTACAAGGGAAACAGAAACCTCTGTGTGAAATAGTATTTTGCAGTAATATAAGCTGAAAGTCCCAGTCTATGCGTTTTAACTGCCAGTATGATGTGCCTGAATATACTGGTTACGCCAAGTATCGGTTGTCAAACTGTGATGGCATTATAACCAAACATTGCAGAATCTAGAGGTAAGTCTGAGTTGATTGGAGAGTATACTTATAAATCCAATGCACGCCAAGCTGGGATACAGTCCCAGCAGCTTATGTGAAAGAATCAGGAATCAAAATTATTTTGATCCATTACGAGAAACAGTCTAAACCAGCAAGATGGGAGAGTCACGATCAAGTGCAGAACACAACCAACTAGGAGCAGAAAAATCAGTTATACACACAGAAAGTAGTTCAGATAGTCCCTTCTGACCTCAACTGTTCTGTGATTCCTGTTGTTTTGTACGATTTTTACTTATTAGCCATTAGGTAGGATGTGGACATGATAAAAATGACAATATTACAGAATCCTAAGAGACCATGATGATAAAGAAAAGCAGTATTTGCAGGACAAAATACTGGCCTCATGGGTAGGACAGCAACATATCCAGACTTTAGCAAACCCTATTATTAAAAGTTTCTTACAACAGCCTCAAAATCTAGGCAAATATGATCTATATAGCACAGCGTAAAACAGAGACCAAAAAGGTTAAAGGCATAATCCAGCAGCAGTCCTTGCACACTAGGCCACCCCTGACGAGACACCGCCTGAAATACTGCGTCTCACTTCGCATCAAAAAACTGAAGATGAATTTCTGAAGCCATAATTAAAACCATAATTAAAACAGTATTTCAGAAGAGTTCAGTTCTGGAGGAAATATTAAAGTAAATTACGTACTATAAAGCAAAGAGATGTGGTATAACCGTGTAAAGCAAGTATTTGAAGGTTATGACCAACGTGACGAATGGAGACCAATCAACACTGTGAAAGGAATATATGTAGGTAAAATGGGCTAAAACTCAAAACGGGAATTGAGACAAAGTACTTTATAATGGAAAACAACTTTACAATGAGATCTACTCTATACCAGTGCTAGGTTTCATCACAAACTCGAGACTTCGGAAATTATTTGCTAAGACTACTGATGTTGAAATGATGCCATATGCTGCTTCGTGGGGAAGAACGATGAACAGAGTGAGTTTGCATTTGGAAGAAGAGTAATGTCAAACCACTCTTAGTTCCTACAGTAGTAGCCATGATTTAAGCCAGATTACTGTGAAACTGTCTCCTTGTACATATGAGCATGACTTACAAGACAGAGGTTTCTTTAGGCCCTGAAGAAACAACAGTAACTTGTGAGAACCTTCTGCAGTTTTGGCAAGGCAAATCAAGGTATTTAACTCAAACCGGAGGTCAACAGGCAGCCAGGGGTGTACTGCCACGGTGTATTTTCAGTGCTTGCAGCATGGCGCAAAAAGGGCTGGCCAGTTGCCCGAGTCACGTCTCACCAAGTCAATGTCTATCGCCCTACAATAATAATCTGGTATTTAAAGGTTTGCACAGCCATCATCCAGCTATCATTACCCACCTCAGAACCCGTTTACTGAACTAGCGGTAAAGGGCAAAAAATGTTCATTGGGGCTGAGTCTAGCCAACCAACGGAGGAAGGGCGATGGTCTGGTACCCGCCTGCAGCCAGCAAGTACGGCCTCGGAGGGAAAATGCTCCTCCATCAGCTTGAGCACAAACTCCTCCTCTGAAATGCCTTAAATAGATTGGAACCCTTCTCTTCCTATCTGATCACAACAGAATTTTAGGACAAAATAGTGTTCCAATATTATTAAAGTGATGAATTGAATGAGTTATTTTCATATTTCTGGTATCTGTACCTATCAATTATTAGTCTACCGCCAATGCTGCCTATTGTTTCTGAAGATGTTTTCAACCTTTTAGAAATATTGGTCCCTAATTTTTTTTCCCAGAGAAGGTGAGAGCTCCTGCATAAAACTTGAGCCCACTGAAAATATGCTTGTTTTTCTAGTTACCTCTCAAGATCTTTGGTAGTTTGTAGACCTGAAAAAGTCTATGTATTGCATGCAGAAAAATCACTGGGCTCCTATAAATAGAGTCTGTAGAGATCAGGCCTCTGTAGGCAGCATCCTTGGGAAGCTCGGGAAAACATTCAGGACATTAATTCTTTTCATCTTTGTAAATCCATTTTGGTGGACTATGAAACGCATCCATGACCCAGCTTGCAGTGGTGGCTTTCATACCACAACTTCTCTCACTGGTGATGCCACCAGTTCAATGCACGGGTGGCAGCACCAACGGGTCATTTGCAATACAGAGGGTATCTCTGAACACCACGTTTTCTAGTCCTGGCAAGAGCAGGTGATGGTGACCATCACACCAACAGCCTGTTGGCACAAGCAGTCCCCCGTTAACATCGCTTATGACCATGACAGGACATTAAACCAAACAAAACAACTAGACAAGGCTAAAGAGGTATTCATTGCCACTTTACCTGAAGGCATACAGTGTCCCCTCACAAAAGTCAGTCTTTTTTCCCCGGTCAGACGAATTCAGTATCAGACAGGGCACATCTCAGTGTTCCTCTGGTTCATTTGGCAACTAGACAGGAGTCAGCCAAGGGAATAGTTTTGGAATATTTGCCAACTGCATCCATTTTGATTCATTCAAAATTGAACTCGTACAATATATATTAGAAATACTGCCCTATAAATATACTCTTGAAACTGCTCAGATGGAAAGAAATCAATGGTATTACTCTTCAGTGACAAAGGACTTTGTTCTAAACAAATTAGCAGTAACGAAAAAAATATTTGAAACCCCATAATTTTATCAGTTTCCGCAACGTCATTCCAATAAGCAGGTATAGCGACGACAAGAAAAAGTCATTTTTAATTAAAACTATATACTTTCCCACCCATGTTTTTGGCCCAGGAGCAGGCAAGGTTCAGGCATGGCCCTGTGCTGTCAGTGCAGGGACTTCTGAAAGTGCGGTGAAGTGCAAGCCTTGTCCTCACCACAAACGGGAAAGTGCCAGCAGGATGGGAGACCCCTGAAATAACAGAAATAAGCAGTGTACCCCAGGGGTGATAAATACTCAAGGTCTTTTCCCCCTGAAATCCAGCGCTCTGCTTCAGACACGGAGAGCACTGCCAGCCCTGATAACAGCAGGGATGAAATTCTGGGCTCCTGCTGCCTACAAAGGAGAAAGCGGTAAATGGTCTCGCACCCGCAGCATCCGTGCCCCGAGACGCACGAGTCAACAGGAGAACCTTCATAGTTTAATGCTTGAAGGTTCAACGCTGACCACATTGATACATCCAGATGAAATAAACTGGATAATAGTTTCACATACACTGGCCTTGTATGACTGATCTGAAGCGAAGGCTACTGTTAAACTGAAGGCTGGTAGGACATCGCCAGGTTTATGTTGTGCTTTCGTGGAAGTGACCCAAGAACATACGATGGCACGCTCACAGTTCACGTTATTAAAAGATATTCTTATTTAATGCACTGACTGTTAATAATAAAAATACAAAAGGCCATTTGTGATAGCATCACAAATAGAATTTATATACTTACGGAAATTAAGAGATGAATTTTTTTTCTTATTTGCTGAGATACAGAGGAGACTTAATGGTTGTACACTGCATTTCTAAAGCAAGACCTTTTCCCTAGGTATCAAAGGGATTCTGTGCGTACACGCATATATACACACACACTGCACGCAAGTGTGAAAATGTTTTTCTACTGGCACATGAATGCTACTTTTTTGCTACAGCTGCATGGGAGCTGGTTATAGTCAACTTACCTCTGAAAAGCAATGTTTAAGTGTCGCTGCCAACTATCACCATAATAAAAACGTGCTTATTCCTGCGGTGCCCGTGCCAGAGGGGCACCACGGGCCGTGGGGGGATCCCCGCGCGCTGGGCTGCAGTCTGAGCTCTGGGTTCGTTACTTAAAACACATCTGTGCAAATCGCAGGGCAGGAGAGCTCCTAAAATACAGCTGCAGAAGGGGGGGGAGATGCCTCCCTACGCTCTCCTGCCCATAGCGCCTGTAGCCGCAGCCGACTTCTTCTTAGACAGCCAGAAAATAGAGAAGATTGCAATAATGAAGCAAGTTCGTTCCTGAGACTGCAAAATATATTCTTATTTAAAATAATCTACACTTTGAAACGGACACCTAAGAAAAACGAATGCTGGCCTTAGTTAGAAACTACGACAGTCAAACATCAGCTTGGCCAAGAACGGTATAAGCGGCCACGTCAACGCCGACCCTACCAGATAATGGAGTAATTCACAGGAACCCATTACGCTTCATGATAGCACTTTACTTAGTAATGGAGATCTACTGGTCCTTGCATGGATCACATTAGCTCGGCTCAGAAGCAGCTCCTCTAGTCTATCAACCATGTTTTTGCACACACCATGAAATATTTTTACTTTACGTGGTCCACACCTGCACTTTATATTTAATACTGAATAGCCTAGTAAATCCATACTGCACACGTATGGTTTTTTACTGTGTGCTCCGAGAGGGAGAATACAAATAAACAGCAAACCAAATCAACCTTCACAGGCCCAAGGGTTTGAGTAAAACCCAAAACAGGTAGTACTGAAGGCAGACTGGGGATGCGGGGGCGATGGGAGGAAGGTGGGTGCCTCTCCCGGCTGCTGCCCGGGACGTACACCGACACCAAAGAGCTCCTGGCTGCGTGAGCAACATCCCTTCGCTTGATGTTGCACAAATGCAACTTTTCAATCGCTCTTCAGAGGCGTCCCTCGGCGGCGCTGACCGGCTGCAGGAGATCAAAGCCGCGCGCGCCCGCCCCGGCCAGGCCCTTTCATCTGGGCTGACGGCACCGGTGCCGACGTACCCGTGGCTCCGAAGGAGCCCAGATAAAAGTGCTCTACAGCCGTCCCGACAGCCACGCGGCATGCATATAGAATTAACGATAGGTAATTAAGGCCCATATGGATATGCGATGGCAACGAAGATGCACAGAAACAGCTCATTAAACGGACAAGGCAAAAACTATAGTAATACATAATTAAGCCAATTCCTTGAATAAAATTTCTTTTTTCATTTCACATCGTATTTCCTCCTGCTAAAAAGATGGACTTCTAAAGAAAATTGTGAGCCGATCCCCTGCCCACGACCACTGTCAGCTCAAGGAATTACAAACACAGGCAGAAGCCCAATAAACCACCCAGCGACAACCAGACCTCTCTTCCCACGCTTGTGCTGGCACGGCGAACCGCGCAGCGTCCCTGCCTCGTGAAAAACACACTCAGGAGCAAAGCGCAGTTCCTTCAGTCCTTCCTTGCTAGCAATTCCTCATACTTCTCCCAACTCGTACAACTGGTAGCTGAACCTGCAATGAAAGATCTACTACATTTACTGTTAAAACGCTCCTGAAACTCTATTTAACACACACAACTTTCTACGGAGTTTAAACCCCGCTATTTTTAACAAGAGGCCCATGCTGCAGCTCAGCACTAGATGCCAGGAACAGGTTTTTGTTCTGCTTTTCCAGAAGAGCTCAAGGCACATGCTACTCCTGTCAACGATCCTCGTTTTACCCGAGTAAGCTTTTAAGACCGCTGCCGCCGTGTTCCAAGCAGAGAAATGATATCACTTGGATATAAACTGACATTTTGATTTTGCGGTTAAATAAATGTTTTCATATTTCCTCCTTTCTAGCTGGCTATTCAAGATACCTACACAGGCATAAAATACTGAAATTGTGTTAATGATCAGTTTTGCCCCAGCGGGTACATTTCTGTGAGACAGAAAGGGGGGCGTTATTTTAATGGCTGGATTTGTTTGAGTTTTTTGATTTTTGCAAGGGTTATCCTTTTGAAAGCCGCATATTTTTCTGTAGACGTAGAGGCTTTGACATCTTCGTAAAAAATAGAAAACGGTGACAAATACGTGAAAACACACACACAGCACACACAGACATTGCCATGCGCTAGCTATATATATATATATATATATATATATATATATATATATTTTAAAAGCACTATCCGGAGCATTTTGGAGAGGAGCTGGCCAGGCCGGCAGCGGAGCTGAGTGTTTCTGCTGTCACCGCGGGATCCGGCCGCGTTTTCGGCTGCCGCCGCGCGGAGGCAAAGCCCCGGTGTCCCCGGGGAGGTGGCGAAGGCTCTCTCACTCACACCAAACCTCCTGCCAGAAAACCCACTTAGTGGCAGCTTGAAAGGTCACCTCAGCAGCACAACTTCCATCTCCGCCGAAAGCCATCTCGTAAGGCTTTACAAATATTTGGAGTCTGATTCTCCAAATACGATTTGTCAAAACAACACAGTATAACAGCAACGCGCCCAAAGAAAGCCCCTCTATAAATAGCCTACCGGGGAAAAAAATGTTTACTTTATTTGCTGCATGTGAGAGGGAGGTAAAACCTAAACAAACTTTCAACACAAGCTGAGTTTACATATTTAAACTTCAACGGTGCCAAAGTTGCAGCCTAACTGGCACCGAAAAACCTAACAAAAAAAGTCATATATTGACAAAACACACAGTCATAATAAAACCACATCCAGTTAATAACTTTGAGAACTAATGTTAACTCCTAGCACAATAGAAAAGTCTCCTTAAACACAATAAAGCAGTGATATAATTTACTCTCAGCTCCTTTTCAAAACATTACTCTCTGCCCACAATCACATTCAGATTACAAAATTCCTTTTGTAGTTTTCTCCTAGCTGTGGGAATAAAATAAACCACTTAGATGACAGTAAAGTGTCTGTAAAATATATAACAGCAATAACTCCTGGTGGAAATGCGGCAGATATTTATACAAGAGCCAAAGCATGGAGCATTGTAAAAAAGGCTCATGCCAAGGAAGGGCGTTTATTCTGAGAGGCCTCTCCTGGATGAGGTCCTGGTGCTGCGACCTCCTTCCCCAGCTGCGGTCCGGCACCCAGCGCGGGGTGCCACGAGCTGGGGGAACCCCGCAGCCCCGTGCCACCAGCACACGAGCTGGCTTGGAAGGAGAGCAAACCCCCTGCTCCTCGGCAGCTCGGGAGCGGGGGCAGAGCCACGCTCTGCTGGGGCGGGCAAGGACGGACTGAGCAGCAGCGAGCAACAACCTGCCTTAATTAAAGGTAACTTATTTCCACACCGTTTCGCAGTTGTATAACCTGTATATGTATCAAGTAATAACGCAAGGAATGTTATTTATCAAATACAATATCCATTGCACGTAAGTAACTGATGTGGTTGAACTTCTGACATGGAAGGAAGGATGCTCAGCGGTTCACCCAACGAAGAAGTCTGAGGGTAGGAAGGCTCTGCAGAGGAACCTGGCCAGGCTGGACCGATGGGCCAAGGCCAACTGGGTGAGGGTTAACAGGGCTCAGGGCCGGGTCCTGAGGAGGTCCAGGAGGCTGGAGCCAGGGGGGGTCGGTCTCTTCTCCCAGTAACAAGCGATGGGACGAGAGGGAACGGCCTCAAGCTGCGCCAGGGCAGGTTTGGGTTGGATATTAGGAAAAACTTCTCCACCCAAAGGGCTGTCAGGGCCTGGCCCAGGCTGCCCAGGGAAGTGGTGCAATCACAGTCCCTGGAAGCGTTCAAAAAACGTGTGGATGTGGTGCCTGGGGACATGGTTTAGAGGTGGACCGGGCAGTTAGGTTAATGGTTGGACTCGATCTCAGAGGTCCTTTCCAACCTTAACAATTCTGTGATTCTATGATAATTTGAAAGATCTCTAAAGTAGGCCCCATCAAGGTGGCCATCATGACCGTGACTACAGGGAGAGTTAACCTAAGTGGAAAGATAGGCTGAGACCATAAAAAAATGTGAACAGCGATTCCATCTGTGGAAGCCCTGGTTGTCCCCAGTCCTCTCCCGCCCTTTCCGTAAGCAGCCAAGGAGGAACAGAGAAGGCGAAGTCTCCAAAGACTCCACTTCTAAAAGTTATTTCACTGCAGATTTAATCAGGGCAGGGAGCTGGCAAAAGTAGCTTTTGTCCGGACTTCTCTGCCACCTAGTACCACAGCTTAGCGCACTAAATCAAAGCAGAAATACTTTCCACAGAGCAAAGGGAGACCGTCTGTTTTACGTTCAGCGGTTACACCAGTGTTGGAGGGATGGAGCTGGACCGAAGCCTACAGCAGTGTTTCCCCAAGGCAGATCCTCCCCTGCCTGCAGCCCTCGAACGGGACCGGGTCACACAAACCCACCTTACTCACTCCTACCACCAGCAACATCTGTCTGCAGCTGGAGACCAGAGTCAAATCTTGCTCACGGGCTTTGCTGCAGAGACAGGAATTAGTAGGGTCTTTCTGTGACTGGAGAACAAACGCATTAATTTGGATATATAAAAAGTTACATAAAATTTTAGGTCGGCCAATGTAAATCAAATGCCCTAATGAATGAAGCCCTGGACGGCCACATTATTATGTGCCTTATGGGGAATGTACCCTTTTAGCAACAGTCACTGGTTACATCTTTTCAGTATGTTTAAACATGTTCTCATGGAATTTAACCAATTGCTTAATTCCTTGATGAAAGAAATTAAGCTTCTAGATCAAAATCTACACTTTTAAAGCTGAAAAAGGAAAACATTGTTGCATCCGCTAATGCAGAGCACGCCTTCCTGCAAAATCAATGGCCTTCGCTTCTGGTTAGGGCTTTTCTTGTTGGTTTGTTTTTGAGTGTTGGTTTTTGAAAGCATTTGCAAACAACATCAATTTCAATGTGAAATCCACAGGGTCAATGAAAAACATGTCAAAATATTTTTAATACTATGAAATTTTATCCCTCTGGGCAGGAGGACACGCGGGGCTTTGGCACATGCGACAGTCCTGATTCACGGCATCAGGCCAGCAGAAAACGCAATGTCTCCAACAGCGTCACTCTCCTCAAACCTATCAGTCACATCTCTCCTGTCCTTCTCGGCTGGTTCACAACCAACGGTCAGTGAAGGCACGCAGACGTCTGTGCCGGCCCCAGGAGATAGGTTTGGCACAGGTAAGTCTCAAGTAACTCGGAAGAACTGAAGTTTGTTAAACTTCTTTGCATTATAAGTTCTGAAAAACATCTATTATAAAATTATTCAAGAATAAAATAGTAAGTTCTATGAAGAAAAAGTAAATTTCACTCAACAGCAATTATCAGAGCAAACCCAACATTTATCTGCAAGAACTGGTCATGGACACTCAAAACGCTGGTTCCTTTTGATCACTAGAAGCGAGTGGTTAAGTGGTAGAGCCTTCATCCTCATCATAGCACTTTGTGCCAATGCAATATGAAATCTTTGATGGCAACAGATACATAAAACCATAAAGATCTCTATTGTTCTCTTTTTTTTAAAAAAGGAAATCTTAAGTCAATTTCCAAGAAAAACCCAAGGACATTTTCTATGCTTAAAATTATTTGCCAAACTTGACAAGTTTATGAATGCTTCTCGTTGACTTGACATTATTCAATGAATAAAGTATTCGAGCAAATCGTTTATCAGAATCTAATTACTTAATTCTTTGTCTATTTGTATACAGGTCTTCGAATTCAAATGAGAAGTTATTATTAGGTTTACTGTCTAGGACCAGTTGACATTATAAAAAGCTAACCCCCCCCAAAACAAAGACACCCATGAGGGTTGAGAGCACGTTCAGATTTAGTTCAGCTGAGAACAAACTGCTTTAGTTTCAGAAGAAACACAAATTAACTTCTGATCCCTCCTGGAGGGCGTTGGGCCAGTGGCTTCTTTGACTTTGGGAACGATTTACAAGAATGCATATACTTGTATCAGCATTAATGCACGCCACTAATTGAAACGGTTATTTTAATTGAATATCCACATATTCTATATATAATCATTCTGGTAAACACATGTTCAATAGCAGCTATTCAAGAATAGAAGACATACCATAATCTTATAATGGACATACACATCCTTGTACTGGCGCTCAGCAAACACCAATACATAACACTGAAAAAGCATCTTTGGGTAAATCCTATCCACTGCCCTGCTGCAAACACAACCAAATACACAGCGATGTAACACTGCCTTTACTAATAATGCTATTAAGAATGACAATTTGTAATAACTCTCCGTGGCTAAACAGGTTTGTGAACAGAGGCATGGGAAAGACCGCCGTTCCCAAGCCAGCGTCAGCATACCGCTCAGAACCCCTACGTTTTTCCCCAACACGCTGATAACCGCTCGGGAAAGGCGGCGAGGGGCGGGAGGGGTTGGGCAGGGCCCGTTTGCAGATGCACAGGCAGCGATCCGAGGTGCAATTCCAGTTAACGGGAATGGGAGCTGTGGATACAACCTGAATAGTGCTGGGCACAGAGGGACCCTGAGGAGCCGTAGGTCTGGCAGCCCAATGTAAATACTGGGCGAGTGACTTCAGCCCCTGTAGACTTTACACCTTCAAAATGTTCTACCACAAGTTCTCCATGGCCAAGAAACACCATTAGGCTTTTCAGGCATAACGGTACCTCACAACAAAAGCAACGTGTGGCAAAAGAAATGAAGGAAGCTGTTGGTAGGAAACAATTCACTAATTAAAGCAAAGGATGATGGACGTTTTTAAGTAGAGCAGAATTAGTCACCTCATAAGTTTCAATGTATATGTTTTACAATCTGCAAAAATAATTTTCTTTAACTTTTTCTGCACGTTCTTTTCAAAGTTGTTTTACTGCATATAAAACCATCATGCTTTGGAACCGCACATAGGCTTTCCGCATAAAATATCACCTTATCTCTGTATAAGCAAACTATTTTAACTCCCCAGAGCTATTTAGCTAACCACTTGCTGTGACCTCTGAATTCTTATCCTGAATTATATTTTTATGTGCTATATAAAGGTACTGTTATGTTACTGTTTTTATTCCAGGTGCCAAAAAGGACAAGTTTATTGCCAACTGCTCGCTCTGTGTCTTTTTTTTTTTTTTTAAAGACTTAACTGACCCAGCAGTCTAATTTGTTTTTAATTCACACGTGAATGACTTATGAAGAAAATCACATCTACTATGAAGAAAAAAAATAAACAAATCAGTAATATTTGGAGGGGGGGGAAAAAAAAAAAATCAACAGCCAGAAGTGTCACCCTGCTGGCATGACTGAAAAGCACTGTACCAGCACAGAGGAGTGCTCTTCTTGACGTTATATTTCGTTAACACGTTGTTTGTATTTACTACCGAGGCGGCTGTCAGAGCCCCAGGCCTTCGGAGATGCCTGTTGCGGGGGTCCTGAAAGCCCTGCCTGTGCCGCGAGGAAGGGCAGCCCCTCGGCAGAATACGTCCCCCTCTCCCCACTCGCCTCCAGGCGCGGGAGGTCTCTGCGCCGAGCCCAGAAGAAAGCGTTTCCCACTGCCCCGGTCCCACCAGTGCCCCATCCTAAAACTGGAAGCAAAACCATAATGCCCATCTCTGGCACAAGCGCCTTTCCAACGGCACTTCACTGCTTATTAGAAGCCTGCAATTAAAGAAACCAAAAGGCTTATTTAATCTCCAGCTTCTTCTGAACGCTTAACATTATAAAACAATCTACTGGAATGCAATTAGGAGTTGCACTGAAACCATGGAAAACCTGAAATCTCTGCCAAACTCACCCAACTCCTATCAAACCTTAACCCTGACGATACACAGAAAAAGAGCCTTTTTGTCTAAGAACCATGGAGACAGTGTAAAAACCAAAAAAGCCAGCTTACCGAGCAGTAGACCTCTGTGTTATGAATAGTGTGGTACTAAAATCTGAGCAATGACAGCAAGTATGTTTGTAAGAGGACATAAACAGGGACTGCGTGGTCCTACAGCCAGCGGCGGGCTGCTTAGACGGCGTTACAGAAGAAAAGCTGCCGCTGCCTGTGCAGCCCGAGAAAGCCATCTCCCTGTGTAATCACCGATGTCTTCACGGCTCCCCTTAAGTCAACAGAATGAAGATCATTATCCATGTCATTACTAGCATTAGGACAAAAAGGAGATATTGTTGGCTGCTGAATTAGGCATAAACCTGAATAATCTTTCAGGAGAAATTCCAGCTGCCTTTATCAGCGGGAAATATATCACTCTCCAAAAGTGAATAAAAGGAAGGAACGCATCAGAGCGGCGAAAGCCACGCGACGCTGCTAGAACAAGACGTTGCACGCGGTGCTCGGTAACGCCGAGGGTTACCCCGGCAGGCGGGCGGCGGGGGCCGCGGGACGGAGGGAGGTGCTGCTCCCGCCGGCGTGCTCCCACGGCTGCTCCTACACGGCGACGGACGCTCCTGCAATGAGAACAGCGGAAACGGTGAAAGCCACTCCTAGCAAAGTCCAGTTTACCCGCACCGGCTGTATGCATGCTCCAAAAGCAAATACGGTATTTTGGACTTGAAAATTGAAAGCTGAGCGGAAGAACAGATAACTGAAACCTTAATTTGCAGTGAAAAAGTGTACTTTATTCTGATTAAAAGGATGGGTAAGCCAGCTCAGAGCATTACGCACGCAGTTACAGGGCCTCTGGTCCAAAAAAGCAATGCAGTTAGCCTAACAGCACTGTCTTGGATAGAAATCATCATGTTTCATTAATGGCTGAGGAAAAAAATACCTTTTTTGTACAGGCTAAACTAGACATTTATCATGTCACAAGACGGGACTTCATCTCCTCCTCACACAGCCAGCTTCCCCCTGAAAAATTCGTACCGCCCAAAGGTGAACCTCCACTATTGTTCCCCTGTAACTTAAAAAAAATAAAAATTACAAAAAAAAAGACGACTTATTCCTGAGAAGTTTAGAACTTCCCTTTACCTTTTATGATATTCTTTCTCTGCCTTTGGAAGAGGCAGCTTGTTCCTATAGTGCCGCTGCATGCTGCACCCCAGCCTCCTTTCCTGCACAGCCGATATTCTGCCCGTGAAGTCCTATGGCTGCAACGCAGAGCTCCTCCTTACGCATCCCTTCCAATACCTTCCCGAGGTTTGAACTGTATTACGGACCGTAGGCTGGAGGCCAGTAGAGATGTCTTCTAGTTGTCCGTAGCAAGAATTACGTTTTGTGAAATCCCCACCTGAAATTTCAAATAATTCTACTGTTGTAGTAACAGAATAGCTTTAAATAGCCCCGTCTCAGCTATTTTTCTTCTTATTTGTGGTAAAAATGGAAGAGATTGAGTCTTCTAAACAAAAATCTCATACCGAAAGGTAGTCAAGAAAAGTATCTGCTTTTTTGAGCATTTTCTTCCGTCTTCTGTGACATTAAATCTTTTATGCTGTTAAATAATTTAACTCATTCCTACATAGAGGATCAAGAAAACCATAAGCAAGCGGAACATCCGTACAAGGAGACAGACCCCCACAACAGACCCCAATGAACTCTATGCTGAGTAAGGAACTGTTATTTCCCCCACAGGCAAATACTAACTATTTACACAGACAACAAATGATCCTTCAGTTACTTACAGGGTCTTAAGGCCCTCAAAGTGAAGTTCATCACCTATCAAACTTTTGAAAGAGGTGGGCAAGAAAAGAAGACATAACCGCTCCACATCGGAAGCAGCACCCATGAAAGAATTACTCATTTATCAATAACATACTTGTCTTTAAAACACTTTAAATTACACATTTCCTAAAGGATTCACAAGTTGAAATGCAAACAGAATGACGTACGGAGCTTGTTTCCCTCCGTACCTCTGGGAATACCAGGACAGGACAGAACCGGCACGGAAAGACGACTGCACCTTCCCCTGCTGCGCTGGGCAGGTGGGGGGGAGCTTTGAAAAATGAGGGATTGTTATTTGCTCATGGCAAGAAAGAACCTTTATTCTTACGAATGACTGATTATTTAATTAATTGTGATTTAAGGGAATTAAAATGCTAGGAAGAAAGCTGGCAAGGACTTAAATGATTAAAGAGATGCCCCAGTCACAGCCACTCCAGACAAGGAACATCTTCAGTAAAAATTTCTATAAAGCAAGAGAAACTGAACTGTTATTCCCAAATATCGTGTTTTTACTATGGCATTCCAAAAATGCTTTCAAAACCAGAACCAGTGCGGGTCTTGAGTTTTCTTCTTCCAGAAGCCTGTGGGTCGGGACCATTATAAAAACAGAAATGGAAACCAAGAGTCACTGCAGTTCAACAAGTCATGTAAAGTTAAACAAGATTAAGCTCTTTCTCTAAATACAGTTAGAGATCAATTTTCAAAACTGGCTCGAGTAGAGATGCTGAAAAAGCCCTGACTGCCCTGACTTGCAGCTGCGCAAGAAAAAAAAAAGAAACATTTTCTGCGGTTGAGATGTAACACAGGTCAGAAAAAAGGCCCAAAGACTCATTTCTGTAAGTCGTATCATTTTCAAATTCAGCCAATCCAAGTACTAATCAGTGAGCTAAAAAGGGCAAGAAGATGATGAAAAGTGCGGCTTGGAAGTGACAGGGGAACAAAATATGCATTTTTCCTTCCAAGAGGCAGGGTGCGGAGCAGCAGAGGCCGGCTGGAAACCCGCAGACCCACAAACCCGCCGCCTCGTGCGACGCCAGAGGAGGGGAACGAAAGCGCGGCCCCAGACGGCAGCCAGGGAAAGGAAGGTATCGCTTGGGAGACCGGGCTGGGCTGGAGCGGGGCATCTGAAGGGTAATTTCTCGTAATTTCTTGCTGCTGCCCATCAGTACGCTGTATTGATCCGAGGGGGTAAGAGGAGAAGTACGCTAGGAGAGCCGTCAGCGGGCAGGGGATCGGTACTCGGGATGCTCGCAGAAGGTAAGAGAAAGCAGAAATCCAGAGTGAGCCAGATCACCAGCGCTGATAGACTTTGGGTTTCAATAGGCTACCGGGGAGGACGTTATCTGCTAGCTTTACACATCCATAATGAGAATTAATTTAAATAAAAGCAGAACTACATATCACAACCCATTAATGAAAGAACATAATAAGAACAGATCTTGACTGAAGCCTACATCACATTGCAGAAAATGTGCTTCCCACAAAAGTTCTACTATCAACATTTCTGAATAATTAGTTCGGAAATAAAAGCAGTTTCAAGGTTAGCAAGGTTCCTCCAACGCTCTTTGAATAATTCGCAATATTCAACAACCTCCAGCATAACAGTGCAGTTGGAGTTGTCTATCACATCGTACTCAGATGACCTAAGGAAACACAGGAATACACGGAACGGTAAAACATAACCGCCTACAAGAAAATAAAAATCAAAACATACTCATAGACGAAAACTAAATTTAATGTGTGTTCCTGAGGGATGGAAAATGAAACACGGGAAGGGCTATATTGGATTGGATTGGTGGAATGAGATGCAAAACGCATATGAAAGGCTTCCATTTGAGCTGTTAAAACCGCACGCTTTGGAAACGCAGGGCTCTGCAACGAACAACACTGAGGTCTGGTGTCAATTTAAATGCACTGAACACCAGGAAAATGCCCCCAACTAAGGCTTCAAACTTGTACAGCACATTTCCACTCAACCCAACTAGATTGCCTGTCACATCTGACATGGCTTGTCAAAAGTTATCCTTCACTGCTCATGGGCAACATGGAGGGTCAAAAGACCAAATACAATGGTCCAACCCATCCCATTTTTTTTCCTTCAGAGCAGCAGATATTGAACTCAAAGATGACAAGACAGAGCAGGTTGAAGCGGCTGCCAGAGAAAGAGAAGCTGTCCAGAGCCGCTGATCTGAAGGAGAAAAACCAGCCGGTCTGTGCATGTCATGGCCGGGGCTCGGGCGCTGACAGTCTCACACAAAAGGGAGTGAAAAGCCGAGAAACTTGAAGTGGCCTTTGCAAACCATTTCAGCCGTTAAAAAGGAAAGATGCGGTCACCCGGCAATGTGAAACGCACCACGTAAGCGACTGAAGGGGAAAAGGATGTCCTCCGTTTCGTTAATCTGCATCCGTATGAACCAGAGGTGGCTTTTTCAGTCTCTGAAAATAACCTGAATTTTAAGAATAGCTTCCTAAAAATAAGCTATGAGTGAGAAATAAAACCTTGAAATGAATGCTTGAAAAAAGCAACACCTTTAAAAGCAGCTCAAAATCTTTATCAATATTTTCAGTCCAGAGGCTTGCTTGTTCTGACAGCAGAAGACGTTAAATGATAATTTATGCGAAAGTGATTTATTAATAGCTGCAAATATAGAAGGTGCCATAAAAGCCTGTTACAGGTAGTAGCCTTACACCTATTTGAATGGACAACTGCAGAGATTTTCCACAATATCACTGGAAAGTTGCCGTCACGTGCTGCACCGCAGGAAATCTCGGTGCATCCATCTCCTGCAGGTGCCCGACATCTCCTTACCTCTCCACTATCGCAGTGCTGTAACCCCGTATACTTCTAGTCGTCTTTGTACCAAAAAGAATCCCGACTTGTTTTTCTTCCTCTGTAATCATTCGAGTTTCACGTACCTTTTCTTCTAAGCGAGTAAACTGACAATTAAAAAACATTTGTGGAAAAATCTTTCTGTACGCTGAGAGAAATCACAGAGCAAACGCGCATCCAGTTGGCTGCCCGGGAAGACCCAACGCACAGACCCCAAGTTCATTCATTCCTACACGGTTATTGGAAACGTTTGCTCTGTGAAGCCCCCCGGGCAGACGGCGCATCCCCCGGGGATGAAGGCAGGAGGGAGGGTGCACCCAGCGAGCCCTGAAGGGACGGCACCCTCCGCCTCGCCTCCCTCGGGAAGGCACGGTGACCACGGCAAGGATGGGTGGGATGGGTGGGAGCACTCCAGTCCGCCTGCCCGGCCTGGGGTGGGCACCCCGCAGAGAAACTCCCGACCACCACGGCAGAGCAGCAGCTCCCTCCGTCCCCGCAGCGGCGACCACGAAGCCTGCCGAGATCCTCAGCCCCTGGTACGCACATGGGCAACAGGCGGTGAATGAACGCCCTGAGAAGCAACCACATCCAGGCACAACTTAATAACAGGGTATTTCCAACCTCAATCCTTTTTTTATGTCGCTGTCGTTGTGTTTTAATTACCTCTCAAAAGCAACATCCACTTAAATTAATGAGGGAATCCGGAGTTACTACCGCTGAGCGGGTGCAGAAAGGTCACGGTTGCTGTTAGTGGCAGCAGTGGAAGAGCTGGCCGTACCCACAACAGTAGACTAGAGTCACATTTTTAATACATGGGTGGCTAAAAAAAATAATATTTGATTATGAAAACTTGCATTTTACACCCTTTTGTAATTTAACATTTTTCATTCTTTCTGGACTGTGTTCAGTTTTGCTGGATAACCTTTTCATCTAATCTACCATGTGTCTCTCTGAATTTTATCATTTTATATTTATTCAAATATGCTCTATTTTCTTTCTCAGGTTTTTGGTAGTGGCCGCTCTCTCATGTGAGGTCCTTCAGATCACTCAAATGCATATATACATCACTATAAATATGTATTTCACCTTGTTTGCATAAACAATGCTTATGAATGAAGTTAATATTTTAGACGTTTTTAAGAATTTAATCTTCAATTAAGAAGAAAAAAAAAATCTAATATCCTAGGTTCAGTTCCCATATTTGCCTTTTCAAACTGTTTCTCGCCTCCGTTTCCCCCGTAGCTCTCCCTGGGAGAGGGGAGGAGGACGCGGAGGTGCCCGGCTCCTGGCGGGTTGCGGGCGCCGTGTGCCACGGACCTGCCCGCCCCACCAGCTTCGTTTCCCTTCAACATCCCGACGCTCTCGTCGTATTCATGAGCTGCAATTTAATTCAAGTGCACTCAAGTTCCAGCAAACACAAAGCGGCCGAGAGCGCGGTGGTGCGTGCGAGGCTCCATCTGAGGAGGGGGAGATGGGTAAATATCACCGCGGCGGCCGGCGTGAGAGGATAACCTGCCCACACATACGCCAGCCCAATTAGCCGAGGCAAAAAGAGCTTTTATTCCCCAAAGAGTCAAAGGAACTCTTAGCAATGCTCTCCAGCATCCAGCCTGAGATGAAGCTACTGCCTGGTCCAGCACAGTCTATGCAGCGACACCGAGCGCTAAAGCGGCACCCCAAAAAACTGGAAACGTGGAAGAGGAGAAGATGCAGAAGATGAAAGCTTATTGTTTGTCTTTTCATCAGCTGAGAACCATAGATTCAAAGTGGTTCTCTATGGCACTGAAAGGCGTGGAAGGGAACAGCCTTACCCCGGAGGGCAGAGGAAGCAGCACCTTTACCTGGCGTCACCTGGGCATGATCGAGAACCCGCCACCAGAGAAGTGGTGTAACGGCCTTTGTCTCCTCAAAACGGCAACAAGAAGTCTTTAACATAGAAAGTCTAAAAAAGAATCTAGAGAAAAGAGGAATTTCAAACTTAAAAATAGTTACTGACGGCATATTAAACTAATCTCATCAATAGACTTTTCCCAGGACTGCTTTATTATCAAATACAGCCCAACCAGCGACAGCCTGCAAGAAACTCCAGGCATTTCAAGTACGCGAATAGATGTGTCTAATGACTGACTCCATCCTTAATTTACTTGGCTTACTAAATCACTCTGATAACGCTCATTTTCAGAACTTTCTGAAAGTAAATAAATAAAAGACCCCACAGGGAAACCAAGAGAGGAATGAGATGTATGAATGTATAATATCAAATAAGGAAAAACACGGGAAATGAAGAAAATAAGAGCTAAGGAAAAGTTAACACAGGATTGGAGAGAACAACTGTACTCAATAAAATTACTTCTTTAAATAGAAATAAAATTCTAACTGGGTGTATAGTCTGACACCGTAACACTTAGGGTTTTGAAGAAAACATTGTAGTCCAAAGGCTTTCAAAACCAAAATTACCCGGGGTAAGAGCAAGAGAAAGTGCACTTTTATGGCGTGAGTGATTAAAAAGGCTCAGCGATTTCCGAACCAAGAAAGCTCGCCTGAAACACGCGGTCCTTTCATCCCTCCGCCGCCCAAGCCCATGCCCAAGCGGAGCAGACCACCTCTGCGAGCGCGCCATTTCCGCACGCTGCTCCAGGCTAAACGCTCGCTGTGTATATACTAGTAAATTCAACAGCCTCTTTAACATCCCAGAACGAATTACTGACAAGTCATTTTTTGCTCCATATTGCAAGTCAATGTGGCAACCCTGTTTTTTTTCCTATTACAAACATGTACTGTACCTCGGCTCAGAGCCATTCGGATGCTGATACAAGATTCATAATGGCTGTCAGAATCTGCAATTTTTCCTTTTGTTTTATGAGGTCAGGCAATATTACCTGCACTGATGTATTCCATTTCCCCAGCTGAAAACCTTCTCATTTGAGCACGACAGGTTGAGGGAGTCATGATTTTGCAACCCAGCATGTGAAACACAGTGCGAGGGGGCAGGTGGCTAACCCCACGTTCTCCTTTTGCTCTTGTCCACTGGCAACAGTAAATTAAACTGTCAAAAACGGAATTGTCCTGTCATCAACAAAGCTATAGCTTCACAAGTATTGCAACATCAGATATATTTCTAATTCTGCATTTCCCTGCACCTGTAATTTCATCAGGAGCTCGCACTGGACCATGGTGAGAAGCTGTCCAGGGGACACTGGCACCGCGAGCTCCTTGGGAGGCTTGACATGGCATTTCAGACAGAAATTAATGAACAATACCGGCAATTTGTTATATATAAAAAAAAGCGTTCGGCGCGAGGTCCTGACCTTGCGCGTTGCTCCGCAGCCCGGCGGAGGGCAGGGATGCTAACGGGCTGCGACACGGGGCACGCGGCACCACCGCGGCGCACAAGGAGCCGCGACAAAAGGACCCGAATTACAACCTACTGAAATGCATTAATGGCACCGGTAAAGCGGACTTGCACTGCAAAACCTCGCGTCTTCCTTTCGGCCACTTCAGAGATTAAAAGCGCCTCCAAGAAGTTTTCTCTCCCATCGAATGGGTTTTATTCCGGCACACGTCGCTTCATGAGTCGGTGGCAGGAACAATAGTGTTTGGAGAGTAAATCCAGGTCACGCAATTTCAAATTTGGAATATTCAAACCAATGTTTCCTTTTGTCATGAAGTTCTCCTGGAGTCATTCTACAGGAACACAATTAATCACAATCTTCGTTCCAGGATGTAAATGTGGTTTCAATTTTTCACTGGAAGATGGCTTCTACCGTTTTTTAACCTGCTTTAAATCTGTTTGAGTAAGTTACTAACCTCATGTGTTACCCACAAGTACAAACTGCCCAGAGAACATGCATGCTTCGCAAAACAAAGAAAACATGGTCAAACTATTGCTTAAAACCAGATGTAACCAAGCAGAATATCCAGTGAAGTACTATACAAATTACGATTAAAGTGAAAGGGAGCATCTCTTCCGATACGCTGATAAACAAGAAAAAGGGGCTTGTTGTTATTAATTCAACGTAGCAATCAAATATTGTTTAGATTACCTCTATAAAAATTCCAAGCTTATCAATCATTAAACTGTGGACAGAAAGTTAAATTGAGATAAGAAATCATTTCACGCAGCTTAATGCAGTCAAAGTGACTCGATATTCCTTTATTAATTCTCATTTAATATCACTTTAAATTGCCGCCATTATTATCCTACAGTATATGAAAGGCTCTGTGTAATTAGTCTGTATTAAGCCCTTTTTATTTATAAGGAGCCAAATAAACAAACCCACTTTAATTACCTGGGTGCCACAATATTGATCTGAGCATCAAATTTTAACACGACTTTCTTTCGCGTTTCCACCGGCCGGGCATTTAACCGCGCTCCGGCGATCCCGATTTTGCAGGCGCGGCCGAGTCGGGGCAGGCGCGCGGTGCCGCCCGCGCCGCGCTCCGTCGGCCCCCGGGGCCCCGCGCCGCGCGCACCGCGCGCTCGCCCGCCGGAGAACGCCGCCAATTACCAGAAGAGACAAAAGTCAACGAAGGCAGGGAATCTTCTCCCTCCCAAACCTCGTTCTCTCCCACTTCAGTACATGGTGTTAACGACATACAAATTTTGAGGTCATTAAGTATAAACAGGAATTGAAAGGAAGACAGGCGCTCTTCCCGGAGCTGCCGATGTCAGCATTTCAAGTACTCTCCTAATCCCACAATGCAAGTTTCAGCATTATTGTCTCAATTTAACTTGCATTAGTACCTAGCACCTTGATTACACTGTTGGGGTGGTAATCTTCGCCTGCATATGCCATCATTACTTATGTCAAGCCTCTCGAGTTGTTATGAATACTATGTTGTTTTACGAGAGAGAGGAAATTAGTGCCAGTCCCCCAGAGTTTTGGGTGCTTAACACTGAAGCACTACACAGCCCTCTCAAATCCCACAACAAATCCTTGTTTAGTGCCACATGGAGATAAGGACTTTGCAGCAACATCCCGGCATAAATAACCCGCATCCCTCTTTATTCGCAAAATGTCAAAAAAAAAAAAAAAAAAACCCACCACCCTCCCTTCTATAATTTTTTTTTTTTCCTTTCCACCCAAAGATGCATTAAATGCAAAGCGCATTTAATCGCTATGTGCGCGGGATGTCCCGCGTTAGCGCACCGCTCCGGCGCAACCCCGAGCACAGCAAACCCGACGTAGTTTAGGATTATCTTAAAATGCAGTTTTAGATACATTTTTAATAAAAATGAACTTATCAAACCCGGAGCAAACGCGCTGTAGTAAGATGAGTCTTCCCTCAGGAGTGCAATAAAGAGAGAAATTGTTGCCTCGCACGTATCGCCCTCTCAA